>NC_136061.1:1041352335-1041669835 GCF_964261635.1 Lissotriton helveticus
TGCAGTTAGGACTTGGGCATCCCTGGTGGTCTAAGAGCAGCTGCCTGCTCACATTGTGCCATGTGAAGCCGAGGGTGCTACTCGAGCTCGTATTCAGTAACAGGGCAACCTTAGGGGTTCAGCTGCCCGCTCACATTGCGCCAGGTGAAGCTGAGGCCGTTAGGTATGCTTGTACTTAGCCCTAGTGGCCCATTTGCACCTCCTGCCATAACAATGCAGTGGATGGAGCTTGATCATGGCACTCCCTGGTCCTTTTTGCTTCTCCCACTGCATGGCACTTGGATGGCAGTAGGCAGCAAAGGATTCTGCCTCCAGACGGAGGTGATAAGTTGCAGTCATGTGCAGGCCAGCCCTTAGTGTCCTCTCACAGGCTCTAGCTTCACCACCCGCTCTGCACTCTTCCCCTTCTTGTTCTGGTGGGTCTTCACATGCTTGGCCAAGTGGTCACTCCTCATAAATCTTTTCCCACACTCCGCACACACAAAGCGCTTTTCTCCAGTGTGAGTCCTCAGGTGCCTCTGAAGCTCGTCAGAACGGGTGAAGCTCTTTCCGCAGAACAGCCAGTTGCAGATGAAGGGCCGCTCACCAGAGTGCCATCGCAAGTGTGCCTTAAGATGCGAGGTCTTGCCGTACACCTTAGCACAGCCGGGGATGTGACAGATGTGCTGCTTCTTCCGCCCTGGCTCCTCAACCCCACTGGAGGCCTGGCAGTTGGGACACCTGCATCTCCGGCATCTCCTGGCTGTGGCCATGGGAGCCTTAGTGTGCAGCAAGGCCGCAATCTGAGTCTGGTATTGTGCAAAGTCTGAGGGCCCGAGCACAAGGCTGCCCTGCAGTGGAAAGTGGTGGTTGGTCATGCAGTGATGCGGGCTCACTGAGCTTGCTTGCTGAATGCTCCACCAGGACATGTCATCGGCTGTATGAGGGGATAGTTGTCTGGCCTGCTGGTGGATGAGGTTTGAGTGTCCGGGAACATAGCTATGGATGGCAGAAGCTGCAGCATAAGATACAGCTGGCACATAGGTGGCAGAGCAGCCCGACTGCAAAGCTGGCATGGCAGAAGACAACATCTTAACTGGAGAAAACTCGCATGGATAGGAGGGATCTGCTGGGGGTGTCAAAGGAAGCTCATGAGAGCCGAAGGAAGCTTGATGATGGCCAGCACGCTGGGCTTTCTGTGGAACAAGTCCCAGGCTGTTGTGGGGAGGAAGCCTCCCGGGAGAATGAGACAACATCTCGCTAGACCAAGGGTGGAAGATCCTCGATGGAGATCCCAGAGATGGGTCGAAGGAGACCTGGAAGTATTCAGGAGGCATTGCACCAGTCTGCCCAATGCGGCTGCAGGCGGCTGCCAGAAGAGCAAGTGGCGAGTGGTGGGCCCCGTCTGGGGATGTGCTGGGGGTGCGGTCCTGTGGAGAGAAGAAATACATTGTTACATATGCACCTCAAAAGGAGTCTGAATCAGAAACCGATAATCAAAAATGTACAAAAATACCCTTTTGCACGCAACTAAAAATTGACTGCTGCCCCAACCAAAACAAGAATCTACACTAACACAAATACAAACTAGGGACAGAAAAACAATCAATAGGATCGCAAAAGTTGATGAATATTTCCAATTAACTGCATCTCCGATAAAGTGAAGGCTAGAAACGATGTCCAGTAAATGCAGTTCAATCGAAAAGGCTAAGTCAAACAACTATATTGTGTGGTCAACTTGTAACATTCATTGGATTCTAGAATCTGAAGCATTTGAAAAAGTACAGCAACACATTCAATTAGGGTGCGATGGATGTCAGCCCTTTTCTTCATTTCAACCCTTCAAAGGCTAATATCTTGTTCGCCTTTGCTTCCTCCTGCTATAGATCTATTCACAACTGGCACATTCACCCTATGGGATTACACCATCCCATTGCCCAGAACCAAATCATTTGGCTTCACATCTGACACTTCGTCACATACAAAATCTAATCAAATGTGTTCATTTATGTGCTTTGAACTTAATACTGTGAAATATAAAACATATCGCACCCGCGAAGACTTTTGAAGTATCATCCTAATCTTTGAATCCATGAAGACTGAAAATTTGTCTACAATTTACATGCGGCTACGGGATTAATTTCAGGGGCTCATACAGACCCCCAAGTTGCTCAAATAACAAGCAGTTTGCATTCACTCACTCTAATGTAAGTAATCAATGCATGCAAAATCAGATGCATTATCTTTAGGGCCTTAAAATTACTTCATCATAACTTTGGGGGAGCCAGCATTCACAATTCACTGGGTGACTTTCCACCAGAGGTGAAGGTCCACTTTATATAGGTGAAGTTAGGTTTAAAAAACGAAAGCACATATACTCAAGCTAATGTGTTTCATATCTGGACCCTGCATACTGACAGCACTTATTTATTACAAGATCGTATCACTCTTTCATTGTTATTTTAAAGCCTTTGCGTTAATTGTCCTTCATGCATCTCTGTGTACCTCTAGGCAGTTTCACTCAAAGACTTTTTCGATGAATGAAACTTTTGCTAAATTATTATTTTCACAGCTCTTGTGCTGTCTTCTTTTAGCATTTGCAATGATTTTTTTCAAATCGTAGGTCGGCCATTTGTTCTCTGCATTATTTTGCAAGGTTATTTGGAAATTTAATGGACACGGTTTTATATTTATTGCATAAAGTCTTTGTGCATACAAATTAATGCACTGCTCTGCTGCCTGTGGGGATTTTTACTCCCTAATAACTATACAAAGGGATACTTTTGTTAAATCCAGCTGGTTTAAAAACCTAAATTTCTCAACACCAGCTAGTTTTCATTCTGCCAAATTTCTTTCTGCGGATGTTCTTAGCAGGATAGTGAACCATTTCAACAAAAGCAAAGATCCAGGTCACTGCAGTAAGCTTCTTTAGAAGTAGTAATGATGCCAACTACCTGAATAGGCCAGCATTCCATGCACTTGTCACCATTCATTGGAAGAAGTGGCTTGGTACCATCCTTAGATAAGGGTAACTATGTCTACAGGGCTCAATCAATCATTTTGTTTCATTAGTAGAATTCTCCGTGTCCCCATGTTTCCCTCTGGCTCCAGTACTTTTATAACATAACCGGATACAGTATAAACCATTTGTAACTGGTAATCTAGAATTTCGTCCAAAGAAAAAACACATCCTTAAAAACAGAACATATTGAGGGTGGAAAATAGTCACAGTATAGAGAAGTGTTCTACACCTTATCACTACACAATTTCAAAAAGTAAACAACACGGATTCACAAAGGTTTGAAAGAAACGTGCAATTGCTATTCTGTGGCTACTTGGCCGTTCGGGGTACATTTCAAGATGTTTTGTAGGTTACATCAAACTTAAAGCGGTTTTCTGGAAATATATGACAGTTGCAGATTTCCAAGAATCCTTATATGCGTACTTCTGAGTACTCAGTTACAATTCCACCAGTGGAAATAGGAATAGGATGCAAATGTGCATTTGGCATTAACATTTGTTTCACCATGTGGAACCTTCCTCATGCTCCCATCAGTTTTGGGAGGCATCAAACCCCATTCCTAACCAAGAAAGATACAAACTCCTGCCCACACCAGGAGTAAATCTGTGTGTATATTAAGCGTAGAAAAATACCTGCAAGTCACTTATAAATACCCACACGCATTTGTGTTTGGAGGTGTTCACCAAGCTTGGCAGGTGGACTTATCAGAGAAACACACATGCAACCCTCCTCTAATGCGAATTCTGCAAATGAGAAAACTGCATCCTATTGGTAGAGCATCCACCTACAAAGGTACCTTTCCTACATACACGCTTACCCTTTAAATGTTTCCATTTTACCTCTCCCCAATTGACCATAGCGGCACAAAAACTTTCACTAATCGAATCCACAGTCCACAAATGAACACGCCACTCTCAGAGATAAGGAGACGGTTCCAACTATAGATATTGTTTTGTCGCTTGCAATTCTACATGGTAGCACGTGTAACAGGTAGAACTATACAAACGTTTTTATAATAACTATGCCAAGTTTACATGGGTGGCATAAAAAATGTCAGCTCCAGATAACCGTTAGGGTAAGGCTGCAGCAAATAAATGCACGTGAAATTAAGTGTAAATAAGGAGGATGTGTTCAGGGGATGTAGGTCAAGGTGGCCCGGCGGATCTACACCCGTTTAGGCTCCTGCTGCCACCGCGGTGCAGCGCATCTTTGGGTGACCCTCCCGTTAATACGTCACACACGCGGTCAAACTTCTGGTACTTTTAAGCTGTCCTGAGGGAAAAGAGAGCAGAACCATTGTACGATCTCTGCAGGGACGCTGTTCCCTTGCGTTACGCCATCTACCTGAAAGAGAGGGTTTCGGGGGAGAGGAGAGCATGGGTCACAAGCAGGGTGGAGCGTCAGTAGAAGGTGCGGGCTGTGGTGATTCGGGGCAGCTTCGACCAGGGACAGACAGTGTGGAGCGGGCAGGACACACCACCCCCTCCAGCAGAGGATCCTTGGGCGCTCCCGCTGGCGGTGGGCGGAGTGCGCGCGCGGGGGACGCACCTACCTGTAAGAAGGCGTGGAGAGGGTCCCCGCGCAGCAGCGCCACCGCGGCCATTGCTAGCGCTCCTGAGGGCGGGTTGGACTGCGGGGATGAGGCATGGAAAGGCTTCTGAGGTCCAGGGCGGACTTGGCCCCTTCCTGTTGAGAATGAGGCGTCTAGCTTCCCCGCTGCCTGCGGCCCCTACTCCGGGCGGCCCCGGCTTTGAGTGGGATAGACCTGCACCAGCTGGGCTACCCTCACACTCTGCCTGACGAAGCTGAGGCGCTCCCCGCCCGGCCTAGGATCACCCCCGGGAGGGGAGCTAAGCTTCCCCGGGCCGCAGCCAGTCAGAGCCGCGCTAAGCCCTTTGAAGTCCGCGCCGCCCAATCATCAAAGCGGCGGCCCCTCTGAAGTGCTGAGACCGCGCACTGTTTGCCGGGCTGCATGAAAGAAGAGTTGCTAATCAGGGGGCCGGCCGGGGAGGGGGAGAGGCGGGACAATTAATGAAGTAATCACTTTGTGGGAAATGTATATACACAAATAATTGGATTCCCCTGATCAAAGGGCTCATGGCAGCCTGGAGACCCCATCTATTGGTTGCCCGGCGCTGGATTCCCCGCCCTCCCTCGTTCTTTACTCTAAACTGGGCTTTGCAGCAAAGCCCAAAGTGACAACGTGTGTCTGTTATCTCCTGAGAAGTCTTCCTGCAGCATCCGGGCTGCACACGAGGGAGCACGCATCCAGTCACTCTCTTCTGCAAGTAATAAAACCGCTCCTGGATTCGGAAGGAAAGCTACTGTGATGAGGCCCTTCGCACCTGCCAAGGAGGACAGCAGATCTTAAACACAATATTAGACCAGCCAGTGTATCTTAATTGTTGTTGATATAAACACCTGGCTGCCCCATTAACAATTATGCTCTTCCGGCTATACATTCAGGGCTGTATAGTCTTGTCTCATGTCTTTAACTTTATTTGGGAAAAAAACTATTGACGATTTCTGAGCAATGAATATATGAAATGTTCAAGGCAATCCATGTCATGTGATTTAGTTCCCATTTCACTTTCAACATGTTGTTTGTATTCAATCTTGGTCGCCATTAAAGTATTAGCTATTCCTAGGATGGCCTGTTTTGTGTTTTCTTTTCGTTCAGCGTGTTCTTGTGTGGTTCATACTTTGAACTTAGTCGCCTCCAGATGTTTATAACGACCATTATAGAGAGCTCTGGTAGTCAGGCTGAAGGCAGTGCGAATTTCTCGCAGTGGCTCAAAAAGGTGTTTGGAAAACATGATCATCCAATCCTTGGGTCCTTTCCAAAGTGCACACAAACAACTACTAACAAAGCGAACGCCACTTAAACTGCAAGTAAACCTACCGCAGCGCCGTGAGGGAAACGGCAGGACCGACGGGCACAGAGGAAGTGCCGAGAGACATCCCAACTCGGCACCAGGCACTACAAGCCCCAGAAGCACCAGGGGCGGCGCGCCCGTGACGCGCTCGGAGCGCCAGGAGGCGGCTCCTCAAAAGGCTGACTCCCCGGGAGCCCAGTGGGGGAACACCACTTAAACTGCAAGTAAACCTACCGCAGCGCCGTGAGGGAAACGGCAGGACCGACGGGCACAGGGGAAGTGCCGAGAGACATCCCAACTCTGCACCAGGCACTACAAGCCCCAGAAGCACCAGGGGCGGCGCGCCCGTGACGTGCTCGGAGCGCCAGGAGGCGGCTCTTCAAAAGGCTGACACCCCTATCGCCCCGCGAGTCGCGCGCGGGAGCGGCCGGGGCTAAGCCCGGGCAAAGGGCGGGCCCTCTGTGGCCCTCAGTGGACAGCAGTGGTCGGGCGGGCAACCCCCCTTGTCTTTAGTTTACTTTATTTCGTGAGTACTTTTTCAATTTAATTAGTTTTTAACTTGTTTACCGGCTCTTACAAACCCCACTACCATTGGCATAATGCCTCCAAAGGAAAGTAAAGGGAAGAGCGACACTGTTGCTTTTACGGGAGCTATAGATCAATTTATTAAAAGAATGAACTGCGTGGTGGATGAAAGTATAAATATTATGGAAAGGAGGGTTTCGCAGGAATTGGTCATCGCGAGGAGATCTTCCCTTGGACCAATGGCACATGTTCAAACACCTGCTCCCAAAGACAGAATTAAAATAGCAGGAGAGACTAATGATTCCCTAAGTAATGAAATCATTGTGGATACAAATACTTATAATGATACACTGAATGTCTCTGAGGGTAGTTCTCTAAATGTCTCAGAATCTATATTGCAATCACCTAATAATTTACCTAATGCTAGTACTGCACCGGTACCCGTTGAGTCAGCTAAAGTATACAATACTAGGCAGCAGAAAGGGGTGAACGCAGGGGCAATTCCAAAAAATAAGCAAGGGCCTACCACTAATATTGGTGGTAAGAGGAAGAAGGGTCCTAAGCAGCCCGCATCACCTAATACTAGTTTGGACATAGCGGCTGTTGGTAAAAACAAGGATATAGCAGACCATGGGCCCCTGGTACAGGTTCCAGGGGGATTGCTGCCAGCAGGGATTGGTGCAGAAGGGGGGGATTCTGCTTCTACTGTCATACTTGAAGCACTAAGGCACCTACTTCGCCCACTAGAGGAGAGATTGTGTAAAGTAGAGATATTTTTAAAACATATAGAAAGGGACATAAAGGGGATATTAGATAACCCACAGAAGAAGTCTAGTACTAATCCGCAACTAACATTGCCAAAAGCTATGTCTGCAAAAACCCCAGATGTAATACTAGTGCCCAATGAAATAGCAACACCTAAACCAAATGTGGGGGACCCCATGACATCTAGAGAGGTATCCACTAATAAACCACAAAAGCAAAGTGCACCAAGCACAGCAATAGGTAGTAAGGGGGTGGGAAATGGAAATGGAAATAGACCAAGTAAAGACCAGGCAAAGGATGTATTTAACCTTCCCCCGGAGGTCTGTCCATTTGCGGCAATCCTGACTGGAGTTCCAGAGCTAGGCAAACAGGAGTTGGAAAGCTCAACTTTCCTCTGGAAAAGGGTGACTCAATGGCTAAATATTAATAGGCCGTTACCCCCTGGCCTGATGGGTAACATTCTAAGCATCAGGAGAGCACCCTGGGTGGGCTACTTGGCGAAAGACATAGAAGGTGATAGCATAGTTATTAATTTTGACAATCCAAGAATAGTCAATTACATCTGTAATTGGAAGTATCCCAACCCAGACCCAGCCACCACCATACAACCACTCAAACTAACATACTTTTACCCACCCGGTTACTTTCACTCTAGGACTGATGGGTGGACCATGGTAAGACACCGTGGCAGGAGGCACCAAGGAGGAGGTTGGTTAGGACAAACACATCATCCTCATGATTTCTTCTCCCATAATCAGTTTGATTGTCTTGAGTCTGTCGATTGACTACAGGTAATTCCATCGACCATCACACCTGAGGTATCTTCATTACATTATGTAATTCCCAAACTTGGTGTAGCATTTTCTAAGGAGAGTGGGGGGGTCAATATACCACTTAATCACCAGGATATTGGTTGCGGAAAAGTCTGCAATAGCAATAACTCGGTAGGGAATGGGCACGAAGAAACCATGAGGCCATGTGATTTGAAGAAAGGAGATAGTGAAAATAGCGAGCTATTAGTGGATAGGTACGTGAATATCTACTATCGTTGACGAAAATCTACTCCCCATTATTAAATCTAGTACCCATTGTTTAAAAGAGGGACCCCCATTGATAACATTAGTTTCGTGGAATATCGCTGGAGTTGGTACAAAAATGTGTGACCCTGATTGGAACATCTATATGAACACATTTGATATCTGTGTGCTACAGGAAACCTGGGCCACGGACCAGGTCCATAGAATAGGATATAGAACCTACCAAGTGGCGGCCGTCCCTTCAGTAAGAGGGCGAGCCTCAGGAGGGTTGGTAATATGGATCAGTACAACCATTGATGTGGGGGTAAAAATGTTAAATACCGATTCCTTAGATATACTTGGACTGAAACTAACAACAAGAGATAAGAGGGTGATAAACCTCATAGATGTGTACAACAGACCATGTCCCACCAATAGGGAATCACCATGTATTGAGAAATTGGAAATGTTTATGGACACTCTAGATCAAGATGAAAGTATCATTTTATGTGGTGATCTGAATTGCAATTTTGAGCCAATTGTGGGGATGGTTAAATTGTACGAGGATGAGGATGTTGCTAATGGGATACCAGTACTGAATAATGGAACTGTTCCTGGGACCACATTAGCCCTCCAGATCACAAGGCTGCTCACAGGCCATGGTCTAAGGGCTTGTAATGGGCGCATGCCATCAGACTCCCCGAAAGCATTTACCTTTAGTAGGGGGAATTGTAGGAGCAAGATAGATTATGTTTCTGTTTCTTTTAATTTGTGGCCATGTACAAATGACTTAAAGGTTAGAGAACGCTTTGAGAGCGATCACTTTCCGTTGGAAATGAGTTTTTTGTCTAGTATGCTGAATGAACAAGGTGTTACTGAGGGTATACTTAGCCCAGTAGCCCCGTTAATTTGCGACAATGTCGTATTAAGCAATAATCGAAGGGCCGTCAAATGGGCATACATTCTTGAAAGAGAAGATCTGTTGGCTAACATTTATTCCACATTTGTGAATATATTCGAATCTTATAATGTGGATGAATGTACTCCTGGTGAATTCATTGGACTGCATAAATCCTTTTGTAAAAAACTGTTAGACCTTATCACTAAAAAACCTAGGAAAGGGAGCGGGTTGGTGAATGCAAAACCTGTAGGCAAACCCTGGTTTAACAGGGAATGCCGAGCTGCCAAAACCGACCTGATTAATGCAGTAAAAAGTAAAGGCTCTGTAGAACTCAAAGCAAAAAGGAAAAGCTACAATAAGATAATAGCTGCAGCCAAAGCATCCTGGGATGAGGATTTATGGTCCAGTATGTTATTAGCTGCAAAAACAAAAGGTCACAGGCAGTTCTGGGAGTTAGTAGCCAATGGGAACAAACCAGATAAAGGTTCGAGGGAGGTTTTCTTAAACGAAGCCATATGGGTTGATCACTTTACATCATTATATGCAGCCCAAATTATAGAGGAAAAGCTCCCAGAAAACCCAAATCAAATACAAACCCAGGTAGAGAATGAGGAATACCCATTGGTTATCTTTGATATACAAGAGACTGAAACAGCAATTGCTTCTGTTAAGCAAGGGAAGGCCCCTGGTCTGGATAAGATCCCTGGTGATCTTTATAAGCATAATACTGATATCTGGGCACCTTACTTAAATCATTTGTTTAATGTCGTCGCAGCTGGTGACCATATCCCTGATACATGGGACGGGGCAGAAATTATCACTATTTTTAAAAAGGGGGATAGAGATGAGCCAGCGAACTATCGCCCCATTAGTCTTTTAGATATAACACAGAAAATTTATGCCAGGCACATTCTAAACCGCGTAAATACGTGGCTGGAGGAAAACTCGGTTTTATCTAAGTATCAGGCAGGGTTCAGGGAAAAGACAGGGACCATCGATCAGGTATTAAGGCTATGCTGCCTGTATTGGAAATATGTTATCATCCGCAGAGGTAATTCATATGTTACCTTTGTAGATCTACGAGCAGCATTTGACCTTATTCCTCGTGATTTACTGTGGAAATCACTGAAAAAGCAGGGGTTCCCAGGTGACCTATTGAAACTAGTGATTGGGTTACACCAGAATAACTATGCTAGGGTAAGATGGGGCCCAAATGGTGAACTCACAGATCCAATCCCTATCAAGAGAGGAGTGCGCCAAGGGTGCGTGCTGGCGCCTACACTCTTTTCCCTTTTTGTTAACGATATTGCAGTTTATATGGAGAATTGTGACAACGACTCACCTCGCCTGGGGGGGGAACGAGTTCCGTCCCTCCTCTTTGCGGATGACACGATTCTAATTTCACAAACCCCACGGGGCCTACAGATTTTATTAGATAGGTTCCAGCAGTATTGTATCACAAAAGGGTTAGAAATTAATATAAAAAAGACTAAATATATGGCTCTTAATCCTCATAAAAGTTTCAAAAAAAAACTAACGCTGAATGGAGAAAAGCTTGATTATGAACAAAGTTTTACTTATTTGGGGGTACTATTAGATTCATCATTAAATTGGAGACCCCAATTAGAAAAATCAAAAATTGTGTTCAAACAAAATTGTCTTCCGATACTGAAAAGACATAATAAATGTGCAAATAAGGCAGTTACCCCAGCATTAGAGCTCTTTAGATGCAAGGTCCAGTTAGCAGTTTTGTACGGGGCAGAACTCTGGGGACCAGTGTGTAGAAAGACTTTTGAAATCTTGGAGAACAAGTTCATAAGGGGATTACTAAAGGTTCCTAATAACACTCCATTACTACCCCTACTCCTCGATATGAACATACGACGCACTGATCTACATGCAATATTAAGACCGTTATTGTTATGGGTGAGGTTGTGGATTACCCCTGAGTTAATTGAATATAAAAATGGACTGGTTGAAGTTCTGAAATTAGATAATGGTAATAAGATTTCTTGGTTTAAACATGTCAAAACATGGTTAACAAAATTGGGTCTATCCCATTTTTGGAGCCAGCCAGAATCTTTGACCGTGTCCTCAAAGAAAATAGTCAAACTTTCTTTTTGGGCCCTTGTGAGCCATGACGCAGTATACGTTGGAGCGCATGGCCCCATAACTGAAAATCTTTTAATGGTAAAAAATGTGGCCCAGTTTGAAATGTTTCTTGATGAGATTCGGCCACCATTGGCGAAAACCTTGTATCTAAAATATAGGTATGGCATACTAAGAACTCGGGAAACCGAGACAAAATGGGGGAAAATTAGCAACGATAAATGCACTTTATGCACAAATAATGCAAGAGAAGACATTTTTCACATTCTATTTTTTTGTTCATGCTATATAGAAACAAGAAGGAAATGGATAGTGCCATTGTGCCGTAATATCGGATCAACTTCGTATAAGGAAGCTGGTAGAATATTAATTACGGACACTAGTCAAGTACTTGTGTTTGGCATCAGTAGATTTCTCTTGGCTGTAAAATTCATTAGACAAAAATTGTCTCTGCCATTTTAAGCGTATCTAGTGAGAATTGTTAACTGGCTGTTATAATTCAATTTAATGCTTTTTTTTAACATTGTAAATATTTTAACACTCTTTTTAACCATATTTATTGAAGTGTGTTTCAAGCCCCAACTCACGATTTATCTGTGTAGGGTTACGGTAATTATTTGGTTATGCACCAGCACTTTTCTTGACTGTGTATATTTTTTGTACATCTGTCGATAATAATGTGGTCATGTTTATTATGTATTTTGTATATCTTTTATGATGCAATTGCAACGAAATAAAGAATATTGAATTGAACTACTAACAAAGCGAATAGCCCTGGCTGCATTTAGGTGTATGGCAGTAGCTGTGTTATAATATTGGGAGGCAATAGCAGAAAGCTGAGAGAGGCACCAAAATAGCACTAAGGTGGCACACTATGGGACTCACAGCAATTCATTTTACACATTTAAACCTTTGCGTATAAATACGCAGGCCACACCCCTTTAGAGACCGCCTACTTTTTTCATCCCACTTAAAGCCCTGTATATAATAATACAACAGCATGGGCTAGTACCAAGCCTTTTTTCTGTTAACGCTATAGAGCTTTAATCTTCATATACTGATTGTTGTGCAACATATATGTGATTACCGAAGTCTCAAGAATCCTCAAACAAACACTGAAATATTTTATAATGAAGCTATTGAAGTAATCACCTTGCGCTTACTGTTCGCACCTGTAAAGATTTGTTTAACCAAAGACCGTTTGGAGACACCCTTGAATGTTTCAGTGCTGTCTTTGTATAGTTTTTCTTCTAAAAGGTCTAGAGAACCTTGGAGCATATGTTGGATGCAGACGCCTATTCTATAACATGGTTAAATTAGCACGTGAGATTTGTGGGTTGCAACAGCTGGCAGTTAAATCTAGCGCCTAAAGAAAGTGGGTTACTTCCACAACATACTGGTAATGTATTGGTTTCGCCTATGTAATGAATAAAGAGCTGTTTTCATCAATCATTGTCCAGGAGAAGGAAAGAGCTCCCTGACTGATAACACAGGAGTGGAGAGAATGTGGCGCAGCAGGCAGAGCTGCTGACTTGAGACCTGGGGATCCTGGTTCGAGTCTCGGTGGGCGGAGCAACAAACTGTGTTTCTATGCAAATCACCAAATCTCTCTGGGTGATAAATTGTTATATTAATATGCTGCAAGAATAAAAGGCAAAACTTTATGACAATATGGTTCCACCAAAGCGGATGTTAACAGTATTTCGTTGGTAGGAAACTGATAAGAGAAGCAGACGAGGAACAAGCATTGGTAAATGCTGGAGGATATTCTACAGACAAAAGAAATGGAGGAACGGTAAGTGGCACGCACAGGAACCAATGAGAAGCCAGGAAAGAGAGGAGGCGGGATGTAAGTCCCTTTTAAGTTTGTATTAAAAACAATAGATATCTCAAGCTCAGCACAAGTGCTGTGCAGGTGAAACCTAAAACCCGCCCACTCATCTGTCAGATCAGCCCTTCGGGCACTGCCTGATTGCCCTCTAGACTTAGCTGACCCTGACCATGTTAATAAAATAATATATATATATTGCCCTTCTGTTAAAAGCAAAGTAAATCCATATTGCTTGCTTGACTACCAGATATTGAGTAATAGCAACAAATGTTATTTGCAATGCTTAGGATTTGATGTGGGTGAGTGGGAGTGAAAGCGTAATTTATTGTACCTGATTAAATCCGAATCGCACAGGTTCAGATTTTATCAGGTGTGATAAATTGCATCTATTCTGAGTTTTGGGGAGTATCTTGGATTTTAGTGCTTAGCAGTCCAAAGTCTGCATGTCAAAGTAAATACTGCAGACTTTTCACCTGCTGAAAATTTTCCGAGGGTGAAGTTTTTATTACACCCGGTAATTTCTAGATGCAGTAAATTCCCCAAAACTCATAATACTGGCTCCTGCACAAACAGAGTTTTGTGCAGGTATCAGAAAACTCCGCCCCGCTTGTAATCAGGGATTTTGTAAAACCTTCTTGCATTATTTTTGCTTTTTTCACAATGGATTAAACCTATTCTACTCCTCCACTTTTGAGTAAAGGTTTTTGTGACACAAGCGCAGGTTGGGGAAGCATGAAGCTGCATCCATCTCCAGTCATAAATATAGTTTTGTCATGTTTCTCATATCCAAATCTGATGCAATTATTAGTTATTGTAAGTGACAATCATTGAAAGTAAGTGGTTACCCTGAAAGGATGGGTCACTAGCACTCTTGAAAACCAGCAGGTGGAGAGCGACATCAGTTACGCAGCAGTTGTGAGAGTGACTGATGAACACTGCCCACATGATGGTCGTCGTATGGGCAGTTGTGATGGATGTGATCTTCAGATTGTAGAGGGTAGATTTAGAGGTATCCAGGGTGGTATCAGGTCTTAAGGACGTTGCTATTTTCATGAAAACATGCCAGGAGTGAAAACGATCTTAGATAAAGGAGGATTTAAGGGTGGCAAAGTATGTGTCTCTGTGTAGTGGAGGTTGGCTGGGGTATAGCGCAACATGATCTGAGTAAGGAAGGGAGTGGGGTTGTTGTGTCAAGGGCAAATTGGAACACTTGAATGAGGAATTTAAAGATAAGTGTGTTCTACTAAGTGAGCCAACCCGCCTGGTGTCGGAAAAGGAAGTTGGAGGTGGGTTTGACAAGTTGCACATTTTTGGGGATAGCATGAGGGCAGCTTAGGTGGAGTCTGTTTCTGGATCCCTGTTTAATGTGTTTCTGAGCTTTAATAGATTGTAGGTGTAGTAGAGAAAGGGGTGCATTGAATTTTGGTGTACAAGTGTTCATGCATATACCGTCACCCAGCACCAGATGACAGGGAGTCAGCCGGTGCACAAAGGTTAACCTGTGATGGAGGTATCGCTGGTAAGGAGTGGTAAAAGTAAAACAAAGAAATTGTGTCACTAAGAGAGAATATGCACTGAAAATGGGAAGGAGCAAATACAGATGCTTGAGACTATTGCCTGGTTTGCATGGTGAGTGCAGTTTGGAGGAGCAAGGCACAGAGTAGGATCTGCATGCTGGGTAAGAGGAGATCCAGAGGAGTGAAACACTGATACTGCCCCAACTGAAGATAGCTGTCAGTAATAGAGATCAGCTGCATCTGAAGTGGCGGAGAGCTGGTAAAATGGTGGTGGTGCAGGGAATGGGTAGTGGTGGAAAGAGGTTATGAAGTCGGAGATGTACCTGGTGTTTCAGTGGAGTGTATTGTGAGGAAATTGGGTAGTAAAAGTTACTGATGGAAAGAGACAGTATATTTGTTGCAGGCACACATTCCTGTGCTTTTGAGTAAGAAGACCGTTTAGTACTTGGAAATCCAGGCAGATAATTGGATTGCTTTTTAATTTTTTAGGTCAGTTCTAGAGATAATTTTCACTGCTTTTGTGGTGTATGCTTGAAATAAAAGAATAAATACTCATTACATAGGATTGCCAAGACAGGCCCGTTGGCTTTGCCAACACTTGTTTTAGTACAGTGAATATCACCACAGTTTCGAAATAGGGTGAATAAAAGCCAGAGGGTAATGTCTCTTGCATAGACGAGATCGTTGAAGAAATGTGGATAGACGGCTGTGTTTAATGATTTGGCGACAACGTGTTTGGAGAGACACTTGAAGTGTGTTGGCAGAGTGAAAATAACATGATATATTCTCCGGAGGGTGGTACATGCTTCGACACAAAGTGTCTGCAATGAAAAAAATAACAGGTATTTATTGGAAAGCAAATTGCGGAGTTCATGTTTTGGTTCGTTCAGTTTGAACATCAGGATGGCTCAAATTTTGCTTTGAAAGTGCATTGAATAACCAATAAATGTCTACACACTTAAGAATTTTAGAGTACTTAACGTAGTACTCCTGTATTATTCTTTTACATTCTCTTACTTGCCTTTTTGAATTGACCCCAAACGTCCACAATTAAGTGAATATTCAGTACAATTAATAAAAATAGAAAGAACTGGTAACAGCACTTTACAGAGTACTCTTGTAGTACTACTTCCTGTTCTAACAAAAACGTGAATCGGCACCAGTATGATTTTCTTTAATCTTTAGATGACTAGATGGGGTAATGCTTTTTTGTGTTTATAGGACTTATCTTATGATGTGAATAATGCACGGAGCATTGCGTGTTAATGTAAATGCATATTTTATTAAATGCCTATAAATCAATATTCAGCTGTAGTAGACTGTGCTCCTGTTCCTCTGGGGTGCGCGGGCAGTATAGGCTGGTACTGGTAGCGGTGTTCTGCGCGGTGCCTGTTTCCGGGTCTTTCGCCAGCTCCAGGTCGCATTGCCTGCCGTAACAGGATCACAGGAGGCCTGCCTGGGTTCAACGGTTGTTCACAAGGCCTCCGCGGCTCTTTTTAAATGCCTGCACACTGAGATCTTTATCTGGCTTTTCCTGCAGGGACAATCGCTGTCCTCTCACAGGTTTGCCTTGCCAGGGCGGTGGGGCTTGCATCAGATCGGTTTCTTTGAAGGGATTAACGTGCCTCTTCTCCCACGACTCCTTCCCGAGAGTGGGGTGGGGGAGGCTTTACTTGGCCAGTCTGCAGCGCCGATCCAGTGCCACAGGGCCCACCTTACTCCCAGGCCAGGAAACTAGCGCCCAGAAACTGCAGATGACACAGTGAAGCAGAACACATAGCGCCCAGTCTCATGATGTACTTGTGTCCACCCTCCCTTTTTCCACTTTAATGTACAGCACAGCACACGTCTTACACTACACCTTTTGGCACTATATATCATTGTTATAATCCCAACAAGTTTTTTGTGGAGGTAGGGACACACTCCTTGAATTTACAACTTGTGCGAATAGATATTTCCGTGCTTCAATACCGCACGCTTCATGAATTTCTATAAATATATTACCTACTGGTGGTTGCCAGTAGGTAGTTCTAGTTAGGACCTACTTTCCATAGGAAAAGCTTTTTTTGTTTTGCCAATAACTTTGGCGCCATTTAATGAATCTTAACAAAGATTTAAATACTAATTTAACACTCACTTCACCTACTATCTTGAAAGTTTCGGGGTGACCTGTCAAGCGGGGTGCTGACAAAATGGGGGGGCCAAAACGTGTTTTCCCCATGCAATTTCCCATAGGGACTTTAGACCCAGCTACAGCCCAAACTGCTGAACAGAATTACACCAAATTTGGCAGCTGTCGGTCCAGAGAAGTGCTTTTTTTTCGATTTGGTGTAAATCCGTTCAGAAGTTGTAGAGTTATTAAAAGAAATTCAAATTTGTATATATAGGGATGCGGATCCTCCGAGGATCCGACTGTCCCTGTGCTCAAATCTGATTGGCTGCCAACACTTTAAGCCAGGAAGTGTTGGCAGCCACATTTTTGGGCTTGGCCTTAGCAGAGCCAACCCCCCCCCTCCCCCACAAAAAAAGAGAAGGGGTCAGGGTTGGAATACCCTGACCCCCTAGACCTCTTAGGGGGTGAGGGGGTCCAGCAGGGCAAAAAAAGCATACAAAAATAATAATTCCAGCTGAAAGTTCTCCCCCGAAAATTCCCCCACAAGAAAAGAAGCGCTTCTTTACTAATAGGCCCCTAGGTGGGCCAGGTCCTTGGGGCATGTTGGAATTGAATGATGCCCCGGTGTCCAGCACCTTCCTGAGACTTGTGTTTATAATGGGAGGCCTCTTGGACCCCAGGGGCCCTGTGAACTACCACCTCCTCTGGGCCACATTGAAACAATAATTTGGGGCGGGAGATACATGGACCCCACCTGGCCCCGGGGACCCCCATCTCCACGGGCAGAATTAAAGATAACAGGGGGCTGCGTGGAACCCCCCTCCCCCCCCCCCCCGGCCCTCCCAGGCACCACCACCTCTCTAGGGTTAAATGAATATTTATACTGGGAAGAGGGCCATGTGGCCCCCCTTCCCGGGGACCTTCCTGGGGCCCGGTCCCTCTACTTCAAAGGAGGAGGGCAGTGTGGCCCCCCTCCTAGTACCAATAATGGCCCTGGGGACCTTCACCCCCCAGGGCCGGTTCCTGCTATGTCCCGGGTGCCCACCTCCGGGACATAGCTGTTTGCTGTGGCTTAGTGGAAGCTTTAACTGCTCTCTCCAAGCCACAGCAAACACTCCGCTTCCACCAAGCGAGAGCAGTGAAAATGCTCTCGCTTCTTGCTTGAAGTGGAGCATTCGTTTGTTACCCTGCCCGCTGTCAAGCAAGCAGGTCACCAGACGAATTGCATTCACACACAGGTTGCTGCATGTTTAGCAGCTCTCTGTGTGTGAAAGCAATGCTGGCTCCCTTAGGAGGCAGGGAGCCGGCGGGGGCCTTCAGGTTACCCCTGCAATCCCAGTGCAGACTGGGTGCCTTGGGGGCAGCCAGAAAATCACTGCTGGTCTGCGGGGGATGGGGTCCCCAGGGGCAAAATCGGCCCGGGGAGGGGGCACGTGGCCCCCATCCCCTTAGTATAATATCCAGGCCCCGGGGGATGCGGTCCACGGGATTGTGTTATTGCCGCCCTCCCCATTGCAAAAAGCTCGGGCAATGGGGTCCCCAGGGCCAAAATCGGCCCTGGGAGGAGGGCCACGTTGTCCCCTTCCCCCCAGTATAATGGCTTGGCCTCGGGGGATGGGGTTGCCAGGGAGGTAATCAGCCCGGGGAGCAGGGCCCTCAGCAAAAAGGCTAGTCCGCAGGGCCGAAATTGGCCCCGGGATGGAGCAAACTGGGCCCAGGCCCAGGGCATCCATATTCTGAGGGGCGCACAGAGTTGTGTGCATTAAGGTAATGCCAACAGCAGCACCCCTGCCATCTTGCTCCAGCCTTGTCTGTGTCCCTGCATGCTAGTTTCTGTCTGATTTGCTAGTAAGTGGCTTTAATCCTTCATTATCATACTGTGGGCAATATTTTTAACACCTCATTCCTTGCCCTCCCTTCACCGTCTCACCCCAGCTGACACACACTAAGACAACTATCATCATTGTGAGGCAGCTAATCTGTTGGTGAGCTGGCGGAGGTACAATGACTGTTGTGTTCAGGGGCCAGTCACTGCTCAGTCAGGGACTGATCAGTGAACTCAAAAGCCCCCCTGCTGCCTCATTTAATTCGCTGCAAAACAATTGATGGACAGAATGCAGAACAATGTCGTACATTCACCCCAGTACAGAGATCTGGGCCTAAATCCATCGTCTTTTTTGCTCGCCATGCCATTCCAGTTTGGACCCAGCCATATTCAAATCAGTCTTGACCCTGCGCTAGCATCAGCAAGGGAAAAATAGGAAAGTGTGACAAAGGGAGAACCCAAGAATAAAAGAACCTATAAGAGTGAGACACAGAAAAAAGTGTAGGGTGGTCGAAAAAAGGCATGCTGTGAATTCAAGACAAGGAAGCCTTCTGACTCTGGAACAGCATTGGCCAGCATAGGTGGTAGGCTCTTTGGGAATGCTTTGGCCCCCTGCACTTCTTTGCTACAGGTTAAGCACTGACGATGTCAGTCATCTGGGACTCTTCCTCTGTTTGCTTTTTCAGGTATTTTATTGTATCTCCTAGTTTGTCATTTGACTTGTCGTTAAAATGTAAAGAGCATAGTGAAATATAGTAATCTTTCCATGAACATAATTCTATATTTTAATAATCACAGAGCACATTCTAGCGAGTACGAATGTATAAGTAATGTGTTCTGAAATCGTTTTAAAGCAGAGTTGATATGTGTCCAGGTTCTACTTTCTGGGATGTATCACTTATAGCTATTATTGACACAATCTCACTGGAGGATTCGATGTTTGTAGATTTGTATTCATTATCTTAACATACCGATTTCTTTTCAAGAGGCTTGCCATATTACACCACAAATGAATATGAAAGAAAATAACTACATTTAGGAATATCATTTAAAAATATAGCCCAGGAATAAATATATAAGCTATGTTTTACTGTAGCAGCTGCAGAAAACAAGCATTGGCAAAACCAAAACGGCCCGCCTATGCAAAAGTTATTGGCTGATGGTGTAGAGTGTTGCAGAGTATAGTGGCGTACAGTGCAGTGGCATTGAATTCAGCGGCGTACAATGTGGCATCGTAGAATGCAGCAGCATAGATTAGAGTGGTGCATAGTGGAGTGGCACAGAGTAGAGCACAGTGTAGTGGCATAGGGCTGAGTGATGCAGAAGGCAGTGGTACAGAATCGAGTGGCATGTAGTGCAGTGGTGTAAAGTGAAGAGTAGAGTAGAGTGGCATGGAGTGCAGTGGTGTAGAGTGGTGCAGAGTATAGTATAATGCCTTAGAGGGCACTGGGGTAGAGTAGTGTGGCGTAGAAGTCGATGGCGGAGAGTGCAGTGTTGCAAAGTAAAGTGGTGAAGAGTAGAGCAGAGTGGTGAAGAGAGCAATGATGCAGAGTATAGTGCAGTGGCATAGAGTGCAGTGACAGTGCAGTTATGTAGACATCAGTGGTTAAAAGTAGAGTGGCGCAGAGTGCAGTGTTGTGGAGTAGGTTGTTTCAGAGCAGAGTGAAGTGGCGTAGAGTGGAGTGGTGCAGGGTAGAGTGCAGTTGCGTAGAGTGGCATAGAGTGTAATGGCATAGAGTAAAGTAATGTATAGTAGATTTGAGTGGCATACAGTGGCTTGGCATGGAGTGCAAGGGCATGGACTTAAGCATTACTGAGTAAAGTGCATTGGCATATAGTGCAGTATTGCAGAGTGACGTAGAGTGGAGTTGTTTAGAGTAGATTTGTGTGGCCTAGACTGGAGTGGTGTAGAGTGCTGTGGTGTAGAGTAGAGTGGTGAGGAGTGCATTGGCTTAGAGTAAATTGGTACAGGGTAGAGGAGAGAGGCGTAGAGTGCAGTAGCTTGGAGTGGTGCAGAGCGCAGTGCGTGGAGTGATGTAAAGTGGAGTGGTGCAGAGTTGAGTGGCATAGAGTGGAGTATTTATGGTGTGGTAGCACACAGCCATTACAGACAACACATTTTCAATTGAAATGAATATTACATTTGGACTAACATACAGTTTTACTAATAAAACTACACAGTGCACAGTCGAAAATGTGTGGAAATTGCATCACCTAGTGTAATGATTTGTTCTGATCATATGAAGGTATTTGTTTCCAACACGCTTCAGAAATAACAAAAAATGTGCTTCATTTGTGTTACTAATTCTGATATATTCTGAAATACTTAGAGTTCATTTAAATGTTGTCGTGTGCTAGAAAAAAACTCTTTCCTACAGGTCTGATTGCTTACGAAATCAGCAGTGTTTCAACTGCTCTCGTTATTGGAGTGTCTTCATCAGGACAAATAAATTGCATGAGTGCTCAGTATTTTATTTATCCTTACGATTACCCTGCAGTAATGAAAAATTAACTATTGTTGTCTCAAGAGCCTCCCAGAATCAAGACATGTAATTTGGGAAGAGTAACCTCCCTCTTTCTCAGCCTTGGGTTTAGGCCCTCATCCTTTGTAAATGCATAAAACACCCCTTGTATTATTTCACCTGATCTCATGCCAGCTAGACATTCATCCTACTTAAGAATATTGGCCTCCATGCCATGTTTAGCCTTCTTCCACCTCTCAGGCTGCCATTTATGCCATTCCACCATTTTCAGCTATGTAATTTCAGGTATGTGATATTCACTTTATGTCCTGTCTGGTGCTTTGTGCTATTTACTTACTTGTTGTGCAATCTTCTACTTTAGATTTACTCAAATTGTGCTTGTTTGTACGCTGGAATGATAGATTTTTGTGGGTCTGTTCATGGGTATACTCCATCAGATGGCAGATCAGCCATCTGGGAGAGGAGAAAAGGTCAAACACATTGCCCTGAACAGTCTGGGATCAAGCAGTCACTGATACTGCAAACATTCCACACACTGGGAAACAGATCTATCTTCAGTCTATTCTAAACGTCCTCACTGCCCCATTCGAAGAAGTGGCACAACTAGCAGGCTGGGTTAAAAACAGGAAAGTTGGAGATGTGGCACCCCTGGTCTGGGGAGTTTCCTTGTACAAGGCCTTGTTTCCCCATGCGCAGCCTTTCATTATGGGCGGAAGGGCCCATATCCCCACCTTTTTACAAAGCATGAAAAGTGTCTGTCATGCTGAGCAAAGGTCAGGCGCTGTACATGCACTAAATGCGCAGGGGTCTTGAAGCCTAAGCCAAAGTTGGTCAGGCTGAGTGTCAGACCCTCCTCCTCCTGGTAAAGCCCAGTTAGGTCCTCCCCTCTCATGATGATGGGTCATTCCACCAATAGACTCAGTCCTGGGCTCTTCAATTTTAAGCGCTAAAGTGCTGAAGGCTGTCAATCAGTGATATTTCGTCACAGAGTGGGGTGGGGCCAGCAACTCTCAGTGAACTCCAAGCCACTCTGTTACGAGTGAGTAAAAGTCATCCTTTCATTGGCTGACTTCAAAAAGTCAGACAATGAGAGGAGGCGTCAGGTTCTTGTTTTTTTTCTCTGCCTGAAGAGTCCAACTTCTTCCAGCGCCTTCTGCTTCCCCTCGGTGGTCTGCCTGCATATATGAACATATGTGTATTTGTGAGTGTGTGCTGTGAATTAATGTGTGTTTATGAATGGTGGGAGTATGTGCGTGGGCTTTTGAATGAATGCGGAAAGTCATCACCTTGCCTGTTAACGTTTTATCTGATTGTGTTGCACGCTATTTGTATTAGTGTTAATGATACTGCCTTAAAACAATTTAGTTGCTAGAAATCTTGTACTTTGCACTAAAAATCTGCACTTTTAAACTACGAGCCAGAACAAGTCCACTTTCTTCAAAAATCAATTTCTGTTAGGAATAACCTACTGCTGTTATACAGTTGCTTTATCTCGCTTTTGCACATTTTGGCTGAAAAGAGACTTTACTGATGGGGTGGCCATTTTTACCCCCTCTGCCAGAAACCCTCCCACCAGACGCCATCTTGGTAGGCGTTCTAATTAATTTTGAACACCACACTTCCTGCCCTATTTAATGGGAGACAGGCAGCAAACGTGCACAGCTGGTGCACCAAAGGCATGCCTGTCTGCGCACCAACTACACACAGTGCAAGCCATTACTCCGGTTCACCCACACAGCATAGTCAGGACCCTAGCACTTGGATAAAGCAGGGAAACTACACGAGGGAAGAGCATCTTGCCTTGAGACCCCCTTTTGCTCAACTACAGTGCACGATCCAGGTGGCCAAGCTAACAATAATGTCACCTCCGCAGCACCTACAACAAGGATAGCACCAATACGTAAAAGGAAGGGAGTCCTCCATTGTGGGCTTATTAAGGCTAGATCCCTTCGTAAACATGCCATAGAAGTTCAATTCCTGCTGGTGGTCACATGGACAGATATTCTATTCATTACGGAAACATGAACCTCACCAGACGCAAATCCTGAATTTAAAGAGGCTTGCCCTGAGGGATATGTCATCAAACAGATACCCAGAAAGGAAATGTTGGGAGACGGGATAGAAGCGATATTCAGGCATACTATAGAATCAACGACGTTCCCGGTCACTCACCCACAAAACTGAATTAATGGCCCTTAATATTCAGCTGTCTGCTAATAAAAATATCTTAGTGATCTTATGCTATCGATCCTGATTTCAATTTTGATCACAACTTAGCAGGCTTTCTCAGCCCACTACGTATCACACACTCCAATTTGATTGTGTGTGTAGACTTTCATTTCAGAGTAGATAACAGGGATGACAAAAAAGCGACTGAATTACTTACCTCTATGAAAGCAATAGGGCTTAATCAACAAATACAGTGTCCAACAGATAGGCTGGGTCATACTCTGGATTTGGTGTTTGTTAATACCAATTTCATGTCACAAACAGAAATAACTCCATCAGTCTGGACCGACCATTTTTTGGGGCCATTCTGTTTAAATACTCATTTTTAACCCTCCACACAACCATGTAGATAGTCTATTCCAGACGTTGGGCTAAACTTAGGACATGTGCTTCTAAAGGCCTGCCCCCTCCAACCAAGGAAATTCTTGTAGCACCTAATGTAGAGGAAGCCTATGATACTTATCCAGGTTGGATTACTCAATCCCTTGATATTGGGCACCTGGTAAAAAAAAGGCACAGCAGGATAATTCCATCAACCCCGGGTACAGTGACCAACTCAGGGAAACTAAGCTTTCATGTCATGTAATAGGGCAGAAAGGAAATGGAGGACAGAATACCAAGAGACAACAGACTGGAAATTGGCATTAAGAGATTATAAAAATCTGCTAAAAAGGTAAAGACAACCTATTCCTGAACTGATAGTATGCACCCAATATATGGCCCAAACGGTGTTCTCCTTAATAAAAACATTGCAATCCCTGGATTAGGTCACACGTACCATTTCAAGAGCTGTGTAATGGCATTAGTTAATTTTTCGAAAATAAAATAATGGACATGGTAGCTAATTTAAAGAAAAATGACACAGTAAACCCTCTTCCATCTGAACACGTTCTGAATCTAGAATCCACCATACAGGATGGAATAACAGAAATCAAATGCTTGATATAATCGCTCGAGGGAGCCATTACTTCAGGCTGACTTCTCAACTCCTTCCCTCCAAAATACCGGAAGACACTTGCACCACAGCTAGCCAAGCTTCTAAGATACATCTGTAATATTTTTCTGGCCACTTCTAAGACTCTCAAGGCTTGGAAGCAGGTGTTAGTTACTCCCTTTCCAAAGAAACTCTGCAAGCCCTAACAACTTTGCTAATTTTAGGTCCATTTCTCTGCTGCCTTTTTCGATAAAAGTATTGGAAAGACATACCAATACAATTATTATATCGAACCATATTGAGGCCAGTAACTGTCTCGACTTGGCCCAATGTGGGCTTAGGCCTTGTCATGGGACTAAGATGGCTCTGGTTTCAGTAACTAACGATAGCCGGATGGCTGTGGACATGGGTCAGCAAGTGATTCTGGTACTTCTGGACCTGTCCGCTGCATTCGATACTGTGGATCACTCCATTCTGCTTAAGAGATTAGAGGAAGCTTTTATAGCGGGAAAAGCCTTGGATTGGTGCAGCTCATATCTATCTGATTGCATATAGGCTGTACAAATCCCTCCTTTTCACTCCTGCTTCATCGCACTAAAGCAGGGAATTCAGCCGGGATCCTCTCCTTGTTTAATGTATACATCCAGCCTCTCATTAAACTCATACGTGGGCTGGGAATGAACTACATTAATTATGCGGACGACACGGAGCTGACGGTCTTATTCAACTGAGGCTCTGTAGCTTCTTTTGTCTCTTTTCACCTGTGCATGGAGAGAATAGCCGATTGGTTTAGAAACAACTTGCTGCAGTTTAATGCTAGCAAGATAGAGACCATGCTCTGCCATGTGGGGAGGAAAGACGCCAGTCATCTAAATTATATCTGGCCGACAGGAGATGGGTCAATTCCTGTAAGGGCAGACTCTGAAAGAGATCTGGGGATATAACTAGACTCCACCTTCTCATTGGTAGAAAATGCAAAAAAGACATCCAATACCTGCTTTTCTTATATTAGAGCTTAACGTAAAAGCCTCCCATTCCCGACCAGCTGGCACTCCCACATCATCCATAGTACCATCATAAGCCGGATTGACTATTGTAATGCCGTTTTTAACGGCACATCTGAGAAGACAATAAAGTGTCTCACGAACCCAAGCTGCAGCTACCAAACTGGCGCTTGGTCAGAAATGGAGTTCCTCCACCTCTACAGCCCTGGATACCATGCACTGGTTGCCAGTCAAAAAGAGAATTTCTTTTAAAGTAGCTTGCTTGATGCACAAGACGGTCTACCAGCAGGCACCTCACATCCCAGACGATAGGCTTACTCTGTACCAACCAGACAGATTATTCCCCTCAGCCTCTGTGCCTAAACTCCAGATTCCTAGGTACGAAAAAGCAATAGCTGGAGGCAGACCCTACTCAGTACAGGGGCCACAACTGTGGATTAGTATACCCACACACGTTTGACTGACTCACAACAATTTATCATTCAGTAGACTCCTGAAAACATGGACCCGTGAGGTTGCAGTTGCGCTTAACAGAAGTTAATAATAATAATGGGTGTGAGTGACTGTGCATGTTAATGGTTGAGGGAGTATGTGTGTGCGCATGTGGCCTGCTTGACTGGTCAGCCACATTACGAGCCACGTCATTCTAGTCTTGGGCACATGCTGCCCCTTCACACCACTTTAACCATACCCAGGTGCACTGTGTCATACCTGCTGGGACAGACACAATAGTCCAAATGCTTTTGTAAGAGAAATCTCCCTTCAGAACCCCGGACTTACACAAAGGCTGTAGAAGGAGTCTATTCTACAATTCAACCATATCTAAGGCTCTATCACATTTTACGCTTTGACTCTTCACTCTGTAGGACGCTGGCTCTGTATATATTATTCCAAAATGAGGTATAGTGTGCACAGAGTCCAGTGGAACCCCATAGGTAGGTAGAGGTATATTTAGATAGCACCTTACTCTCTATTTCTGGTAGTGTGGGTGAGCAGTAAGGCTTTTTCAGAGGGTAGTGTTAAGCATTTGTTGTACACACTCAGGCAAGAGATGATGTCACACCTCAAAGACTGAACTCAGACCAATTTTGTTTGTATAAAAATATTATTAAGTTATTTTATTTCTAGAACCAAGCCAAGCCTGGCACAGGTAAGTGAATTAAATTATTTGCAATATATTATGCAGTGTTTACAAGTGAATGCAAGTTCAATTGAAATTGTTTTATATACTGGTAAGTCAAGGTATTGAAATTACTGTACATAATACTTTTTAGTTACTGTTTAGATTCCTTTTTAGATTCCTTTTTCTACTCAGTGTGATATGCCTAGATATCACACTGGGATATTTCCTAGAGAAAAGGTAATTAAAATCAGTTTTGCACAATTGTTATTTTTCAGGTGTGCATACAAATCAACTACACACTTAAAACTTTTTAAACAGAAAAACAGTCAATAGGTTCCTATGGAGAAAAATGAAGTGAACAGTTACCAGGTAAGTAATCGGTCTTTGGGGTTGAGCTTCTGGGGTTAGAACAAGGGTTCTCCCAGTGTCAGGGATGCACTCTTGTTACACCCTCAGCGGCACCAGAGCGGCCGGGTGCAGAGTGCTGAGGCCCAATGTTATCCAATGGGGGATAGGGGGCCTCCGGCAGGTGGCTGCTTACGAGCAGACTCCTGAGTTGGGGGAGCAAAGCTCCTGGTGTTAGACTCAGGGCAAAGGGGGAGCCGGTTTAGCACACAAAGTGCAACCGCAGCGGCGGCTGGTTACAGGGTGCTGTTTTGGCGTTGGATGCCCTGTTGTTTTCAATGGGATTTTCGGTTTTGGTTTGAAGCTGCAGGCTCAGTCCAGGAAGACCTCCGGGAGGAACCAACAGCTGGGAATGTAAGTTGGAGGGCTCAGGGATGTGGGTGTACCTCAGGTTCTCTTCTCCAGGGCGCAGGGCAGCTGGATGCAAGGGTTTCTTTTGAGGTCGAATTTCACCTTACCGGGCCACTCGCGGTTGGGGGGGTCTCTGTGCAGAGGCTGCAGGCGAAGTCGGGGAGTCCTGGAGGGGTCAATCCATGGTGAACTCAGATCTGGTGCACTGGAGGACCTCGCTGGGATCTGTGGGCCACTAACTCTGGCCGTAGGTGACAGGTGCAGTGGTAGTTCCAGGCGTCGGGTTTCCTTGTCCTCAGCAAGGTCAGAGTCTGTCTTGAGATTTTTCTTTTGAACAGAGCTGTTGTTCACAGGAGATCCGGTCTTTGTTGAAGGCAGGCAGTCCTCCCAGGTTTCTGGAGGTCGCTGGCTGCAGGGCAAGGTGACTTTTAGCGCAGGATCTCTGGAAACTGCAAACGGGCCGGTAGGGCTTGAGCCAAGTCAGTTGTTCTCTGTAGTCTCCTCTGCTGGGCGTCTTCTATCGTCCTTAATCGTAGGTTGCGGAAATCTGGTTTCTTGGTTCTGGGCTGTCCCCTAAATACTGTCTTTAGGGGGCGTTTTAGGGTTCTCAAGGTCAGTAGCCAGAATCACTGACAAAATATTGAAGGTCAGAATATCGACCTACAGAAATATCGCAGCAAGAATATCGAAATCAAGAATATCGACATCGGGGGGTGTGGCCAGGCGTCAGTGAAGATGGCCACTTGACTCGTGAGCTCCGCCGGAGCTGAGCCAAAACCCCCATTATCCAGCCATATCCGGCATGTTATGTACTCCTGACCCTGTCACGGAGTCGTAGGGAACAGCGGAAGGTGAGCCACATCGCTAGGCCTGAGACCCAGGCGAGGCCCTGGCTTGGCGGCCCTCTCAGTGGTCGGAGATCTAGCACCGGAACTAACGTCTGGGCTCCTGCTGGCCCGGGGAGTTTTGCGGAGGAGCTGATAACATCGTGCGGCCCCGGTGAAGGGCTGCATCTAAACTAAGGGCAGCGGTGCGGCGCGGGATACCATCGGAGGCGCCCACCGAGGAACCGGCCCACCATCTGTCTGGAGCCCTCGGCGGCTGTGGACTGTGCCACGCAGGCCCCGACTGCCGGGTGGCTCCTTTAACTGGAAAGGGACAGAGGCAGCGGAGCGCTCCACCTGCAGTGACAGGCGGCCCCGGTGAAGGGCCGCATCTAGGCTGAGGGCGGTGGTGTCGGCGCGGGAAGTTGCCAGAGAACCGGCCTATAGTTTGTCTGGGGCCTGCGGCGGCTGTGGACTGTGCTGCGCGGGCCTCGGCTGCCAGGTTGCCCCCCACTTGAAGGGTGACAGTGGCTGCAGAACGCAGCAGGGCGGGCCAGCGACCTCATCCACTGGCCAGGAGGGGACCCGAGTGCCACACTAGAACATCTGGAGGGGCCCCTGCACGAGTGGAGGCTGTGATTACATGAGTGCTGGAGCCAGGAATCAGGACTTCACCCTATCCTTCATGTGAGTCCCCCGAGATGTGTGTGGTCTACTGCTGATTGAGACTGGGGGCCACGCCAAGGCCGTAAGAGAGGGTGCTGCCACATGAGCTCGCCGCAGGAGGGGACGCAAACTTGGGAGTGGGGTCCGGGGTCCCTACAGGAGTTAACTGCACAAGGAAGTGGTCCACTGCGCAGGGGTGGAGTGGACAGCCCCATTACGCAATCCGAAGCACGCACCACGCATGGTAACAGGCGGTGGGGCCCTGCGACCGGCCAAGGAACTGAACGTTGCGGCCACCAGTGGGGGTGAGTGGGAGCGGGCCCTCGTCCCAACTGATATCATTTGGGTGACAAGTCAGTGGGCTGGAGAACGACACCTGGAAGTCGCGGATTAGAAGATCGTGTCGCCATCATGAGACCGAAAAACAATGCGACCACCCAAATTAATAAACTGGACAAATATGCAGCCCCACTGGGGTCCCAGCAGACGGGTGGTGCATTGGGCAACCAGGCAGCAGCTAAAGAACCATCCCTAGCTTCGATCATGACAGCGATACAAACACTGGGTACTAACATGGAGTCAAAAATGGACAAAATATCTATAGAAGTCAACCTCCTTCACTGACCTCAATAAAACATCGGAAAAGACCAAGGCGAACGAGACCGACATAAGGGAACTCCAGGCCTCCTCTAAAAAACTTGAGCAAAGAGTGAACAAACTAGTTCACCAGCATCACCAGGTTGCCATGAAGCTGGAGGACCAGGAAGAAAGGGCACGCAGAAACAACATTCGCGTAGTGGGCGTTCCGGAGGATTTGGAGGGGCCTAGGGTGGAACTATTTCTGGAAGACTTAATCCTCAACCACCTGAAACCCAAGCGCCTTTCAAACATCTTCACTATTGAACGTGCACCTTCACTTACTTTCGGTAGGAGCCATTGCCTGGAGGCTCTTGCCGTCTCTCCGTGCTGTTCTGCTGTGCTTGCCGACGGACCTCGCCGCACCCACTCCGCGGGTGCCGCATCGACGGACTGTGTGTGGGGCTGGACCGTGGACCCTCTGGGGAGCTGTGGAGCATTGTTACCGGGCAGAGGGCTGTAGCAGGGCTGCGAGCGTAGCAGGGACTCCATTACCCAGGAGTCCCTGCGAGACCGAGTGACAGCTTCCGGTCCGCTCTCCCTGTTGGCACGCCCACAGCCCACTAGGAGGCTCTTAAACCTCGTGTCTTCCCGGCCTCTGTGGGACACCTTCACTTACTTTCGGTAGGAGCCATTGCCTGGAGGCTCTTGCCGTCTCTCCGTGCTGTTCTGCTGTGCTTGCCGACGGACCTCGCCGCACCCGCTCCGTGGGTGCCGCATCGACGGAGTGTGTGTAGGGCTGGACCCTGGACCCTCTGGGGAGCTGTGGAGCATTGTTACCGGGCAGAGGGCTGTAGCAGGGCTGCGAGCGTAGCAGGGACTCCATTACCCAGGAGTCCCTGTGAGACCGAGTGACAGCTTCCGGTCCGCTCTCCCTGTTGGCACGCCCACAGCCCACTAGGAGGCTCTTAAACCTTGTGTCTTCCCGGCCTCTGTGGGACACCTTCACTTACTTTCGGTAGGAGCCATTGCCTGGAGGCTCTTGCCGCCTCTCTGTGCTGTTCTGCTGTGCTTGCCGACGGACCTCGCCGCACCCGCTCCACGGGTGCCGCATCGACGGACTGTGTGTGGGGCTGGACCCTGGACCCTCTGGGGAGCTGTGGAGCATTGTTACCGGGCAGAGGGCTGTAGCAGGGCTGCGAGCGTAGCAGGGACTCGATTACCCAGGAGTCCCTGCGAGACCGAGTGACAGCTTCCGGTCCGCTCTCCCTGTTGGCACGCCCACAGCCCACTAGGAGGCTCTTAAACCTCGTGTCTTCCCGGCCTCTGTGGGACACCTTCACTTACTTTCGGTAGGAGCCATTGCCTGGAGGCTCTTGCCGTCTCTCCGTGCTGTTCTGCTGTGCTTGCCGACGGACCTCGCTGCACCCGCTCCACGGGTGCCGCATCGACGGACTGTGTGTGGGGCTGGACCCTGGACCCTCTGGGGAGCTGTGGAGCATTGTTATCGGGCAGAGGGCTGTAGCAGGGCTGCGAGCGTAGCAGGGACTCCATTACCCAGGAGTCCCTGCGAGACCGAGTGACAGCTTCCGGTCCGCTCTCCCTGTTGGCACGCCCACAGCCCATAACGCTTACTACTTCAAGGACTCATTCTCCCGCAGCGCGGGACGCAGCTCGGGGCTAAGACCGGGCTAGGAGCGGGCCGTTTGAGGCCGTTCGAGTACGGCAGAGTCCGGTCCGGCCCATTCCCCTTGGTTCCCTGGCACATTGCCGTGGTCACACTCTATTTGTCACCAGCTTTTGGTAAGCAAACGGTACAATGTCTACACGAGAGTATAAAAGCAGGGCAGCAAAGGGGAAATTGAAAAACGGTACTCTTGATGACTTTATTTCCAGAACTAACAATGCTATAGATCTGGAAATCACCAAGATGCAGAAAAGGGTTTCAATCGAACTTGATGCTGCTAGAAGGCTTTCCCAAGAATTGACTAATGCTAAGAAATCCTCGTTGGGGCATTATGCCCATGTCAAATCACCGGATCGCACTTCTTGTCCAGCACCGATTATAACACAGGCAGTGATCCACTGCCCACCAGTCTCACCTCCTAGAGCCCAGGTAATAAATGTAGGGCCCCCACGCCCAGTAACCCCCAGTCTTATTACACCTCTGGACAGAGTGGGAGGGGAAGAGGGGCCACAAATATCGACTATACCAATTGACACTCCTAAAGTTACGAGTGCGAGTTTTTCTGTAAATCTGACTAAGGGTTCCAACCAAAAACGGAAGCGTAAGTCCACAACTGCATATGCAAAGAAAAAGGCTAAGGTAGCGAAGTCACAGTTACCCTCCCGAGTTTGGGCCCAACCACCACTATCACCATTTGTTGCGGAAAATAGTTCCCCTATAGTATTAGAATCTAGCCTAGAGAAGTTGAGGAGGGAGCAGGAGACTATGACAATGGAAAGTGAGAACGGAGGGGTACCACTCTGTATGATTCAAGGAAAGGATGTGGAATTCCTAACGATCGTGTGGGAAACGTTAAAAAAACTCCTTACCCCGTTGGAACTCAGATTGTCTAGAATAGAAACCCAGCTTCTCGAGACTGAGAAAAGTATTTTAAATTTGGCAACCATGACCCTAACTGTTAATAAACCAATAACTTCATCAGTCGCGAGCCACATACCAACAGCAGCTACTGTCATCTCACCATCCTCCCCGGTGATCAAACCCATCCCAAAACCCCGGAAAAAGGTCCCTGAAAGTAATACCACTGATAAAGTAGCGGGAAGTGTAAAACAGTCCTTGGTATCTTCTGCACCAGCCCCTAAAAGGCAGCCGGTTCCGAGGCTAAAAAAACCTGACACCTATAATGATATCCCACAGAGAGACAGACACACTAAAAATCACTACAGGGGTTATGTTGATCTCCCCCCTGATGTAAGCCCATATGTAGTAGTACTCACGGGGGTGCCAGAAATCTTTCACCAACAGCAGGAGGACTTTGGGTCATTAAAAAACAAAGTCATCCATTGGCTTAATGTGAACAGGCCTTTACCTAAACACCACAGAAGTAAAATCCTTATGGTGCGACGGGTTCCCTGGATAGGGACCACGCACAAAACTATCTCTGGCGATTGTGTATTGGTCTCATTTGAAGATCCGAAAACTGCACATTTTATTTACTCATGGAGCGGCCATGGTGCATACTCATCCATAGCAACTAGACCAGTCACCTACTTTTATCCACCACGCTCCGATTCCTATAGGGGGGTAATTCAGAATTGGAACGTGATCCCTGAACGAAACATTAGGCAGGGCGGGCTATCCAATCAATGGCAAGACAAATATGGCGGGTGGAATGGGGCCCCCACTTATAACAGATTTGGATGCCTCGAGGACGTGGATTGACTTCACTACTGGGTCCTTGATGTATCCCCCTTGACAGATTTGTATCACTCTTTACCCTATTCCCCTACTTGTTCTCCTTCACCAACATTAGAAAAAGCTCAGGACACACTGGCACTATCCCCATATCCTTTAGGAGAATGTAGTCAAACCACAGGGGAAACTAAATGTATAGAGAAGCAGGTCGCCAACCATCCCTTCGTGGACATTTCCACTGATCACAAAATAGATGAAGATGAGCTTGTTACCCCATGCCCAGTTGCTATGCCATATGCCATTTCCCAACTGGTTTCAGAGGGATACTCCTCCCCCACCAACTGCCAGAGCAAGATAAGTAGGCGACCATCGACCTCTAATATTATTGAGGAGGGTGGGGAACCAAGTACACTTTCAATACTATCCTGGAATCTAGCTGGGTTGGGCAATAAACTCGACTCACCAGAGTGGGTGGAATTCGTTGAGGAATATGACATATGTCTATTCCAAGAAACTTGGGCTAGAGAACAACACTTCCTTGCAGGGTTCGCCATTTTTGAGATCATGGAAAAATGGGGTGGGTGGGGCCGACCATCAGGCGGCTTGGCAATTTGGGTAAGTTCCCAACTTGGATGCAAGGCAAGAAACTTGGTAACAAACTCACCAGACATCCAGTGTGTTGTCCTGGAGTGGGCGACCGGTGATGGAGTAGCACTAATAAATGTGTACTCTAGACCGGTTGCCGTCGGGGGCACTTCAGGAACAATCGAGGAGCTGGCGGTGTTTCTTGACCGTGCGGCCCTTTGTCCATCACTTATAATGGGGGGGGGGACTTTAACATCCAGTACGAGCCCCTTCCGGATCATCTGGATGGTGTGTTCAATGAAGAAGATGAACTCTGGGAGATACCCATTTTGCCGGGTCCGCCGGTAAAATCATGGTCGCCCCTTGCCACCCAAATAATGTCCCTCACGCTGTCCCACTCACTAAGGGCTTGTAATGGGCGGTCTAAAGGGGATAACCCACCCCAGTACACCTTCAACAGACCAGGGCATGAATCACGAATTGATTACCTCCTGGTGCGGACCAGGGATTGGAATAAAGTCAGTGACTTTACTATACTCAAAAGGACTGACAGTGACCACAATGTACTCTCACTGAGGTTCGTTGCACAGGGCATGCCATTCCCAAACATAGACAAAAACTCTGTCCATTCGGAAGGTCTTGTTGCATCTAGTAGTAGACGCAGGATTAGATGGGCTACACTAGTGCAGAACCCAATAAATACTCAGAGGTTATACGAGATAGTGGTCCCTGTCCTTGAAAAAGTAAGGGATTTTCTCCTTCAGTCATTAACTTCTGATAACTTCAAAGTGTTGGGGGATATCCATTCCGAGCTTTGCACTAATCTGGCTGAAGTACTGAACCCGGTGGTCGTGATGAAAAAGGGGAAGAAAAAGAGAGCCACATGGTTCAGTGCACCTTGCAGAAGTGCAAAGGCTGCCCTCCTAGAGTCCCTAAAAAATCGGGATAGCCCGAGTAAGATAAGGTCCAAGAGGATGGCCTACAAACTTACAACCCGCAATGCCAAAATAGAATGGGACCAGCACAACTGGTCGGAAATGACGGCTGCCTTGGCATTTCACGATGCCCGCAAATTCTGGCAGATCGTCAAGTATGGTTCGGCTGAACCCACACCCACAGTAGATGCTAATATTGCTGCCACAGTATGGGAAGATCACTTTAAATCCTTGTATAGTGCCCCCAATCCGGGTCAACTAGGGAATTCACTTGATATACTAATGCCCGAACCCGCAGAATGTGTTGTAAAAATGGATGGGTTCACTTTGGGAGAACTTAATAGGGCAATCCTTGACCTCGCGCCTGAAAAGGCGCCTGGTTTGGATAAACTACCAGGTGACCTCTACAAACAGGAGGTTGAGATCTGGGCGCCCTATTTGAGGGAGCTGTTCAATGCAATCCTGAACAGCATGGCGATCCCCTTGACCTGGCTGGGGGCAGAGATAGTCCCTATCTTTAAGAAGGGTTCCCCTCTGCTCCCAGCCAATTATAGGCCAATAAGCCTGATAGATGTTTCTCAGAAACTCTTCACCAGGCTATTACTGGATCGTCTATTGGAATGGATGTTAGATCACGATATTCTGAGCCCATTCCAGGCGGGTTTTAGAAAGAAGATCTCAACTATCGACCAGGTCTTTCGGCTTGCCCTCATCCACTGGAAAACGGTACAGCTGGAGGGTGGCAGCCTCTACACTGTATTCGTGGATTTGAGGGCGGCCTTCGACCTGGTCCCCCGCAGAAAACTATGGGAGGTGCTGACCAAATTGGGGGTCCCTGGGGGTTTGTTGGAAATGATCATTCGTCTCCATACTGCCAACTTTGCCCAGGTGAGGTGTGGCAAGGAGGGGGCATTATCAAATCGCTTCCCTGTTGACGCGGGGGTTAGGCAGGGTTGTGTGCTTGCGCCAACCCTGTTCTGCCACTACGTCAACGGGGTAATAGCTCACCTTGGCGGAGTCGTCAATTCGGACGCCCCAAAGTTGGCAGGCAGCAGGGTACCGGCGATAATGTTCGCCGATGATACCCTGTTGCTTTCAAAATCCCCAATGGGGATACAGCGCGTCCTAAATGGTTTTGTGGAATTCTGTGGGGAACATGGCCTAGAAGTTAACACCCTAAAAACCAAATTTATGGTCTTTAATGCCCCACAAAGGCTACGAACTGCCCCTACCATCGGACAGACAAGACTAGAGAGGGTGCGCACTTTTGAGTATCTTGGGCTCCTACTAAATGAGAACATGACCTGGTGCACACACCAACAGAAAGCACTACTTAAACTGGCCCAGTACTCGGGAGGGGTCACGAGGCTTATGGGAAACAATAGGTCATCCATCAAACCTGTCGGCCCACCACTCCAGATTTATAAGGCACAGGCAAGGGGGGCCGCTATGTATGGCTGTGAGCTGTGGGGGCACATTCCTTCTCATGAACTGATGATAGAGGAGAACAGGTTTTTAAGGAAGGTGGTATGACTTCCGCCTAGTACCCCTCTAGTCCCACTGAGGTTAGATCTGGGGTTGCGACCCATAAGTGAAGAACTGGCACTGCGTCCTCTCGTTTACTGGCGCAGGCTGTGGGCGGTTCCAGAACTGAGCAGTTATAGGCAGGGTCTGGAGGAAGTCCTAGCAATGCCTAATGCCGGTAAAATTAAGTGGCTTAAATTTATCAGAACTGAGTTGGAGGAATTGGGCTTATCGACACTCTGGTCTGATCCTCTATCCGCAGCTCCATTAATTTCCAAAAAGAGATTGGCTAAGGTATTCGACAACAGTAAACTAGCGGCACTTTGTCGCCAAGTAACTTTGGGAACACACACAGAACTATTTTTATCCATCAAGGACAGCTACAGATTTGAACTAGCCCTGGATAAAATGTATCCCCCACTACTCAGGAAATTATACTTACAATGGAGGCACGGGACTCTGCCAATTAGAGTGCTAACTAGTAAGTGGAGTAAATCTCCATCTAGCTTATGCCCGGCCTGCGGACTGGACAATGAATCAGAACTCCATATAGTCTTTTTTTGTCCAGCCTATTACGTTTCTCGAAAGAAATGGATAATCCCCATCTGTAGGAGTCTGGGGTTCGCAGAGTGTAAGGCCGCGTTCAGAGTTCTAAAATCAGATCTCTCTACACACTTTGTTTTTGCTGTCGCTAAGTATTTAGGAGCAATGTGGTACCTGAGAAGCCAATACCTCAAGGCTAATGACTGATTATGGACTGACTGTAGAATAAAACCAGAAACTTTGTACAAAGGAAATTTTTTTGATACCTGGATGAACTGTCATTTTATTATTTTAATGTTTTAACATTTTTGAATGGTACTATGTATATCTTTTATGGTGATATAATTACCGAAATAAAGATTTATATGATGATGATGATGATGAACGTGCATATCGTGTGCCAATCCCTAAGCCTAAGCTTGGAGCGCCACCGAGGACAATAATAGCTAAAATCCTGAACTCTAGGGACAGAGACTCTATCCTTCAGGCAGTCAGGCAGACAGGTGGCCTGCAATATGAAAACGCTACAATCTGATTCTTTCCAGACTTCACGCTCCAGGTGCAACGCAAAATGCGCTCATTTACTGGAGTGAAGGCAGCATTACGGGACAAAGGGATCAAGTATATGATGTTCTTCCCAGCCAAAGCTCAAGGTTATTGCAGGGGGCAAGGCTATGTTCTTTACAGCACCATCAGAGGTTCAAGACTGGCTTGACAGAGAGTTGTCGCGGTCTTCTGGCCAGGCGGAGGGTGGCTGATGGAGAAACAACCAGGATGCCTCACTCAGATCTGTTCACGATAGATCAGACATGGACAGAGCGAGTCAGCGCTCCTGGCGGTCGAGGTCGGCCATCCCCAAATGGGGGACTCATCGAAATGCTTCTGGCCACTAGTGGAGGTGGTACTGTCGACATGGACCCCTAAGAACAGTAACGTAACGTATTTTTTGTGCGGGACTCTGGGTCCAAACTTTCCCCAAGGGCTTTTGGGGGTTGGGGGGGAATGTAACTTTATCCTGCAGTGCTGGCGCCTGAGAAAGGGCCAAGACGAGACTATAGCTAATCTTCCCCCCCTTCTTCCCCCCTTTTTTCATAATCAGGTGGCTCGCGACAGCTGTAGAGTGGGCGGAGTAATAAACTGCCAACAGGGGGATCACACTGTATGGTACTTTGATTTGAACTTTCAGGAGTGTATGCATGCTTAAAAATAGATATGTTATGTTGGGGGGGCACGGGCAGCGGCTAGAGCTGTGGCCGGCGCACTTTCCCCCTTAAGCAGGCTAGTCGGGAGGGGGGAGGTTTCCTCACCCCGGGGTTGGGGTGGGCGAAAGTCACTCTGTTAATTGGGGATGTGGGTAGTATCTGGGAAATGTTTGGGCAATGTCATCATAGGAGCGGGCTGTGTCCCCGTGGGGTAACATCCTTTACAACGCAACTTTTACAACGAAGTGCCTTTACGACGCAACCATTACAACGCAACTTTTACAATGAATTGCGCTGGGGGGCGCTCTAGGATAGGGAATAGTTTCCAACACCTTCCCTACTATCCACGGGGACTGGAGTTGGAATAGTAAATTATACTATTCACTATCCAGCGCCCCCCAACGTTGTAAAACTTGCGTCGTAAAGGCATGCGTTGTAATAGCATGCGTTGTAACGTCATACATCCGTCCCCGTGTTGTACACCACTTCCACCACTCCCACCACCTAACTCTCCTCCTCCTCTCTCCACCCCAATCAAGCAGGAAGGGGCCCGCCTTATCTTCGGTGTGGTAAAGGGTGCTCTAGCCCTAAGGGTAGTGCAGTTGGACTGCCTGTGTCACATAATTGTGGTACTGACCTTTTGTTGCCTCCAGGAGGAGGCGGGAGGCTTTGTCGCCTGTTGCCAACCAGGCCCACCCCAGGTGTAAGAGACAGCGCTCCAATTGGAGTGTACTTGCTTCCATATGTTTTTTCTTAATGGCAATTATGTTCTTAGCTATGTCTCAGAGCATGATTTTATGTGCCTCCCAGAGGATTAACAGTGAGGACACCGATCCGATCCCTCATTTTAGTCAAAGTACAATATGGTATCAGGTTTTCGATATGTCGGGCTCTTTTAAGTCTCAGACGTCTAACCTCCAGGAGATGCGTTTGGGGGGGGACCAGTCCCCCAATCTATTGGGCTTTGCTCACGCAAGGGATCTGAGTGGTGGGGAGAAAAACATAGTCCAATTGTGACAGAGTCCCGTGAGCCTCGGACTAGAAAGAGTTCTACCTCTTTCACAGATGCAACCTCCGCAAGGCATCACTGAGCCCCAGGGCACATGCAAAATGTGCAAGCTCGGTGGCCTGTCGGGCTGGTGCAGGTCAAAATGTTTTCCTGTCCAACTCCCAGTCCAGGATTCCGTTGAAGTCCCTTCACACAATATGAAGGTCAACGAATGCATCAATTAAGACGGGATCTAAACTATCCAACATCATCCTTTTGAAGTCTTGGTAGGGCATACTCATTTATTATCAGCCATGTACTAGTCACTGCCACATAACAGCATTCAGGGTCAACCCACATTCTCAGCACTTGGAAGCGGGGATTTCTCTTAGCTAAGATTGCTACCCCCAGGGCCCCCTTGTGTATCCGGCATGAGCTAGCACTATATACATGCCTCTCTGCAAGCATTTCCAAGCAGGTGTATCTCTTGTAGGAGCACCTAGTCTGGGGAGTTTATGTGGACATACTGTGCAATGACCCCTCACTTGATTTTACACGGCAGTCCATTCACGTTCCATAAAAGGACCGTCAATGACTCAATGGGTGCCTTTGGCATGGGTGTTGGTGACTAAGTTCCCTCCCCGGGGTCCACGGGATGCGTGTCTGCCGCTTATCTTTTCATGAGTATTGTTGTGGCCATGTGTGCATGCTGCCTGCCCCATCCCCTATAAAACGTGTGAACATAGCAACCCCACCTGTACCCCCACCCGACTTTCTCCCTGCCAACTCAGGAAATGCCTGGCACCCTCCCACCATCCGACCCAACATTTCCAGATGCCACCATTCGTAACTTTGCGTAACGTTTCCTAATGATGTCTCCTTGAACCACTATGGCACTCACATATGTCTTGGGCACCACCAGGTAAGGGACATGTTGCAGTGCAGCTCAGTCATTTGTGTCCAGGGTCTCCTCCCCATTCCCGGGTGAGGGTCAGTCATGTCGTCCCCCAATATCCATGTCGAGTGGGCATCCGGCAAGCGCCCCTGCTGGTCAGGGCTGCTCGTATCTTTTTGAGGGCTCGACCTTACCAGGTATTTTCTTCTCGAGCGTCATTTGATTCTGTCTGTTTCATCAGCCTCCATCATTGTACATTGTGCCACCCTCGTTTGTTTAGCGGTCTTTCTTCTCACCACTCCCATGCGTTCTCCAGGAGGTTGTTTTGGAAGAGTATTTTAAGTTTGGCAGGGTAAAGCATGATGTATTTAATGTTTAACGCTCATAGATTCTGTTTTGCCAGCTTGATCATAACAGACCTCCCACAATTACTGGACTGTCTGGAGCACCAAATCTCTGTCTCTGTAGCTCAGAAGGTGGGCAATCATCGGCCTTGGCTCGGCTCCCGGGAGCGGCTTCCCTGCCAGAGCTCAATGTACCCTCTCTTTCTGGAAAACACTGGTGTAATGACGTCGATGTAAAGTGCCAGTGACCAAACTGGTCAGGCACTAGGACCGGCCCAAGTGAGGGACGAGGGCGGGCGGAAAGGGAGGAGTTGGGGGACGAAGGGGCAGCTGGGCAGTGAGCTGTTGGGATTTGAAGAAGGAGGGCATACAATAAAGAAGGTCCCTGATACTACCACACTGTGTCTGCCTGAGTTCTTGGGGGCTATTTATTTTAAGAACTTGTAAAGCGCGGCTGTCGCCATTGCAGGCATCCTGGCGCTAACAGAACCCAATAGAGGCAGAAGCAGCAAAAAAAAAATACCAGGGAAGAAAGGCTAGCCAGGGAAAAGCCAGGTTTTCACCTTTTTCCTAAACTGCAAAAGTTCATTAGTGGCCCTAATCTCGATGGGGAGAGTGTTTCAGAGTCTGGCGGCAGTCACCTGGAAGGATCTACCACCAGCTCTGACCTTCCTAAATCTGGGAACGACTACCAGTTTGGCATCCGATGATCGAAGGTGTCTGGAAGGAGTATACCAAACAAACTTGGACCTTAGAGGAGCTGGACCGCACCCGTGGAGAGCCCTAAAAACTATACAGAGGGCCTTAAATTGGATCCTCTGTCTAAGAAGGAGCCAGTGTAGTTTTGCCAGGGCAGAAGGTCCATGAGATCTCCTAGGCAGCCCCAAAGCCAATTTAGCCGCCGCCGATTGGACCCTTTGGAGTCTGTCCAGTAGATACTCAGGGGACCCGAGCAGGAGGCTAGACACTACAACTGGCGACGAAGGTGGGATACACTGGCGAGTACAAGGAAGACAACAAACAAGCATTGGTGAGTGCAATGGACATAACAAACAAGCACTGACAAGCAACAAACAAGCATTGGCAAATAACAAACAAGCACTGGCGAGGGCAACTGACATAACAAACAAGCACTGGCGAGTGCAACGAAGACAACAAACAAGCACTGGTGAGTGCAATGAAATAACAAACAAGCACTGACAAGCAACAAACAAGCATTGGCAAGTAACAAACAAGCACTGGCGAGGGCAACGGACATAACAAACAAGCACTAGCGAGTGCAACGAAATCAATAAACAGACATTGGTGAGTGCAACAAAGACAACAAACAAGCATTGGCGAGTGCAAAGAAAACACCAAACAAGCACAAGCAAATACAATAGAAAAATGAAGGCAACGGTAAATAACGACAAGCAAGCAATAAGGAAAACCAGAGAAGCATGAGTAGACAGATATCAAGGAAGCCGTCTATCATCAACTAAGTCACTGGATAACACGGGAAGCAAAGGAAACAGTCCTGTGACCGTAGCAGATCATGGCGGTGGGAAAAGCAACACAACGATCCAATCCCTGCATTGAAGTGCCACCCCCAGTGACACAGACTGACATTCGGAATTTGGGCCCTAAATGGAACCGGTGGCTGGAATCACTGGATGAATTTCTTGATGCCACCGGTGAACGAAGAGATGGAAAATGTCTGACACTACTACTCCAGTTGGTGGGTCATGAGGGCCGACGCTTAATCAGAACATTTTCTGAAAAGGACACAGAGACTTATGAAAGACTACAAGAGACGCTACGAGCACATTTCAATGCAAAGGACGACGTGGATCATGAACGCATCGCCTTCAACACGGCACGGCAGGAACCAGGAGAATCATTGCCAAACTTCATCACCCGGTTACAAAGTCTGGTACAATGCTGCCACTTCAACACATTTACAAATGAGGACGCAGTTCAACTACGGGTAATAGAAGGCTGTTCAAGGTCTAGTACAAAGCACAAGATTCTTCGAGGGCATTGGTCGCTAAAGGAAATAATCAAGAAGGCCGAAGGTGGAGAGCGGGTCAAAGCAAGAGAACTATCAAAAGAACTGCACCTATGTGCAAGACACCAAGATACCAGGAAAAAGACATCTCTAAGGTCGGTGAATAAAGGACAAGAAATAAACAAAACCAGAAACGGGGAGGGTGAAGACAGATCAGAGATAAGACAACGGGAGAGACCAAGTAACATGAAGTACTCTGAGTCAACAACACAAAGGACCGAGATGATCCAGGAGTGCGACAGCTTCACTAGTTCAACCTCAAGGAGTCATTCAACGTGTAGTGCAAGAGAGAATGAAGCAGATGAAGGATCAAGTGGGACAGATCGCACCAATGGAACGTGTAGTGCAAGCGAGTATGAAGCAGATGAAGGATCAAATGGGACAGATCGCACCAATGGACCAGATGACAGCCTGCCCAACAAATGTGCAAGAAAGGCAAACTATAGAAGGCTGGAAAAGTCACGTCAACACTGGAAATCGGTACATGATCACACCCGTAACACAGATGTCAGTGCACAAAACAAGCGGGAAGAGGAAGCAACCCGGATAAGACGGACCGATCCACTCAGACACCGGGAAGAGGAAGACGAACGCATCCACGACATCCAAGACAATGAAGAAACTGAGAGGAGGCCATTGTCATCACACGAGAGAGACACAGATACAATATCAAGTGGTCAAGCACAAGAAGTAAATATGTGGGTATCAAACAACCTCTCCAATAAGATGACACCGAAGTCACGTCGAGAAAGGTACCCAGAGAAACATCCCACAGAGAACTCCGACTATAGGAGCAGCTCGTCACGGCCTACCTGTTTCAGAAATCCTCCATTCAAGACACACTCAAAGGAACGGTATCAAAGGAAATCGACAAAAGACTCCTCTGATTCAGAAAGCACGTCTGGTCGATCCCTCGAGTCGACCGAGCCATGGTCCCGACGACGGCCATGGCGTCTACCACCTGAACACACCCCAGAACCAAAGGACATTATTCCCATCAAGAATGACGTATCTCACACCAATGTCCCTGAGTACTCAATCACTCCACAAGACAACCTGTCCTGTCAGTCGCAGGTACATCAAGATATAAACAAGATACCTTCACCACTGATAGGGTCAGCGAGGCTGACCAAAAGGACCTACCGAAAGAAAACAGAGATAGTGGACATTACCAACCAGATGGAAAAGGACCATCCAGTAACTCTGCAAGGAAAACCAGACGTGTTGACAGAGACAGATCATCATCAGATGAGAGAGAAACATGCACATGCCCAGACAGTCAAAGTGTTCACCAGTCCCAAACGTGAGTGGGAGTGGGTGAGACAACCAGAGGCCGCGAATGAGTCCCCGAACCAAACCAAGATGGTCTTTTCAGATAGCGCCTCACCATCTGGTATACATGATTTTGAACAGGAGGGCATTGCTGCCCTCGACCGGACAAGAAAAACAAAAAGTAAAATCATATGTGGGTGCTTGGAAGGGAACCCGAACGACATCCCCCATGAAGGAGGTCGAGCGTCAATCAAACAAGAGCCACAAAGGAAGACAGACTGCCGACATCAAGCTGAGACTTTCACAGTCACCTCAGAAACTGAAGATAAGTGGATCACCCAGAAGCTGATTGGAAACCACCACGAACCTGAGCACAAGAGGACCACGTGAGACGCCGCGCAATTCCAAGGATGCATTCCTGTAGTAAAGGATATCCTCGTCAAAGCGACAGAAGGCCACACAAAAGAAATGGAGATGCATCTCCATAACTTAAACAGGCGGCCCGCAGACCCGTGTGGCTGATTGAGGAACTATAAACATGTTGGGCGCTAAGTTTATTTTGGTAACAAAGGGGAGATGTAATATTGTGATGCAGTCTAGCGTTTCAACAGAACGGAACCATGACCACTGCGGAGACTGACGGAAGACGACTGACCCGCAACGTGACGTACTTTAAGAAGTGCAGCCCCAATGTCAAGGAACTACTGACTGGACCAAGAGTAGAGAGAGGAGAAGCAGAGACACTAACAAGTCGCAGTCAGGCACTGATAGAAATCACTGACGAGCGCGAGCCTGACAGTCAGGATCTTCAGGCGTGACCCAGACAGGTCACCACAAAAACCGTCTCGCTTTATCGAAGAATTCTAAAGAAAAATAATTTGCTGTTTGCTGTGGTGTATATTGTTTTGTTTTCTTTATTCACAGAGGGGGGAGATGTAATGACGTCGATGTAAAGTGCCCAGTGACCAAACTGGTCAGGCACTAGGACCGGCCCAAGTGAGGGACGAGGGCGGGCGGAAAGGGAGGAGTTGGGGGACGAAGGGGCAGCTGGGCAGTGAGCTGTTGGGATTTGAAGAAGGAGGGCATACAATTAAGAAGGTCCCTGATACTACCACACTGTGTCTGCCTGAGATCTTGGGGGCTAGACACTACAACTGGGAGAGTTGATCCTGCGGAAGAAAGGATTTGAGCCAGTTTTCCATAAACATCTCTGGTCAGGGGCCCCCACCCTCTCTGGGAATTCAAGAAATCATAGGTTATTTCTTCTGGAGTGACCTTTGGCATCTTCATTGTGGGCTGCTAGTTCTCCAGAGAGGGCTCTCAATTTCTGGATCATTTGATTGAGGTCAAGCACCGTGCTCTCCAGGGTTGTTATTTTCATTTCAGCCTCTGTCACTCTTCCTGTAGTCTTCTTTAGGTCTTGATGGAGCAGTGACACATCTGCTCCGACTTGCCCAATCGCACAAGTTACTACTTGTGTAACGATATATCTGTAAGAGACATTAGTTAGTATTAGATTCCTTACCTTAGAATATCCCCAGGCGTCAGACTGGACCTGGAAACTTTTGCGTAGCAGTACCCTTGCGCGTCGGTAGGCGTCGTCTGCGGCTACGCGTCCGTCGTCGGCGTCGTGGGCACCGTGATGACGTCGTCGGAGTACTTAGACGCCGCCTCCGCGTGCTGACGTCAGTTCTTAGACACAGCTTTTCCGCGCCAGAAACGCAGAGCCATGTTAAAAACCAACACTGGTGCCATTGAAACTAGGGCCCTGAAAGGGGGTAACCCTAACCCTAGATATCGGTTCGCAGAACGGGGAGGATGGGTGGGTCGGTAAGGAATCTAATACTAACTAATGTCTCTTACAGATATATCGTTACACAAGTAGTAACTTGTGCATCTGAAAGAGACACGTTAGTATTAGATTCCTTACCTTAGAATAGATACCCCAGCAATACCAACCCCGGAGGTGGGTCTGCGAACCAATAATCACACCAGAAAGTTCTGGAGGACAGAACGGCCAAAGAAGCCATCCCTCCGGACTTGGCTGTCCAGGCAGTAGTGTCTTGCAAACGTTTGCAGTGATGCCCACGTAGCTGCCTGACAGATGTCTTGTAAGGGCACCCCCCGGCCCAGGGCAGTTGTAGTCGCCGTGGCTCGGGTGGAATGAGCCCGTAATCCAACAGGGGGCTCCTTTCCAGCCAAGGAGTAGCATGCCTGGATACACAAGATGATCCACCGGGAGATGGTCCTCTTGTGCACCGCTTTCCCCTTCTTAGCGCCCACGTAACCAACAAAGAGTTGGTCATCCACCCGGAACTGGCGTGTGCGATCCAAGTAGAATGAGAGCGCACGTTTTGGGTCCAGACGGTGGAGCCGCTCTTCCTCTTTAGAGGGATGCGGTGGCGGGAAGAAGGTTGGCAAGGTGATAGACTGCCCGATTTGGAAGGCCGTGACAAAATTGGGCAGGAAAGATGGCTTAGTGCGCAACACCACTTTGTCCGGATGGACAGAAAGGAAAGGTGGAGTACAAGAAAGGGCCTGGAGCTCACTCACTCTCCTGGCAGAGGTGAAGGCAACCAGGAAAGCAGTCTTCAGAGTTAGAAGGCGTAGAGGACAGTTGTGAAGTGGCTCAAAGGGAGCGCACATCAGAAATGTAAGAACCAGGTTCAAGTCCCACTGAGGCATCACAAACGGAACAGGAGGAAACGTGTGTGTGATGCCCTTAAGAAATCTATTTACAATAGGGGACTTGAACAAAGAAGGTTGATCAGGCAGCCTCAGAAAGGCTGAAAGGGCAAAAAGGTAGCCCTTGGTAGTGCCCAGAGCAGAGCCCTGCTGGGCAAGAGAAAGAAGGAAGAGAAGAACCTCAGAAAGAGGGGCAGCGAGAGGATCCACAGCCTTTGCTGTGCACCATGCCACAAATCTGTTCCACCTGCAGGCGTATACCGACTTTGTGGAGGGACGCCTGGCTGCCAGAATGACGTTACGGACTTCAGGAGGCAAGTCAAATGGCCTCAACTGTCGCCGCTCAATCTCCAAGCATGGAGGTGGAGACTGGACAGGTTCGGGTGGAGGACCGTCCCCTGCTGCTGCGACAGAAGGTCATCCTGAAGAGGCAGACGAACCGGGGGATCGACTGACATACTGAGTAGCTCTGGATACCAGTACCTTCGAGCCCATTCCGGAGCCACAAGGATGACTTGGGCCCGGTCGCGCTTGATCTTCTTCAGCACTCTGGGCAGAAGTGGTATAGGCGGAAAGGCGTACAGTAGACCGCAGCTCCACTCGTGACGAAAAGCGTCTCCGAGCGAGTGCCGCCTTGGAAATTCCAACGCGCAGAACTGATGACATTGCGCGTTCTCTTCGGTGGTGAATAGATCTAACCAAGGCTCTCCCCTTTGCTGAAAGAGGCCTTGCGCCACCTCCAAGTTCAGACGCCATTTGTGAACCATCATGCACCGATGGCTGAGCTCGTCCTCCCTGGCGTTCAGAGAACCCGCCAGGTGTTGAGCCACCAGGGTCACGCCCTGGCGTTCCAGCCATTGCCAGAGGCGCAGAGCCTCCTGGCAAAGGGTCCACAACCCCACCCCGCCCTGTTTGTTGCAGTACCACATGGCGGTGGTGTTGTCCGTGAACACCTGCACTACACTCCCCCGGACAGAGGGGAGGAATGCTTTCAGTGCTAGACGAATCGCCCGTAACTCCAACAGGTTGATGTGGAGTCGGGCTTCCGCCGGAGACCAGAGGCCTCTGATCTCTGCCTCTCCCATGTGGCCTCCCCAGCCCTGGAGGGACGCATCCGTCACAACTACGTGCTCCGGTTGGGGAAGGGAGAGGGATCTGCCACTGACCCAATCGCGGACCGTGAGCCACCACTGCAGCTGTCTCGCAGTGCCCTCCGAGATCAGGACGTGGTCGGATAGGTTGCCCTGATGCTGGGCCCACTGAAACTTCAGGTCCCACTGCAGAGCCCGCATCCGCCACCGGGCGTGATGCACCAGCAGGATGCAGGAGGCCATCAGCCCCAGAAGCCGCAGCGTCAACCTGACCGAGACCCGGGATAACGGCTGAAAGATGGGAATCAGAACCTGAATATCCCAGACCCACTGCTCGGGTGGATAAACCCGAAACTGTGCCGAGCCGAGAACCGCTCCGATGAAAAGGAGCTTCTGAGAGGGGCACAGGTGTGACTTCGGCACATTGATTGAGAACCCCAGCCGATGCAGGAGATCTGCCGTAGTCTGGAGGTGGCTGACGACTGCCTGGGGCGAGCCCACCTTCAACAACCAGTCGTCGAGGTAGGGGAAGACTGAAACCCCTAACCTGCGCATATAAGCTGCGACCACCGCCATCACCTTTGTGAACACCCGTGGAGCACTGGTAAGGCCGAAGGGGAGCACGGTATACTGAAAGTGCTCGTGGCCAACCGTGAACCGCAGGTAGCGCCGGTGGGCCGGCAGGACGGGGATGTGGAAATAAGCGTCCTGCAAGTCCAACGCAACCATCCAGTCTCCTGGGTCCAGGGCAGCCAGGACCTGAGCCAGTGTCAGCATCTTGAACTTCTCCTTCCGGAGGAAGCCCTTGACGTTCCGTAGGTCCAAGATAGGGCGTAGGCCCCCTTTGCCCTTCTTGGGTACCAGAAAGTAGTGGGAGTAGCAACCACACCCTACTTCTGGCCCAGGAACACGCTCGATGGCCCCTTCGCCAAGAGGGCCGTAACTTCCTCCTGCAGAAGACGCAAATGACGAAAGGAGGGAGTAGCCCCTTCGGACGATCTGCAGCACCCACCTGTCCGAAGTGACGGTGCACCAGTGGAGGAGGTGATGGCGAACCCTGCCCCCCACTGGCGTCACATGGGCCTGAAAGCACGGACTAGGAGGGTTTTGAGGCGGATGCTGCGGGGGAAGGTGTGGACTGACCTCGTCGTTGTCCCCGACCGCCGGGACGGCGGTTCCCACAGCCGCCTCCGCGTTGGGTATTACCCTGCAGAGCGTGGCTGGCGGCACGTGTGGGTACACCCCTTCCGTGGCCACGAAAGGAATGAAAGGCAGCCGATTGCTGGCGCGGGGCAGAGAGGCCCAAGGACTTGGCCGTAGCCCTGGAGTCCTTAAAGCGCTCGAGCGCATGGTCTGCCTTGTCACCAAAGAGGCGACGGCCATCGAACGGCATGTCCATCAAGGTGTTCTGGACATCGGTCGAAAAATTGGCGGATCTCAACCAGGCGTGGCGTCTGACCGCCACCGTCGTTGCCATCGCTCTACCCAGTGAGTCGGTGTTATCCAGCCCACACCGTATGGAATATTTGGCTGTATCCCGGCCCTCCACAAGGGCTTGGCTGAGTTTGGCCCGTACCTCCAACGGACACTCTGGCAGCACTTCCGCGACCGTATCCCACAGAGAGTGGGTGTAGCGGCCCAAGAGGCATGCGGTGTTTGAAGACCGCAGTCCCAGACTTAGGGACGAGAAGATCTTTTTGCCGTACTGCTCGTACCTCTTGGATTCCCTGTCCAGTGGTGCCGACGGGAATGCGGTCTGGGAATTAGAGGCCTGGATGACCAGGCTCTCGGGGGTGGGGTGGGTGGACAGGAAACATGGGTCGCCCGGGGCGGGGCGGTGGCGTCTGGCCACGTTCCTATCTACGGGCGAACCCGTAGCGGGCTTGGACCAAGTGCCCAGAAGAACGTCGGTCAAGGCCTCAGTAAAGGGCAGCAGAGGCTCGGCCGAGCTTGACTGCGGTTTAAGGACCTCAGTGAGGAGATTAGTCCTCATTGCCGCGACGGGGAGCTCAAGGCTCAAGGCCTTGGCAGCCCTCATCAACACCACACTGTAGGTTGCCCCCTCCTCCGAAGCCACTGTATGAGGGGAGACAAAACCAGTGTCTGGAGAGGTGTCCAGGCCACTGGCCTCCCCAAGGTCTCCTGTCCAGTCCTCATGAGACTGACACTCTCTGGTCAGAGGGTCCTCAGACCCCTCCCAATCTTCAGCACCCATCTCCTGAAACTCAGGGTTCTCAACGAATGGGGCCTGTTCATAGAAGTGAAACTCTCCAAACGACGTCTGGAGCGGCGCCCATCGGGGCCGTCCCGACGCCGGAACAGGAATGAAGGGAGCATCGGGGACGGCACCGCCCGAGGATGGCGCCGGAGGCGACACCTGATGGTCCGATGCCGGGGAGGTCGTAAGGTCCAACGGCGACGATCCAGATCCCGAAGAAGGTCTAGCGGCGTCCCACGGCGCCGGGACAACTGGACCCCGCGGCGCCGGGCCCGAAGGCGTCGGCGGCGTCGGGGCCGAAGCACCCGACGGCGTCGGGGCCGAAACCCCCGACCCGCTAGGGGTCCCAGACGGGTCCGCTGGGCCCGAAGGCGCCGCGGAGCCCGTCGGAGGAGAGAGTTTCCTCATGGCCATGAGGAAGCGCTCGATCTCCTCCGGCGTCGCGTTGAGCCCAGGGACCGGAGGGTGTGGGGCTGAACGCGGCGCCCGCGACTCCGACGGAGCCGCGTGGGCGGTGCCACCCGAACCCCCGGCCGCATCGCGCGAGCGTCGGGGGGAGTCCACAGAGCGATGACACCTCTTGGACTTCTTGTGCCTCTTACCTGACGACGACTTTGACCCGGAGGAGTGCGGCCTACCCTCGGAGCTGTGGTGGCTCCGAGCCTGCGACCTGTCCCTCGACCTCCCGTGGGACCGAGACCTCTCGCGGCGCGGGACCGACTGCCGGAGTTTGAGTCGCCTGCGGGACCGCTCCCGCCTGGCTTTCGAAGAGAGGGCCCGGCAGTCGGAGCAGGCCTTGTCGTCGTGATCGACGCCTAAACAGGTCAAACACAGGTGGTGAGGATCCGTCACCGACATCAGGCGGTCGCAATCCTCGCAGTGCTTAAAACCGGGCATCCCTACGGCACCAATCGGAGTCGAAAAGACTTCGAAAAACGATCAAAAATCGATCAAAAAGTTCGTCAAAAATTGACTAGGGTTACTGCTTTTTCCAGATCTGCGCTTGCTGGCGCGGAAAAAAGAAGAACTGACGTCAGCATGCGGGGGGGGGCGTCTAGGTACTCCGATGACGTCATCACGGCACCCACGACGCCGACGACGGACGCGGAGCCGCAGACGACGCCTACCGACACGCAAGGGTACTGCTACGCAAAAGTTTCCGGATCCAGTCTGACGCCTGGGGATATTCTAAGGTAAGGAATCTAATACTAACGTGTCTCTTTCAGATTTGGTCTTCAGAGCGTGGTGGGAAGATTCGATGACCTGTAGGATGTCCTCTGTCTCTGGGTGGGAGTCCGTCCCTTTGCAGATGCAAACCTATTTACCTCATTCACCTAGGGCGGCTGCTGCATCATCTTGGTAATCTTATCTAGCTTCCTTTGTTTTGGCTGTGGCATCTCTTGGCCATGAAGTAAGATGTTACCGTTTGTGCAAGGGTGCGTGGACAGCCTACCGGTCCCAAGACTCACTTGTGGGTGTGCGGCATGAGCAGCTGAAGTCACAGGGCCCTTCCAATTTCCACTCACAACCCCCAACATAGGCCTTCCAGTCTCCTGACCCACATTGGGGCAGGCGGCAGGAGCAGCCAAAGTCAGTGCGCTGCCGGTTCCAAGGGTCCCTCTATTGCAGGGTATGGGGTCCCTCCTAGTCTTGTGAATGCCCCATTGTCAGGGTCTGCTCAGGTCAAAGTACCCGCAAAGTCTGAATCCAGGTCCTCTCTCGGGGGAAGGTTCCCTGGGTCTTCCTTCCCTTCCCTCTGGACCCCTGCACCTCGGCACCCATATGTGAGCCTCACGTCCCCAGAGCGTATCCAGTGGGGCACCAACCAGGCTGCTGGGGTACACCTCCTGTCTTTGCTCTTCTGCTGTCGTCCAGGTTTTTCCAGACCACTCCCCCGGCAGCTCGCACCAGTCCCAGGCAGCACAAGGACAGGGTCACCGCAACTATCCCTTCTCTGGGGCTTCCTCCCCTTTTCTCATGTCCTCAGTACCTCATGGCTTGCCTAAGGGCCAAGTATGAGTGGAATATATGCAGCGGGGTACCGATCGGGGGTGGGAGATGCAGACTGCGCTCCTCCTCAGCTGCTGCTTCTTCCCAGACCACTCATGGCTCCTACTGCTCCACTGCAGCTTGTACTGGTCCCAGGTAGCACAAAGGTGGGATCACTGTCGCCTAAACTGCCGCTCCCTGCCTCCACCACTCACACATGCCCCCCCTTGTTGCTCTCAGCCTCAGGACAAGGAGTAGGGGACATCCCTTCAGCTCCAGCATTGAGCTGCCCCCTCTCCCAGCTTCTCAAGTACGTCTAGTCGTCATCTTGATTACCCAGGACTCCTCGGGGTAAGTTGTGGTTCAGTATGAGGCTTCCCCTGCCTCTCTTCTTCTCCACCTCGTTGGTCCTCTTTCCCACAGGGATCCCATGAGCCACGGGCAGAGTAGATGATCCGCAGCAATGCCAGGTTACAGAATGGTTGGTGTGGGAGCGCTACTGGATGGCGTACCCCATCTTACGCTGCAGGGGCACGCCCCTGTGGCCCTGTTATTCGAAACCTCTGGTGAACTTCATTTCTGGGAACCGGCCACCAATATCAAGGTACTACGATACAAAATTGAGTCGACAGTCCTCAGGGAATCATTCATTGGCATGGTGATTGAACAAGAACAATATGATGATGGGTGAGACACCGAATCCTCAACCAGTATTAACCCTGACATTGGTGTCAGCTCGATAGGAACTGTGGTCTACTTAGGGTTAATGGTCCCAGGAGGAATCGTTACACTCTTCAAATTGTCAGGTGCTGAATTCTAGCCTGAGAGCAATGTGGGCATTTGTACAACACATAAACGGTAAAATGTGAATAATGAGAACAGACAATCAAGGGCCAGCCCTTAGGCAAATCGCCAGGAACGGGCAAGGCCTTCCTCTCTAAACAGGGCCTCACATGCGATTTTTGTGCTAAGCAGAATCTTCTTTCATGGACCTCTCAGCACTTTATCTTCCGGGAAAGGAGAATGGCCTGCTTACCAGCTTAGTCACATGTTTCCTTCCTCGGTCCGATATAAATCTACATCTCTGGGTATTTTCTAAATATTTGCAGAAAACGGTATCTCCGAGGATAGATATGCTAGCAGCACTGAAAAATGCCCCTTCCTATCTTTTCTCTTCAGTGGTCTCATCACTGCAGGCAAAGGGAAAGGCATGCTCTAGCGCTCCTGTGGCCTCAACCCAACTCTAGACCTCATCATCCCGGTCCTTCACATCCTTCATTAGGCTTAACCATCTGTAGATGCTAGACATCTCAGGATGAGCCTGGGAGTGGAAACAGGGTTAAAGCCAGGGAACGAGGCTAAGATATATAGAAATTAAAGAAATACTTAATGAGAGCATTTAGGCATGCCTATCCTTGATTGGCGATGCTCACTCAAATGTAATGACTGCAATGAGGATTACCGAAAAGTACTCGAAACATCTCACTGCTCACTGCTCACTCCTCACTGAGCTGTGCCAAGCATGGCACAAAATCACACTCTGAAATATCTGAGCATACACCATCAAATACCAGTACAGAACAACTCCACACCACTTACATCATCCAACCAAAACCAACATCTGCTTTCACTGCATCAGCCCAAACCATGACACACTACAACAGATCAGATCCCCTGATAAAAGCCTACAGCCCAAAGCTCTATATAATACCATGCTCACACCATACAATACAACTCTCCATCCTTCACTGAACCTGCTTCTCAAAGTATTACAGTTCTACCACTTTCCTGGGGTCTAAAATATCTTAAACACATAGATGGGAACAATGGGAACTCTGCGATAGCAGTATACTTAAGAGCATGGTTCTCAAGGCCCAAGTCGGGCAGCACTGAGTACAGGGAAGGGAGACAATGAAAACCTTAACGAGTAGATTTACTAATATTTTTGTGCCATGTTTGCATCGGAAAAGTAACACGAATCTACAAAAAATCTTTATTTTCCAAATTACTTTCAAGCACAAAACTTCGATTGTGCAGGAAATTCACTTGAAAGTAATGCAAAGCAGTGCATAGCGTTGCATCGCATAACGCAGCGCCATGGGGGCATTCCATGGGTAGTGCATGGGCATTCCCCTGCAACCACCCATGGATTTTGATGCAAAACCCCATCTACCAAAAAAAGTAGACTGGGTTTTGCATCAAAACATAACGCCCATTTCAAATAGGTTCTAAGGAGAAATGCTTTTTTCATTCTTTCTTTTCCACCTTTGCATGTGTGCTGCACGCTACAGCACACATACAAAGTGGGAAAAGGTTTAAACTTAGTCTAAGCATAGTATTTTGTACTGGAAGTGTATCCTACCATTACAAAACAAGTTCTAGACTGATGTAGACACCTTTGCAGTATGGTGCAAGGGTATGTGCATGGCGGACGGCTGCCTGACCGGTGCTAGGGGGAGGGGAGGAGAATAACATACCTCTGTAAATATGGCCCTCTCATGCTCTCTTCTTCTCATGCAGCGCAAACTTTTTTGGCTGCTACGCTGCGTGACAATTTGGTAAATAGACCCCCTAATGTCTAATCTAAAACTTAAAATACAAAGCTGACTGTAGACCATACTTTTACATCCCCAGCAGCAGACCAGACCTCTATCCACCATAAAAGCATCAGACAAGACCTCTGTCCAAAGTAAGAGTCAGGTCTTATGCCTCATCAGCTTGGAATGCACGTCAGAGGAAGGGATGCAGGATGAGAAAGACATGCATACAAAGTTGCATAAGAACCAGAAGCATGATGCACACAACCACAGGCCAGGCAATATCCTGGACTAGACTAAAGAGCTAGAAGGCTAGAGAGTAAGTGCATGAGGGCAGAGGAGGTCGGGAGGGGAAGGAGTGCAGGTGATTTGTGCCCATTGGGTCATCTTCACCTCAGCTCCCTGGAGTTGACACTATGTGCTTTTCTTGACCACTCGCCTGCCATGCCATTGGCATGAGGCTAAGGTGGGCTGGGAGGAGGTGAGATAGATAAGTGGCATGGGCCACGCTGGGTGCCAGGTGATTTTGTGGCCCTTAGCCCCCTCTCTCCTGTTGCTGGAGCTGTAGCAGCGGTGTGCTTTTTCAGACCCCCTTCTCCTATCACCTTGGCCCCAATGTCTTTCAGGTCTTGGTGGATGGGGGTGTGTGTTTGCCTAGGCCTGCTGCAATAATACCTTTCCCAGAGGAAAAAGAAAAGAGAGGATGTGGTGTTAAGGTCAGAGCTGCCGACCTCCGAACTGGGAGCTATGTTCGAGGAGTCCCGACCTCAGCTCAAAATCCTGTGATTCTGGGCAAATCCCTCTAAGCCTAAAATAAAAATGTATTTGATCTTGTGTAATGTAACTCGTCAATTGCATTCATGCTCTATAAAACTACAAAAATAAATAACCTGCTCTTTGATCATGTTGTAAGATTCTACAAAGGTCAGAGCATGATAATTAAAGTGGGCTATTTATATAAAAATATCCGTCTTTCTTTTTTACATGGCTTTTATGCCTTTGTTTAGTTTAACTATCAGTCATAAGGTAGCTTTTGAACAAAATGATGAGAGGAAAAAATGCAGGCTCCGGGTGATTTTCATTATTTTAGTAAAAGCCAGGAAATCAAGATTGCAGTCATGTTGCAAGGTGGCAACCCTAGCCTCATCATTGTGGCTCTTTCTTAGTTTTTTTCGTAATGCTTCTAGTTTTCACCAATGTTACTGGCTCTGTAAGCTTAAAAATGCTCAATTTACCAAACATTTCTCCAAAAAGTAGTCTAATGAAACTAACCAACTGCTGTTTCATGAAACAAATAATTAATTTATAACACTCCAGCTCTGTCAGGAGTAAATCACCAGAGAAGCAGTACGACTACAAACCGCCTTCTAGTTTGTCGTACTGGATTTCTTCTTGCACATGCTCCTGTGTCTTACGTCTTCTGCGTCACTGTGTGTTAACTCTTAATGAACTTTCTTTTTTTTTGTTGAAATTTTTTATTGAATTATGCAATAAAATACATAGTAAATATAAACATGAATAAGGTAAATAAGAAAACCTTATTTGCAAAATATTTGAAACGAATAATAAATTGATAGATTATGAAATTTACTCCTAGTAATAGAGATAAGGCAAAAGTTAACAGTACATACTCTACAATCTGTTATAAAATAACAATACAAAAGGTATGAATTAATGAACTTTCTTGTGTGGCGTGAACTGCAAACTGAACCAGATTTAGGCATTCGGCACCTACTCTCGAGGTTTTAAAGCTGAATTGAAAGTCTCCTAAAGAAAGCTTTTCAAGAGAAGGGTAAAAAAAGCGTGACTGCCGCGGTTCCTTAGGACCCGAATGACATCTGTAATATTGCTTATTATAATAAACCTTATATATTTGTATTTATATATTACTGAACCTACTGTGGAAACAGGCAGCTCCTGCTCTGACTGTTTCTAAATATCAGAGCGAGCTTATTTCCCGCTCTTCTCATTTTATAATGTCCCTCACTGTGTTTTATGTCCATGTTGTTAAATTACCGAGTCAATGTTGTTCTTGATCCCTTGCTTTTAGGATTATGAGAGAGATAATTTTCATGCACTCCTGTACAGAATTTGGGCAATTCTCCAATCCTCAAAAGGAATGGACTGCACTGCAGAAAGGAATACGAAAATAAATAAATTCAATTCTATAAGGTAGACTAAATACTTTGCTCAGGATCACAAGATTTGGGGCCAGATGTAGGTAATTTTATTTTACCACTTCTTAAATACCGAATCATACCGATTCGGTATTTAAGAAGTGGTAAAATAGAGGGGTGGAGATGTAGGTATTTCAGATTCGGTAAATACCGAATCGTTAAGATTCGGTATTTACCGATTCTGTAAATACCGATTCGGTAATGCCCATTGATTCCTATGGGCTTCAAAGCCCATAGGAATCAATGGGCATTACCGAATCGGTATTTACAGATTCGGTAAATACCGATTTTAGCAAGGGTGCAGGGGGTGTCACTTTGACACCCTCTAGCACCCCAAATACAGGCATGTGTGCCATGTGGCACACAGACATGCCCTAAGGGCATGTCTGTGTGTCACATGGCACAGGTGTGCATGCACAGATGTGCATGCACACCTGAATTCGGTATTTTACCACCCAATTGGATTGGGTGGTAAAATACCGAATTCTGAAGGCCTGTAGCACTGTAAACAGTGCTACCTACATCTGGGTTTTACCGAATCGGTAAAATTACCGATTCAGTATTTTACAGATTCGGGAAATTTACCGTTTCGGTAAATTTACCGAATCTGTAAAATATTGGCCCCTACATCTCGAAAACCAATTACTGGTCGGTAACGGCCGAAATCGGCCGTTACCGACCGGTAATTGGCGACCTACATCTGGCCCTTGGTCAAGTAAGGGAGATGGGATTCAGGTGCTGGTCTAGTGATGCTGCATCTTAGCCAGGAGACTGCATGGGATGAGTGGGTGAACTTTGTTCCCATAGTTGAGTTAAAGGGACCAGGTGAGTAGATGTTCTTCTTGGCTCACTATTCTAATGGCCACTGCCTCTATGACCAAAATGCTTTTCCTTTTAACGATTATTTGTAAAACATACTCGGCCTTGCTCACATAAGTGCCACGCCTCTCTTGAAGATGTATATATATACTTGCTGATGTACACAAATCCTTGCAAAGGATGTCGTGAGTTCCACATTTACTTTTTCATTCGCAGAAAATAGTTGCCATGTGTGTTCTAACTTTCAGAATTTGTCCACCACAGTGAACAAGAGCACTGCACTCACCCTCTCAGTAGCACAGAGACGTACAATGCTCCAGATATGCCATATAAGGAGGTGACAACACATACACGTGTTTTGCGGATGATCATTCCATTCTCATGGTTCCTTTCATGCCTCTTCTATCTTGTTCCTCCCTTCCCGCTCTCTCCTGGTCCCTCTATATTAGTCTATAACTTCTGCGCTATGCACCCTCAGTACTTTGAGGCATCAGCGAGCTGGGCAGTCGCTCGTGGTGCCTGCACACTGAGGGGCACTTGTAACTTAAGACAAAACCGCCTTTGTGAAAGCAACCATAAGCGACAACTGCTTCGGTGTGTCTTTAACCTCCCTGTCGGTAACGAAGATGGCCCCTCTCTTACTCCTCCTCATGTGTCTTTATCTCGCCACGCAATGGCGTATCAAGTATGCCGAGGCATCTAGAGCAAATAACAAAAATGCCCCCCAACCACTTGTTGGTAGTGAAATACAGCAATAATCTGGGTTCAGTTGTGCGCTAGGGCACAACTGGGCCCTGGTGCCACTGCACCTGCTGTACCATTGATAGCCCTGCCTTATAGCCACTACCAAAGCCTTGACCATGTTTTCTTAGGACTATTAAAGTGATGGCAGGAGGGGCACTTTGTCTATGTAGCACCAGGGACCTAGAAGAGGTCAGGAGGCTGGTGCTGAGCTCAGTGAGTTGTTAGTACTGGGAGCTGCCATGCAATCATTTTTGTATTCTTTGTTTAAGTGGTGCAAGCAGTGATTGGGTATGGAGGACTGGGCAGAAGTTAACAGTCTCTTAGTGCTTGTGTAAATAATACTGGGATGTGCACAACCTGCTTATCATAGCCGCAAAGTTCCACATTCCACCGTTGGCTTTTCCTCCAGTGTCTGCCTCCAGCCATAAAGATTAAAACTAAACCAACAATTTCGTTTACTAGGTCTGACCCAGCGACTGCCTTAACTGTCTCACCAGCTTCATGTTTTCCCAAAACAAAAGAATACAGTGACTTTGAGTTAACCCTCTTCATCCAATGGTCGGTTCAAATGTAATTCACATTTTGCTTCTGCCCACCACAGCCTACTGCATGGGTCCGTGGGACAGCACGCTTCAGCCACTGGCTTTCTTCATTGTGGGCGATAGCATTTTGCTCTTGCACATATATATGTTTTTAATATTTGTATTGGTTTTTACAGTATAAACAACATTAGCATATGACAACTGACAGCAAAGGGCTACAATGCAGCACTGAAAATGCCGTCTAGCCATGTCTAATTGTCTTGCATACAGCACAAGGCACATAAATATGCAGAGGTTTGTAATGTCCTTGGTATATGTTGAACGTAAACAGCCGTAGATCGTCACAACAGTGTAACTGGGGACGAACATAGAAGTTGGGACGAGAGGTGGGTGGGCGGGCTTGGTGATGGTGGCAGAGTGTGAAGAGCAAGGCTGGCATTGCGGCAGGGAAGGGAGGATTGGCATTTGGGGCTGTGTTAAACGTGTGAAGCCGGGTACGGGAGGACTGCGGGTGAGTGCTGCATCATGAACTCCCAAATAGGGTAGTGGTTGTGGTCAGGCGCGCAACACCCATTGGACTCACCGGGCTTCAGCCCCCCCCCCCCGTCATGTTTGGCAGCCCGGGATGAGACAGATCCCGGGCACACACACAGCCACACCCCAACGTTTCACAGGTCTTTAAAAGACCATTTGAATGTTAATTAGGCATTGCTGTTGTTTCACCCCTTGTTGGAGCCCCTGCAGCTCCACTCTGCCTCCTGATTAAATGTTCAGCCCCCCCCCGAATTTTTTTTTTAGCCCCCCCGAAATTTGGCTCTCGTTGCGCCTCTGGTTGTGGTGTATGCAGGGAGCGCTTGGTGAGTTCACGGGGTAGATTGTCATTTCCCACCTCCTGCTGGAAGTGTGAGTAGGGTGACCCACTGGGGGGAGATAGGTTGTTTGCACCATCGGCGTCCCCCTCGTATTGGAGGGTGTCTTTTTCTGCTGCACCCCATTTACACACCACTCCAAGTCATGCGGCCAATGGGGGGCTGTGGAGGAGCACCTGTGAGCATAAGTGTGCACTTGGCAAGTAGACGTGCTAGGGCAGCAAAGTGGGTGTGTACTTTGTGTTGTTTCTTATGCCTAAATATACCTAGGGAGCATGCTTCCCATGTGTGAATGTCTGGTAGCTCTGTGACTTTTTGTAGGGTGGTGTGGACTGAGTGTCAATCACTCGGTAGAGCAGGATAGGACCACAGCATGTGCATGAGGTCCGCATATGGAGCTCAGCAGCGCAGGGATTCAATCTCTGCCTCGGGAAAGTAGCGGTTTAGTTGAGCCGGTGTTAAGTATGCCCTATGGAGCATAAAGAACAGTATATTCATTTAACGGGAGTTGCAGGAGACCAATTTGGGGAAATTGAGTGCCTGATTCCATTCCCTGTCATGCAGCACCCTCCCAAAGTCATCCTCCCATTTTTGGCGCAGTGCAGCAAAGGGGGCGACTGCCAGTTCCGGAATGGTTTTATAAAGCCAAGTGATAAGTTGAAGGCCGGCACCCATGGCTAGGATGGTCTGTAGAACAGGCTATGTGGCAGGTTCCCCCTCAGAGATGTCCCGAAGGGTGTGACTAGTATGAGCTGTCTGTGCAAAAGGAACTGCCCCGGTAGGAGGCCATGTTCCTATACCAGTTAGTCAAAGGGGAGGAGGTGGTCTGTCCAGACCGTCAGTTCACTGGCAGTGTAAAAAACAAATTCTGAGTCATGGGCTAAACCAACCAGAGGTAATGTCGGGGCGTATAGTGGAGCCCCTCGTAAGAGGTGATGTATCCATGTCATGCATGCCCATGCCACTTGCAAGGGCCAAGGAGAAGAGGGCAGAGCTTTCGCTAGGAGGAAGCTCTGAATCGTTGATATCAACAGGGGACCTTGTCCCGGTGCAGGCTTCGCCCAGATATTAACCAGCGGTCTAGCGGGATAACCATTGGAGCTGTGCGCCAGAGAGTATGCCTAGAAGGAGGGGGCACATAAGCCTCCTAGGTCCACTGGCAGCTGGAATTTTGTAAGGGCAACTCAGTGGCGCTTGGCGCCCCAGGTGAGTGTGCACAGAAGAGCATCTAGTTCCTTAAAGAAGGAACGTGACGGCATAACTGGGAGATTCGCTAAATAATACAGACGGCGGGGTAAAATAACCATCTTTGCCTGGGCGATTTTACATATGGGGGCCAGAGGATGGGACTGCCAAAAGTGTACTTGGGTTCTGATTCCCACTAAGGCCATGCGGAGGTTCCCCTCATATAGGTCTCAGGGAGTACGGTACAGATAGGTGCCTAGGTAATGGGTTGCTTGAGCATGCTTGTTAAGGCGGGTGTCGCCTAGATGTATTTCCTGAGGTTGTTGGTCAGGACAGAGCAGGTATAGATGACATGGTCGGCTAGAGTATCTCGGAGTGGTGTAAGGTCAGCCATTACATACCACAGATATACAAGCAGGTCATCCACATATAAAGACATAGCATGTGTCCTGTCCACAAGCTCAACCCCGAGCCCGCCCCACGCAGTATTATGTCAAAGGGTTCCATTGCAAGGGCAAATAGCAGCGTGGAAAGTGGTCATCCCTCTCTCGTACTGCGACCAACCAGAAAGGGGGCTGAGACGAGGTGACCCAGACAAATCCGGTAGATTGGGTTGGAGTACACTAGTAGGGTGTCGGCTAGTAGCCTAGGCCCGATCCCCATATGGGTGGGTACTGTGAAAAGATAATGCTACATTAGAGTATCTAATGCCTTCTTTAGATCGAGAATGAGACAGGGGCCGCTCATCGGAACTGTCCTCTTACTTAGTCTTGCACGTGAAAGAGACAACAGATGTTCTGGGAGTTGCCACATCCCGGAACAAAGCCATTTTGGTCTGTGTGCACAAGTTCTGGTAGGATTTCGGTGAATTTGTCAGCAAGTATTTTGCCCAAGATTTTAAAGCTGGCACCGAGAATGGCGATGGGTCTATAAGATGGCAACTGTGTGGAGTCTCTATCCGGTTTAGGGATGGAGATAAAGAGGGACTCCCGGAGTGAGTGTGAGAGTTTGCCAGTGCTTAATGCGGCCTTATACATTTCTGCAAAAAGGGTGCTAAATGTGACGAGAAGGTGCTTTAATATTCCATTGGTATACTTTCCAGTCCTGGTGTTTTGTTCCAGGCAGGTTTCAAATCATTTGCGCCACATCACTTGACGTGATTGCAGTGTCTAAGAAGAGACTAGTGGGAGCCAAGATACATGGGAGAGTGATGTCTGCTAGGAACGCATCAGAGTGACCCACACAGGCATCCAGTGGTGCCCTGTAAATGAATGAATAGTAGTCGTAGAAGGCCTGCAAAATGTCAGGTTGTGTGCGGGCGTTGACCCCCGTGAGGATGACCACTTCCGTGAATGGGCGAGCTGCAGACTACTGCTAGACTAGCCAGGTCAAGGTCTGCTAGACTTGCCATCTTCCCAGTGAACTTTGGCTGTATGGGCTATAAAATTATCGCATTGCAGGTTTTTCTAGAACTGCAGTGTAGGAGGTTTTCACCTCCACGAGTTCTGGCAAGAACGTGGGGTTACTCTCCGCTGCTTTACCCAATTTAGGTAGCTTCTTCTCAGCTTCCATTATGTCCCTCTCCAGGGTCCTTCGAACTCCCACTATCTTTTTAATACAGATTCCTCTTATTACCACCTTAAAGGCATCCCACTTTAGCGTCCTGCTGGAGGCTATGTTGTGGATCTCAGAGAAATAACGTAGGAGTCGAGAGAAATAAGATTGCCCACCTGAGGTCCATGATGTGTGCATCATGGTCGGAGACATCGCGCCCCAGGAAATTTGAGTGCTGGACAAAGGATTCCAGGGGGTGGAGCAAAGGAAGAGGTCAAATTATGGGGTATGGAGTGGAAGGAGTAGAGCAGGGATACAGGGTCTCTAGATTGCTGTGCATCCGGGAGTGACCAGTGGTGTGCCCAGCTCCGGAAGCGATCTGCCAGCATGTGTGGGGGAGAGCTGGGTAACAGGGCATGGGATCTTTCCAACGTGAGGTTGAGCACAAAGTTGTAATCACCACCCAAATCCCATGGTAATGTGGTTCTATGGACGAGAGTGACAGAGAGGGCATTACAAAAGGTCCCCTGCTCGGTCGGTATTGGTAGCATAGATACTACCGTTGAGTAATGGCCGAACATTGAGGCAGCCCTCGAGGAGTGCATCTCTTTATCAATGGTTGAATTTGTATCCTGAAATGGGACACCATCACAGCACCTTATGCGAACGCTGAGTAGGTGGTGGTGCAAATAAGTTCCCTCCAACGATTGCTCAAGCAGTTCAGCTCACCAGTTGTGATATGAGTCTCCTGTAGAAAGACGATCTGTGCCTCCTGACACGTGAAAAATGAATAGACTGCATAGCGATTTCTAGCAGTGTGCATACCCTGGACGTTCAAGGTGAGGAAATGAACATCGGCTAAGCGGGCCCTGGAGATGTAAGGGTAAAGTGAGCAGCGCATGGGGGTTGGCCACTCAGGGTTAATGCCACCTTATCGTGTCATCCGGTCCATGATCTATAAACCACATAAAGTCCACCCTCCAGGACAGAGCAAGTGTGGGAGGGGGAGTGAATAAGGGTAACTGACAACTTGGGGAATTTATTATCCCAATCCTGGGGACCTACCACAACTGATAGTACGTCCAAACGAGGCATGTTTAATGAGCTCTAGTGTATTGTGGAGGTGTGGCCAGGCACTGGGAGATAGTAGAGTGGCCATGGAGCCCTTAAAGTGTTTGGGGCGAATTACGCCCATTCTGCCCAATGCCAGACCCCTGCTCTGGGAGAGTACTGGCTTGGAGAATCTGGGGCGAGAGGGGAAGTATGTGGCACAAGGAGCTCGAGCGAGAAAAGCAGGTGATGGTGGTCCCTGTGGCAGAGATAGTGTGCATAGTGTTGATCTACTGACTCATACAAACCAATTTCATGAAACAGTCATCCATGGAAGCTCTGGGAGCACATTGTTCAGATAAGGTTGTCCGCTGTCTGTGGCATTACCAGTAGGGGGTCTGTGAGTTCCATTGAGAGTCGTCAGTCTGGGAGTGTCATCATCTGATGAGAAAATATGCATGGTTGTAGTGTTAGTTCCCAGGTTAGCTGCAGGTTGTAGAGCTTGCCTGCGACTTGCGATTATCTGCTCTAGGTAAGGCGAGCTAATCAGGAATGTCCACGGTGCACATACAGTTTTCCCCGTTGCTGAAGGCATGGCTTGGAGGAGCCCAATGCGCGTTTGGTGCAGGTGAATGTTGACTCTCCATTGTGTTGGTCGGCCCTAACCCGGGCTTCATTTGAGTCTGTTAGGAAGATGGTGGTGTCGTCAGACATTATCTTGAGGCAGGCTGGAAACAACAACGTGTATTGCACCCCCAGTTGGCAGAAATGTTTCTTGACTTCCAGGAAGGAGGAGTGTTGGACCGCATGGGTATAATCAGGACATAGCATGATGGTTTTGTCCTCTACCTGTCTGGAGGACAGCATCACAGTCTCTAAAGTGTAATAGTTTAGCCAGCCTGGGTCAAGGTGGGGTTCCCTGGTGGTGGGCACCGGGCTGGGAAACAGTGGGCTCTTTCCAGAGAGTAGAAGGGGGTCATGTGCGCCTCGATTATGGTGCTGGTGTGTGAGGATCGAAATGTGAAAAGAGAGAAAGCTTCCCAATGTCAAGCATGGGGCCCCCAACTGGGCCGACACATTGCAATTGCTGAAAGAAAACGTCACTCGGGGAGCAGCAAGGTCAACTAAAATTAGGGTCTGCCGGGGGTGGATGCAGTTAAGGGCCTAGGGGACGCCCAGTGGGTCCACAACATAATTGGTGGGGGTTGAGGTGCAAGGATGAAAGGATGAAAGTTCCACTGGCCCACCACGTGTTGCTGCTTTCCCTCGTGTGCCTCAGATATGACGCCGATTCGGCGGATGAGAGAACGAGAGGAGAGAGATTGGTAGGTACCACTGCATCTTACTAGGAGAGGGTCCCCAGTGAGGACCACGGATGATGGTGGAGGTGGTCCACAGGGCGCCTGCCCAATTGGGGGGCCTCGCTGGAGTGCCGTCTATGTATTGCCTCTCACCTGGGGCCCCAATGGGGGGATGGATAGAGATTGCTGCTGTTGTAAAGGTCCAAGAACCAGCTCTACGGTTGCAGGGAGGAGAGCAAGACCTTCGTGTCTGAGGTGGCCATTGGGCTGCATCCACCATAAGGAGCCACCAAGTGTGTGGTTGTGCAGTTCAGCCTCAGCGATTAGGAGAGCAGCACTCCCTATGCGTCTCGATGGTGGCGCTGAAGTGGGGGAACCTATCGGCCACAAGGCTTGGCGTAAGGGGAACCCTGCTCCCATCTGCAGGGGGCTTCCGGGGATGATCACCCCCCCACTCCCAGCGCGGCGCGCACCAGTTTGTGGCAGTGGCTGCGGCCACTGGCTGTGGGATTGGTGCCGCAAGGCACAAGGACTCCGCTCTTTCAGGTGCCCCAGAGGCGGATTAGGAGTCCCAGCATGGGAAAAGCGGGGTTCACAGGGTCAGTTGCACTCGCCGGCAGCCACCCGCTGTGTTACAGCCTGGATGTAGGTCGATGTTTGGGCTGGAGGATGGAGCATTAGCAGGTCACGTACGCCATCCTGATTTGCTTGGCCATGCCACCATTTGCTCTTGCACATAAACACATCCACCAAGAACGCTGTCCACTTCAGCACCAGGACTAGTAGGGCAATCTCTGCTTTCATTACTGTTTTCATTCACGTTTTTACTTTAATTTTGTGATGGTTCATGTTTTATTTACTTTGCTTTGGAAACCTATGCACATCACCTTTAAACTGTAGCATTTCTACGTTTTATTATGTTTGGACTTTTAATGTTTTTCGCTTCTGTTTGGAAAAAAAGAAATAAAAGAAAAACATTGCAGGCTTCCCATGGCCAGCCCTATTGGCTTAGCCAGTGCTTGTTTCTTCTTAATGTTGAGAAAGCTACAAGATAAAAACGAAACTGAACCTCTAATGAAGCATTTTGTTTTTCCTTTTAATCTTTAGAATGCAGTTTACTCAATGTAGAAACAAATATTTGAAAAAATATTGAACACGATTAATCATTGACAGTGCCAGTACATATAATCATGAGTTAAAATTATCCCTGGGCTTCCTATATTGTACCTGCCATGCCGAAAAAGAAGACTATCTGCTTCCTGTACTGTATCTTGTGTGTGTGGGGAGCTTACACTGCTAAAGTATGCCCTGTACTTGTTCTGAGTTTTTGAAAGCTGTGTTACTGCTGCTGCATGTGGTGCAACTGTTCTGTGTATGAGAACAGCTTGCTTTGAGCTAGCTTATGTACAATGTACCATTATAGTTCAACCCTGCTTTGTAGTGTACAGGAGACTTCCACACTCCACACCTATTCAAAGGCTGATCTCTTTGCTGAGACTGCAAACTGTTATCTTCATTGAACTATTAAACGTATAGCAACCCTTTGGGCTAAGTGTAACCCCACCTGTGATCTGTCATTATGTAGGCTTGGGTTTGGGTGCCAGGGGCTGTCTGATCACATATCTCTGACTCAGGGTTGATGGGGATGTCACCTTTGGTGAATCCGACAGCAATGGTATGAGTTTGTTAAAATATGTACAATTAACATGGTGATCATTGATATAATTTTTACCGACATCCTCAGTATTGTGCGTATAGTTGTCATACCGTACATCGATATTGCCTTTACGGATATTGACATTGTTGTTGATGCATATATTATGGCATGCATTTATATTGTTTCTACTGGTATCAACATTGTTATGCGTATATAGATTATGGCTTACATTGGCATTGTTTTTACTGGTATCGGCATTGTTATGCGAGCACATTTTATGGCCTGCCACGAATTTTCATTTATTGGTATTGCCGTGGTCGGGCCTGCATATATCATGGTGTGTAATGATATTGTATTCACGGATATTAAAAGTAGTGTCCAGTTTAGGGCATAGTACTAGTACCAATGCAGAGAAGTCATGGCTCTGTTATTTTTAAAGTATGACTGCATTGGGAGGTAGTGTTGTAACATTCCCATTACAACTATAGAAGCCCTCAGAGAACAAGGAGTAGCTTCTCTCACTTCCAGCTAGGGCACGCTATCCTGCTCTGGTGGGTAAATGTGATTTGAGACACTAGAGTTCAATGTCCTACCCTCAGTTATAGCCAGGGAAAGTAACCGCTTTGACAGACAGCACACCTTAATAGCAATCGTTATACACTTTACATTTTTTAAAAAAGGGCAGTGGTACTGTCTTTGTCAGTATTTGCTAAGGGATGGTTCTACATACCTACAACATTTAATGCCTCTATTAGTTCACATTAAGCCAGCCCCCTTAAAAAAGCACGATGAAAGAGCTAAATTGTAAGTGCTTCGGGCGAGATGTGTGAGGGTTTCCAATTACCAAATAGTGAATTTTTGCTATTTGCTATTTGGTAATCACAAACACCTATGTACAAATGTGTACTTTACACATTTTGCGATTCCCAGTGGGTCGCAAATAGATCTACCTCAATAATATTCATGAGGTTGGTCTGTGTTTGCAACCCAATGGCAACCACAAATATCACAGGGATGGTGACTTGCTGGGGCCAGCAAAATGCCATGAGCAGTATTACGGAATTGCCCCGGGGGCACAACGGACCTTTGCTCCCACTTTGCATGCCCCCAGGGCTCTTTGACATTACCGAAGGGGCCGCAGATGCTTGTATGTCTCCTTCTGTAATACTGATAGCGCTGGCGCTTTCATCAGAGGGCGTTCCCACATTTGCATGGGGGTGTGGCCCCATGCAAATGATGTAATGCCTTTGCCTCTGCACCTGTGCTGTATTATAGAAGAGTTTTGTAAGAGAAACAGGAGTGTGACCCATAAACCAATCGGGATTAGGGTTCAAAGGTGTAAAGATAATACAATATCCCAATAGGTAGGATTCAAAAGACAATTTATGTTGCATGCACAAGGCATTATACAGGCCAGAGAAAAAGGAGACACTTATTCAGATGATTTAAAGTCAAAGTTAATTTTTGTATTTGTAATATTCAAACAGGGAGGGGGAAAATTCATATTAGAACAGTTCTGTACAGCACAAAGTTAGACAATTCATATGACAACCGATAGGAATTGGTGCTCAATATGTACAAGTGATATGTGGCAACGCAAGTGTGAGAGTGAACAGCGAGAAACGGCGCAAAGTGAGCAAGGTGAAGTATTTTACAGTGAGTGACTCGACATGTGACAAAGTATTAGTGACTTTTTTTCACAATTCACGATTTCAATGGAGCCACAACAAAAGATGCGCCTATAATTGCGCTGTGGAGTCGACGACGTTTCGGTCCTTAATCAATGTGGACCATCTTCAGGACATGGTTATCTCGTTTTCAGTGCTGTGGAGGGGCGAAGTCTCGAACCGGTCTGAGGGATCCGGCGAGGTTCGTCTGGCCGCCAGGGGACTGAATAGTCCGGAGGGCCGGAGGGGGCGTCAGGTACAGATCGCGGCAGTTAATTGAGATCCGGCAGTTGGGGACCTGGAAAATTACAGGAACTGGAATTGAAGTGAATCGGAGTCGGCGCACCAGCCAAAGGTCAGGTTGCCAGCGGCTAGCGACACTAACTCTTTTTATTTTTTAAGTGCTCTTAAAAAAAGTTTTCACAAATATTCACAAAAGGGAAGGGGTCCCTTAAATGGGTTACCACCTACTTGAAGTAGGTGGTATAATGCAAATGTTTTTCAACCTATTTATGGTTGCAACACATTCACATATACCATTGATATTCGGTATGAGCAAGGGACGCCCTAAACACGCCCCTTTCTAATACCGAATCACAAACCCAAATTGTGATGCGGTAACAGGTTACTGAATTGCAAATTGGGCCTTTGTACATAACATGCCCTTTTGTATTCGCAAATGGCCAGATGGTACATCTGGCCCTTCATGTAGTTCATTCATATCAGTAGACACACAAAACCAACAAAATGTAAGATGATGGGCCACATGTACTAACATTAGAAATACCAAGACCACCATGTCTGTGACTGCTTTAAAGCAATCATTTTATTTTTGAAATACAGACCATTTTCCTTTAAGGAATGCTTTGAAAAAGAAAAAATGGAAACTTTGCAATTACATTTTTTAAGAGTATGCAGTGGTCTGTGGGACCCCTTTCTGCTCTTAAAAAATATGTGTTTTCCATTCTCAAAGGGGAAGGGGCCCTTATAATTTGCGAATGAGTTACCACCTATTTCACGGAGTGAGTAAAATATGAATGTTTTGCGACCTGTAATTTGGCCGCAAAACATTCATACATCCCATTCAGGTTTGGTAATTGGAAGGGACGCTCTAAACACGCCCCTTTCAAATACTGAATCGTAATTTGTGTTCTGTAAATATGAAAAAGCATTTTTGCGGTCGAAAAGGCCCTATTGACCGTTTCCACCCGCAGAAATACTTCGTACATGTGACCGAATATAATGTAATGGCCATTGAAGGTGAGGGGCTCAGATACTGGTTCTAAGTAAGGAATTTGGGGGCATATGTATGAAAGTTTTGGTTTTGCCATTCTCAAGTAGCGTATTTTAGAGAATCGCTATTTGAGAATCGCAAAACGAGATGTATGTAGGATTTGCAAAAAGATTTGCGAATCCTACATATCCCTTAATTGCGAATCGCAAAGTGCGATTCGCAATTAAGGAAATACTCCCCATTCATTCCTATGGGCCTAGAGGCCCATACGAATGAATGGTAAGACATTCTCAATTTGCGATTAAATTGAGGATACAATTTCAATTTCAAGGTTCCAAGGGTGTCAAAAGGACACCCTGTTGCACCCCTGAATATAAGCATGTATGTGAGCCACATTGCACTTTGAAAAATGCAAAAAAAATGCATTTTTCAAGGAAATCGCAAATTACCACCAAATTGAAGGTAGTCATTTGCAATTCCTTAAGGCCAAATAGCACTTTTTCTGTGCTTCTTACATTGCATCGCAAAATAAGGAATTGCAAATTTTGCGATTCCTTATTTTGCGAAGCAGTTTTTCATTAATACATACCACTAAGCCCAATTGCGATCGCAAACAACAAAATTCTGCGAATTTCGGCATTTGCGAACGCAGTTTGGTATGATACATACTGTCATTAAAACAAGGTGGCATGTAACGTGTTGCGGTGCTACTGCTAGCCGTTTCGCCACAAACACCTGTTTGCAGACAAACATTCCACAGAATGGTTTCCTACTTCCCACCTGAAATCTCCCCTCAACCCCCTCTGCTCACATCTGCCTGGCACCACGTGCCCAACCTGTAAAGAGGGCCCCGGGCTACCGTGTCCTTAGGCTGTGATAAGGCGCGCCGCGCTGGAGCTGGCATCTGTGAATTTCCACAGTAATCCACTACAAAGTCTTACTTAAAGCAGTCACTCACTGGGGGCTTTGAAGTGCTTCACAGGCAGAAAGCGTCCATTGTTCCCAACCCTCAACATGGAAAAGATCAAACTTTGCCCTCTCCAATTTTCAGAGCCTTCCCTCCCCCCTCATGTAATCTGATACCCTCCCCCTCCCCACCTTTGAGGCTCAGCAATTTCCAAGGTTTAAAAAATACACAGAGCAAGTCTCAAAAGCAGTGGCCTGAGGCACACAGATGGAGAGTGAATATTGCACTTTAAAGCTGACAGTAGTGTGCGGCGAGGCCCCTTCTGTGCCCGGCAGCTTTTTCCAGGCTCCTCACAAGCTGGGTGGTTCCCCGTATCTCGCCACCTGACAGCAGACGAGAAAGGAAGCTTTCGACAATTTATGCACCAAGGGAAACAGCGATTTCACAGATGTGTTACTGGAAGGCGTGCTGGCGAGGTCTTGCCCACAGGCAGCCGCTTGTTTAGCAATACATATACACGATGCCAATCAAAGCCTGTGCTCAGACAGTGCCCTGCAGCAATACATTTTAAGGCCCCAGTAAAGATGACTGCCTGAGGATGTGTGCACAACACTTATTGGTGACTGCAAACAGCACCACACGTGTTAAACTGGAGCACGAACGTGTGTGTTTATGTTTGTGTGTGTATGTAGGGAGTAGGGCTCCAGTCGGGGTACCACACGGGTGGACGGCGTCCCCCCACTTATTTTACCGGGGGGACACCGCCCCCCCTGCCAAACAGCTGGACTTCACTCTGTGGCCTCTCTGGGAGGAGCAGCTCAGCACATTTCGTGACGTCACTTCCGGTGACAGCGTCCCCCCCCCCACTTCTTTTTTTAGGACTTGTGCCCTGGTAGGGAGGGGCGCTGCAAAGAAAGTTATATATCAATGCCGCACTCTGCCCTTGTTAAATCAATCAGAAGGGCCATTTGCGGAATAAGCATGTTTGTAACTTAAATCAATTAATCTGGTTGATTAATTATTTAAACAGCTTACTTCTGAACATTGACATTACTATAATTTGCAGCTTAAGGTAAGAGCATAAAGTCACATTAAACCAGACGCTTAGCTATATATAGTTCAGCAGGTGCATTAACCGTGGCCGGGGTGTGTGAGGGGCCCACTGGATCGAAAATGCAACTTCTTACACTACCCGACCACCGTCGGTTGTCCCATTTTGGAACTGGTTTGCCTCACAAAAGTGACAGAAACCTGCCCTGAGTGTAGAATTGAGATTTTATTTCCAGTGTAAATCTACTCTGGAAAGTGGCAGTAAAGTAAAGCAAAGTATTTTCGATATTTTGCGTCCAGGGCGCGTACCATGGTTGAATACATGAACTTAGCAGTACAACCACGGATAGGTTTTGATGCAAAGCCTTATTTACTATCCTTTGTAATCAAGGCTTTGCACCAAAATATGACAGTTCTTTGAGGCTGACGTTAACTTAGAGAAATGTTTTTATATCTCCAAACTTTTCAAACTTTGCATATGTTCATTACTATAGAACATGCGTACAAAGTGGAAGAAATATCAAAATATGTCTAAGTATGGTATACACTTCCAGTACAAAACCTATGCTTGACATCACGTCAACACTGCTCAGACAGAATGCCACAACAGGGAGACAGGAAACAGTGCCATATCTTGATAGATATGGCACAGCTTTGCTATCTCCTTTTCACACAACGATGGTGATTGCTGCGCTGCTTGAAATATTGGTAAATCTTCTCCAATATATTACTCAACACAAAGGGCTTGATTTCAGTTTTGATGGATGGAGTACAGTCCGTCAGGGTATCAGAGTACATTTCCGCCACAACTCTTATGGACCACCGTGTGCCAAATTTAGAGATGGCAGTGGTCTCAAAGGTCTTCTCTGTACATTTAAAGGAATGCATTCACGTCACGTTTCTTTCAATGTACAAAAAGCTTAGAGGTTGGCTGCTGTCAGTTTTGACAGGTGTCCACCAAACTTCTAATTTTTTGTTGTTTTTCCGAAACAAACTCCCAAAGCCAAAGTTTGTTCCTGAATACCAAAAGACTAATGACCCTATACCTTGTGAATTTTCCCAGGGTGTTGGTTTCATAATGTTTACCCTGTCCCTCAACAGCAGTTGTTTTTTGGGCAGTGATGAACAGGAAACAAAAGACTATGCACTTTCTCCCAAAAATAGGGCATGTGATGTAATGAATTTTTTCTGATGGCCTCTACTCTGTCGATGGAATACTTAGGGTCTACCTGTCTCTAAATGATGTGGATGGACAGAGGGTTTGTTGATCAGGGTACTCTGTCCTCTTTACAACGGAGTTCCCTGTCCGCCAAACTTTAAATATAGGCCCAAACTTGTTTAAGTACAAATGGCAAGTGGGCCTTGAACCTTATTCCCTACATGGATTTGCCGCAGGGAGATTCAAGGCCCTTTGAACAGATGGTCAGAGTTAGTTTATAGGATTGTGGTTTACAGATTCCTCAGACTCAAGGTGGTGTCTGAAGCAACTCTGTGATATATATTTACTCCCCTAGTCAAAGTAACTCAGTAAGTGAGGCACATGCTGCAGAGGGCTGTGTGCAAATATAGGCCCCCAGTGTTTAATTTGTAAATAAATAAGTGTCAGGGCCCTTGTTAGGAGGCCACTGCAGCCAGCACCAATCATTGCATCTGCGAGTGCTGCCAGTGACATAACCAACACAACTACTAATCATTGCACTCCTACAAGGGTGACAATTAGGGCTATTCCAGGTCCCCTAAGCTATAAGAATGGTTTGGCAACAGGTATTAGTCATTTTTAATGTGTAATGAATTAATAAATAACTATTGTTGTGCTCACCTCTAAATTAGGCTAAAAACGCCACCATCTTGCACACTGCTATAGCGCTGGTGTTGACAAATGGGTGGAGGTGCCGAGCACCCAAAATCACTAACTTAAATTTAGCCCTGTAGGCCACACGATTTCATCCTTTTACAGTCATAGTATGCTGCCTTTAGTTTAAGTGCAAACTAAAGACAGTATACTATGCTTGCAACAGAACTTTCTTTGCTGGGCTAGTAATTGCGTTGTCCAGCCCATCCTCTCCCATAATGATTCATCTATAATCTCAGCATCGAATTGACTGTAATGTTTGTAGTTCCTCCGGCACAGAAATCAGAAGTCAGCATGGCATGGTAACATTGGCTAACCCCTCGCTGAGCCCTTCCCCTCCTCCCTCAGCTGAACACAATTCTTTCTGTGCTGCTGCTGCAAATGCCTTCCTTAGCATGAAGGAAGCTTGCCTAGCTTTTCACACAATATAGCTCGTACAAGGTCACCCGGGATCAGAGCCCTGTACCTATGAAAAATGTCTGCATTGCATTTAATAACAAAAAAAGCAATTAAAAATCAGTACACAAATATAAATAATAAAACAGTAAACTAACTTTTAAAATGAAAACATACATATATAAAAACAATATATATATGTATGTTTCAACAAAGGAATGAGTGACACTCTAAATCATTGTTTCTCAATTAATTGGTTCCTTATTGCACAAAATAACAATCAGGCCAATGAGTTTCGACATACTAGTCTTGATCACTGCTGGCGGTCCAACTTCAGTTTCTACACTTATACTCTTCTCAAACTTCACCATTCTGAATCATTATGGTTAATGTAGTAGTAACCAGCTTTGAACTTCAAAAAATGTGTTATTTAAACAAATTAATAGCAACCATTCATATGATGTCATCTCCAAGGCCGTTAGGTAACTTTGGGTTGCCCAATGGGGCATCACGATACAGTAATATGCCACAATTGTGGCTGTATAGTCAGAATAGTGGACAATATAATTGTTCATATTCAGTTGCCAGAACAGCAATCCCACAATATCTCCCATTTAATATACTGCATCAGGGCCATCCACACACTACAGTCCCATTCGTTGTTTCCACCTCATATAGGTCTCTAACACACCAAACTGGGATAGGTCGAAGATTTAATTCCCTATAATAGACGGGGTAGGCAGATCACAATCTTACAAGTCAGTAGCCATTAATAAGAAGGTAAGCACTGTTAGACCTGGCATCATTGGCATGAGTCTCTCCTCCATTTTTTCTGTTTGCCTCCTCTGTTTACGATGTTTTTGCTGGTAAATGCTTTGGGCACTGTGCCACTGCTGATCAGTGCCACAGTGCAAGTGCTCCCTATGTGAAATTGCTGTATTGATTGAATTCCATGTTTGGCTTATTTGGTTTACTGTCAGTCCCTAGTAGAGTGCACCAGGAGTGCCAGGGCTTGTAAATACAAATGCTGCTAGTGGGCCTGCAGCACGTGTTGTGCCACCCACAAGAGCGGCCTAGTAAAAGTATGTCCGAAGGTCTACCATTGCTAGACCACGTGCAGTCTGGTACTGTCACGCAGACTGCGCAAGTACACCTACCTGCCAGTCCCTAAACCTTCCCTTAACTTCATGTTAGTCACCCCTATGGTAGGCCCACGGGCAGGGTGCATTGTAAGCATAAGGTAGGACAAGCCTGACAAGGTTGGCATGTCCTAATAGTGAATTACAGCCATATTCGTTTTTCACTAGTGTAAGGTAACCTGCTCTCCATCAGTTAGAATGGGCTGCCAGGATTATTAATGCTATAATCCTAGCGGGCTCGGGAGCATGGTGCAATGTCGAGTTTGGTATCCCTGAACTCAGGGTTTAATAACGCATCCGTTTGTGTGGATGGTTTTTGGACTCTGTGTTTGAAAATAGCACTTTTAGAAAGTAGCTATTTTCTTGTCTAACTGTCTACCGGTCTCTGCTGGTTCTGGTGTGCGTGTGACAGGAGCTGGGTGGCTCCAGAGGTCTGAATGAGTCAGTGTGGGGTGAGTGGGGCATTTGCATTGAGAGTAGGGGAAGAGTAGCTCCTGATAGCCTGCCCTGCCTGATACAATGCTGGCTCCGCCCCCCTGCCGGGCGGCTGATGACTCTGTGCCTGCCTGGGACTTTCCTGGCCCACCTCCTGCCGGGCAACTGATGGCCCTGCCCCTGCCAGTGACAATGCTGGCTCCGCTCCTGCTGGGCGGCTGAAGACACTGCCCTGCACAGTGAATGGGCCAGGTGCTTCGGCCTGGCAACACCCACAACAAACCCAAGATGGGGGGAAATTCCCCTGCATGGACAAAGGGATCAAAGCCAAAAAGGGGTATAAGAGAAGGGCCCCTGAACCAAGAATTTAGATCACTTCTGACAAGGAAACCTGAACCAAGGACAAGAAGCCTGCTGATCTAAGGACTGCCTACCCCTTCTGCCAGAGTGCTGTTTGTTGGGGGAATCCTGCATTGCTTCTTTATTTTTGCCAAGGAACCAGGAGAGAGGAACTGTGTGTGTACTCTCAATCTTTGCTAAGAAAATCTCCGAGGGCTGGAAGCGTGCCAGTCTCCTGTTGAAGTCACAGGGCTAAAGGACTTCATCTGCTTAAAGTGCTGTTTGCTGGAACTTGTGAATCCAGCACCTCTGAAAGAATCCAGCAATCTCGACGCCGACGGATGCCGCCGAATCCAGCTCGACATCGTGAGTAACGGCTCCAGTGTCCCGCTTCCTCGACGCCGGCCGCCGGGCCCGATCGACGCCAGCAACAACGCCAGTGAGTAGTGAGTTCGGCTCCAGCTCCAAGTGACCTCGTGTCTGCACCGCTGCTGATCGCTTCGACTTCGAGCCCTCTCGACGCCGTGAGCGCTGCTCACTCTTGCAACATCGACATCGACGACGCCGTATCCTGCTTCATCTCGTGAGCGCTGCTCCTGCCTGACTTCGGTCGACGCCGCTGCAGATCGCCCCGACTCCGAGGCCCGATCGACGGCGAAGACGCGACGCCGGACATCTCGACGCCGCTGATCATCGAGTGATTCACTTTTCCAAGGTACTGTGTTGTGGGGGTCTGTGCGACTCCGGGCTCGACGTAGCGCTCCTCGCGGTCGACGCCGAACCTTTGGATTATCTTTGCCTCGACGTCGTGTGACTCCCGTGTGGGTTACATTGTTGCCAAGAACTGTGTTTTAAAGAAGAAGAGTTGCTTTTGATACTAAAGACTTTGTGCTAAGAAGAAACCGTGCTTGAATTATTATTTTTCCTTCCAAAAGTATTTATTAAGATTGTGGTATATTTTTGTCGTTATTTGGTCTTGTGCTAAGCCTTATATAAAAATCCTTATTTTTATAATACTACTGTGTCGTGTCCATTTGTAGTGTATTCACTTTATTACTGTATGTGGTCATCAATGCTTAACGCACTGCCTATGAGATAAGCCTGTCTGCTTTGCCAAGCTACCAAGGGGGTGAGCAGGGGTTATCTAAGTGTGTGATCCCCTTGCCCTGACTAGAAAAGGTGTGTCCCTATTTGTCAGAAGTGTATACCTCTGCCAACTAGAGACAGCCGCTTCTAACATTGGTGGCAGCGGTGGGATTTGAACTTTGCATTTATGACCCATGTGCAGTGATTAGTGTGCGCTACATAGTGAAAGCAGACCATAGCGCATCCACAATCTACTTGGTTGGATATTTTATTTTTGTTCTCCGCTTTCCTGGAACTTGATTTTTGAAACTGCCAGTTTTAACCATGAGTGATGCCGGAGTCACTGCCCCTGTTGTTGTGAAGGAGTTTGATAGGAGTAAGATAAAGGATTACAAAGTACAACAGCTGAAATCCTTTTGCAAGCAATTTAAAGTTCCTACAACAGGCCTCAAAGTTAAGGAAGATTATCTTAAAGCATTGCAGGCCTGGTTAGAGGCCAGAGATTCCTCTGATCCGGTGGTGGTACCGACAGGGGAAGGGGAAGAGGAGGTGCCAGTGAATGGGCCCCCCTCCCCTCCTGGCAGCAGTGTTTCCTCCAAAGGTCTTTCTCCTGAAGAAAGAGAAGAAAGGGCGAAGGAGCGAGCATACAACATGGAAATGGCAAAACTTAAGATAAATGGGCAGTTGGAGCTAGAGAATGCAAGAGGCAGGAGAGAAGCTGATCTGGAGATCAAAAGGTTGGAGTTTGAAAGAGAGAAGTTAGCTTTTGAGCGTGATACCAGGATGAGGGAGTTGGAGCTCAAAGCTAAAGAGTTAGAATTGAATCCCTCTGGTGGCAGCATCCCATCTGTGCCTGCAGAAAGTAGGTTTTATTTTCCCAAAGATGTGATCAAAGATTTTCAGAAGAATGAAGATATTGGTCAATGGTTTAAAGCATATGAGTTAGCATTGTTGGCCCACCGGGTCCCTGAGAAGGATTGGGGAGCGGGGTTGTGGGGTCGCTTTGTGAATGAGGGAAGAGATACCCTGTTAGACATGCCTGTTGAGGATAGGATGTCTTATGCTCATATGAAAGAGGCTTTAATGTTAAGGTATGGCCTAATCCCAGAAAAGTACAGACAGGCCTTTAGAGAATGTAAGAAGTTGCCTGGTACCACGTGGGTGGAATATGTGTCATATTTTTGCAGAGCCATGGATGGTTGGGTAAAGGGCAGCAAAGTGGAAAGTTATGATGCTCTTTATGATTTGTTTGCTTGGGAGCACTTGTCTAATAACTGTTTTCCAGAGCTGCGCCAGCACCTTATTGATAGCAAGATATCTAACCCTAGAAAACTTGCTGAGGAGGCGGACCGCTGGGTCAGTACCAGGGTCCACAAGGGTCCAGTGGGAGACTCAGCCAAAGGTGGGCAGGGTCCCCAGCAGAAGAGTGGGGGGACAAGGGTAAACAGAGGGAGTTCCAGAAAGGGCCCCAAAATAATCCCCAAGTGAACCAAGGGAAGGGTTCCCAGCCTCCCCCAGATAAGAAATCAGAGGCCCCGACAGGTAAACCTGTTCGTAGGGGCCCCATGACCTGCTTCGCTTGTAAGCAGGTGGGACACCGTTTTTATGATCCTCAGTGTCCCTTGAAGAACTCTAGTGCACCACCCAGTGCACCACCACGTGCCGCCCCCCGTCAGTTGGCGAGTGTAGCCCTGGGAGGGGAGGAGATGGTTGCCCATGGTGGGGAGGGTCCCGCAGAGATGTCCCTGGTCTCTCTAGGAGACATGGAATTGGTCCCTCCACCCCCTCTGCCTAGTAACACTAAGAAATATAGGCAGTGGGTGACCATTAATGGCCATAGAGTGGAAGCTCTCAGAGACACCGGAGCGAGTGTGACAGCTGTCAAGTGTCACTTGGTGTCCAGAGAGCAGGTTGTTCCCCACGCATTCTACCCTGTGATAGCTGCTGACAACTCCCAGAGAGAGTGTGAGGTAGCTCAAGTTTCCTTTGAATGGGGGGAGTTTCAGGTACTCTTCAAGTTGCTGTAAGGCCCGCCATGCCTGTTGATTGTCTCCTGGGCAATGATTTGGAAGACTCCCCTTGGGCTAAGGTGGAGAGGGAGACACATTTGAAAATGTTGGGTGTGCCAGAGGGTGTGTGCAACCACTCGATCCATGACAGCAAGTAAGGGTGTTGATGGGGTTCTGGAGCCTGAAAGTATGGCCCAGGACCCAGCTGTGAAGAGAAGAGGCAGGGGGCGCGGGAAACCGTCCCCCATAGTTCCCGTGGTCCAGGAGGAGGCAGACCTTGAGGGGTATGCCCTGAAACCCACAGGTGAACAAGTTGCTGAACTGGGAGACCTACCCGAGCTGACCCACTGGCAGCAGGATGGTGGTCCCTCCAGAGAGGAATTCTGTGCAGAACAGAAAGTGTGCCCTTCTCTTGTGGGTATGAGGCAGCAGGCCTCAGCCCAAACCTCAGGTGATCAGTCAGGGTCACATTTTTTTTACTGGGAGAACGACCTCCTGTATAGCGAGCCTAAGGCTGCTGAGCCTTGGTCAGCCCGTGTGCTGGTGGTACCCCAGCGCTTCAGAGCCTTCCTACTGGGTTTGGCTCATGACGTTCCGTTAGCTGGACATCTGGGGCAGGACAAGACCTATGACAGGCTTGTCACCCATTTTTATTGGCCTCAGATGAGAAGGGATACAGATATCCATTGCAAGACCTGTCAAACTTGCCAGGCAAGTGGGAAAAGCGGGCGGAAGCAGAAGGCTCCTCTCCAACCTTTTCCCGTGGTCATTACCCCCTTTGACCGAGTGGGGATTGACATTGTTGGGCCCCTGGACCCCAAGACAGCCCTGGGCAACAGGTTCATCCTGGTCTTGGTGGACCATGCCACACGGTACCCGGAAGCCATCCCTCTCAGAACGGTGACGGCCCCCGTGGTGGGACGGGCACTGATGGGTGTTTTCTCCCGAATGGGGTTCCCCAGAGAGGTGGTGTCAGACCGGGGCACCAACTTCATTTCCAACTATATAAAGTCTCTGTGGAAGGAGTGTGGGGTAACTTACAAGTTCACCACTCCTTACCACCCTCAAGGTAATGGGTTGGTTGAAAGATTCAACCGTACCCTTAAAGGCATGATTATGGGTCTTGAAGAACCAATGAGGCGTAAATGGGACGTCCTCTTGCCATGCCTGTTGTTTGCTTACCGTGAGGTGCCACACAAGTCTCTAGGGTTCAGCCCCTTTGAGCTCTTGTATGGTCACCCGGTAAGAGGACCTTTGAGTCTGGTCAAAGAAGGCTGGGAGCAATCTCCCAGGAAACCTCCCCAGGATGTATACAGTTACATGCTGGCCTTTAGGAACCAGACTAGGCGCTTCAGAGATCTTGCTCAGGCAAATCTGGAGGCCAGCCAGGAGGAGATGAAGCGGTGGTACGACCAGAAGGCCACTCTGGTAGAGCTTCAGCCTGGACAGAAAGTTTGGGTTATGTCCCCTGTGGAACCTTGTGCGCTCAAGGACAGGTGGACTGGACCATTTGAGGTTGTGAAGAAAAAGAGCGATGTCACCTACATGGTGGACTTGAAGTCTCCCAGGAACCCCTTGCGGGTCCTGCATGTCAACCGTTTGAAGCCCCACTTAGAAAGGTCCGAAGTGGGCATGCTCCTAGCTACAGAGGCTGGAATGGAGGAGGAGAGTGAGCCTCTTCCTGACCTCCTGTCTGCAAAAGAGCAAGATGGGTCAGTGGATGGTGTTGTCCTCTCTGACACACTGACCCCTGAACAGCAGCAGGATTGTCGCCAATTGTTGGGACAATTCCCTGATCTGTTTTCCTTGATTCCTGGTGTCACTCAGTGGTGTGTCCATGATGTGGACACCGGGGACAGCACTCCTGTCAAGCACAAGGCTTACAGAGTGACTGACAAGGTCAGAGCATACATCAAGGAGGAGGTCTCCAAAATGTTTGCCTTAGGGGTGGTTGAGTCCTCTAGCAGTCCTTGGGCCAGCCCAGTGGTCTTGGTCCCAAAGGCTGCAGCGCCTGGTGCTTCACCGGAACTTCGGTTCTGTGTGGATTACCGAGGACTCAATTCAGTCACCAAGACTGACGCGCACCCCATCCCCAGAGCTGATGAGCTCATAGATCGGTTGGGGGCTGCCCGGTACCTTAGTACGTTTGATCTAACGTCTGGGTACTGGCAGATCGCCTTGACTGATGGGGCAAAAGAGAGGTCAGCATTCTCCACACCAGATGGGCACTACCAGTTCCGGGTTATGCCCTTTGGGATGAAGAATGCCCCTGCCACCTTCCAGAGGTTGGTCAACCAGGTCTTGGCTGGACTGGAGGATTTCAGTGCCGCCTACCTGGACGACATCGCAGTGTTCAGCGCCAGCTGGGAGGAACACTTGCGCCACCTCCAGGAAGTGTTGTTGGCCCTGCGCAGAGCAGGCCTCACAATCAAAGCCAGTAAGTGCCAGATTGGGCAGGGTTCAGTGGTGTACTTGGGGCACCAAGTAGGGAGCGGCAAGGTGGCCCCCCTGCAACCCAAGATTGATACCATCCTGGCATGGGCACCGCCCAAAACCCAGACTCAGGTGAGAGCCTTCTTGGGTCTCACGGGTTATTACAGGAGGTTCGTCAAGGATTATGGTAACATTGTGCACCCCTTGAATTCGCTGACTTCCAGGAAGCAGCCACGACTTGTGATCTGGACTGACGCCTGTCAGACGGCCTTTGACACCCTGAAAACTGCAATGTGCACAGCACCCATACTCCAGGCACCCGACTTTTCTAAAGAATTTGTTGTCCAGACGGACGCTTCAGAGCATGGCGTGGGGGCTGTTCTAGCTCAGGTGAATGAAGAGGGCCGAGACTTACCTGTAGCCTTCATCAGTAGGAGGTTACTTCCCAGGGAACAGAGGTGGAGTGCGATAGAGAGAGAAGCATTTGCTGTGGTCTGGGCGCTGAAGAAGCTAAGACCCTACCTGATTGGGACTCACTTCCGGGTTCAGACAGAGCACAGGCCCCTCAGATGGTTGATGCAGATGAGGGGTGAGAATCCAAAGCTGTTGAGGTGGTCCATTTCCCTACAGGGGATGGACTTCACGGTGGAACACCGCCCTGGCACAGATCACGCCAATGCTGATGGTCTGTCCAGATTTTTCCGCCTTAATGATGAGGACTCCCTAGGGTAAGGGTAGTTCTCCCCACATTTCAGCTGGAGGGGACACGTGTTAGACCTGGCATCATTGGCATGAGTCTCTCCTCCATTTTTTCTGTTTGCCTCCTCTGTTTACGATGTTTTTGCTGGTAAATGCTTTGGGCACTGTGCCACTGCTGATCAGTGCCACAGTGCAAGTGCTCCCTATGTGAAATTGCTGTATTGATTGAATTCCATGTTTGGCTTATTTGGTTTACTGTCAGTCCCTAGTAGAGTGCACCAGGAGTGCCAGGGCTTGTAAATACAAATGCTGCTAGTGGGCCTGCAGCACGTGTTGTGCCACCCACAAGAGCGGCCTAGTAAAAGTATGTCCGAAGGTCTACCATTGCTAGACCACGTGCAGTCTGGTACTGTCACGCAGACTGCGCAAGTACACCTACCTGCCAGTCCCTAAACCTTCCCTTAACTTCATGTTAGTCACCCCTATGGTAGGCCCACGGGCAGGGTGCATTGTAAACATAAGGTAGGACAAGCCTGACAAGGTTGGCATGTCCTAATAGTGAATTACAGCCATATTCGTTTTTCACTAGTGTAAGGTAACCTGCTCTCCATCAGTTAGAATGGGCTGCCAGGATTATTAATGCTATAATCCTAGCGGGCTCGGGGAGCATGGTGCAATGTCGAGTTTGGTATCCCTGAACTCAGGGTTTAATAACGCATCCGTTTGTGTGGATGGTTTTTGGACTCTGTGTTTGAAAATAGCACTTTTAGAAAGTAGCTATTTTCTTGTCTAACTGTCTACTGGTCTCTGCTGGTTCTGGTGTGCGTGTTGTGGAAAAGTAAATTTTGCCATGTTATATGTGCCTACGTGTTCCCCATCTTATGCTATATGTGCATGATCGATATGCATGTATTCCCCTCTGATCGATTAAAGACGCAATTACAGTTGTGTCCATCTCTAGTATGCCAGTTTCCAGTCATCATGAAAACAACGAATATCAGGCCTATGTAAACCTACGTTGCCATATTTCACAGTGTGCACGTTAATTCATTGAATTGTCCCCGTTTCTAGGCCTCAAAAGGGCCCGGATTCAGATTCAGCTCCAGTCTTCTGAACCCTCTCTGAGGAGCGATACAGCCCCCACCTGCATCCCTGACCCTTAGCTTACTTCATGCCTCGCAGTGCCCGGCCCGGCCTGGCTCTGCCTCCCAGTCTGCCAAGAGTATGTTATGCTTCCAGTTATCAGTCCAGCCCTCCTTCTCTGCATTCCTAAGCTACTGAATCGCATCAATAGTTTCCGTCATGGTCTAGCCTTTCTGTCTCCATGTAAGAGAAATACTGTATTAATATTCATAGAATATTCCTCGCACACACAATACATGTAGAATTATGCACGCATCAGTCCTAATGTCTAGTAGCCTTTGCCCTGATAACTTTTGGATTCTATCAATATGTACTCTAAACACCAGATACCAGATATGCCTTGGGTACATGTCGCTCTGACACTCCAGACTTTAGTCTCCTCTTCTAGCGCAGAAGTCATAGCCCCCAGTTCTCCCTGGTAACACGTCATTGCCCGTTTGCGCGCACCACTAGGTTAGAGGTCCCAGCTGCTCAGGTAGCCCCCTCCATGTTTCCGCCTCATTTATGACACTTCTGTTACGTTGACATCACATGTCTATGTATACGCCCTGTACACGCCTTCTTGTTACATCATTTTGCCCTTATCTTTCGCGACTGCTACGAGTCACGCCTACTGCTACGCCTACTGTATTGAATGTAATGCAATTGTTTTGATATATATATATTGTGCACTGTTACAAAAAGTTACCCAGTTTCCCTTGTCCCTTCCCGTGCAGCTGCCGTCCCGTGCTTCCAGGCTGTTCTGTCCTTTTCTCTTATGCCTGATTAAAGCCTGAAGACTCAAGATACCTCGAATCCTGACTCTTATTTATTGAGCTACCTGTTTTATTGCTTATACTGAAAAATAGTACCGGTAATTAATTATTTATTTACCACATAATGGCGCCCGAATAGGGACTTGCCCTTTCCCCACGCGCCGGAGAAGCCACGCAGGCCCCCTGATCCTCTGCAGCCGTGACGGAACCATACCGTGCACGTGCAGATATTTCTGCTTCAAGTATCCCTCAGGCCCACGGAGGAGACGGAGGTTGCGGTCCAGCATCCAGACGAGGCGGTGAGGAACGCGGCGAGTCCCGACCAGAGCCCAAGCCGAGAGTCCAAGGTCCGAGGTATCCGGAGGCCCACCTGTAACTGAAGTCCGAAGTTCGTAGTCCGTCGTCGTAGCAGTCCAGTCCAGTCCGAGGCCTTCCGTTCTTGCTGCCCGGTGAGTACCGTTGCTGGGGTAGTATCTAGACAGGGTCAATTAATTTGTCTCTGGTCCGTGGGTTTGGGTACACAGATCCAACACGAAGTGTCCACCTAGGTGGATGCGGGTCCTGACGTGTCTCTTTATGGGACCGGTAAGTTCGTGCTGTTTTAGCAGTGCATCTAGTCATTCCAGTAAGTTCTGTTCTCAAGAAATTCAAGTGTTCTGTCCGAACCGTTATTTTAAATGTTATTTCATGTGTCTTCAATGTCGTAGTATGAGTGATTTGTTTTTCCAGTTATTATTGTGTTTACCGTGTATTGTATTGTGTCCAGACTTCAGCCTAAACTATGCCTCTATTCTCGAAGTTACGTCAGTTAAAAACCAGAAAGGGATTGTTAGAGGAAGCAGTTCCTGTCCCGCCGAGGGACAGTCCAGGTCATTTTATGTATCATAAGCATGGCTTAAGTGCCATATTATATCTAGACTTATGGGTGGAGTACACCAAGGAATTAGAAGAGAAATATAGATGGCCTGTATCAGGTACGTGGGATGCCGAGTGCATCATGCGAGTAGAAGAAGCATTATGGAAAAAGAAATCCAGACAGTCCCAGAAAGATGCCATCGAGTTATGGCGCAAAGAATCTCACAGAAGAACGGAAAAAGAAATCAGAAAGACAGAATTAAGTAGGGAATCCTCCGAAAGAGCCCAAGAAAGGGAATTAATCGAAGTAGGTGAACGAGTTAAAGCCGAACAGTCAGACAGACAGAGAAATGCCCTTATTAAGGGTATGTATCCTCTTCTTGCCGAGGGCTTGCCGAAAGCAACCCCGGAAGCACCATGTAATTTTCCGCCGCCATTAGTTCCGATTAAGTTACGTCACAAACCAACCGCAGCTGATATTTTTCTCTCGTCCTATTTGGACGACACAGTCCCAGAATATGCAAATCCTGTTCCGCCAGCTCCCGTAAATAATGTAATTCCTGTTCCTCCAGCCACCGGGGCACCGGTTACAGCACCTGTTACGGCACCCCCGGTCCAGCCTACAGTACATGTACCCGCTACATCAGTCACTCTCCCAGCACGTACAGTACCCGTTGACGATTCTAGTCTAGGGGCCACTGGGGGAAGTCCTCCTGGAACCCCGCCTCAACCCAGACGTATCACGCTACTCGAGCTACATGCACGAGCGTTACAGCGTTCGCCCAAACTTCAGTCAGTCGCCGATATCAAGCGAGCCCTTACCGAATGCCGTTATGATCCAGTCCCAGGCGATGATGATATGGTCCTGTATTCATTGCGTGTAAGACGGGTGACCGAATATTTGGACACCCTACCGAATATGAAAGGTTATCTAGACAGAATATATCGTTTCATCCGTACAGGAGCAGATCCAGGAAGTATTGGCGAGGCCATGGCTCAAAGAAAAGTCGAGATTCAGATCATGCTTTTAAAATTTCTAATTAATTGTTTAATAAGAGAACAAGATTATCCGGATAAAGATCCGGAAGAAATGAAAGTCCTGACCAGGTGGAGTGACCATATAGCCGAGGGAAGACACAAGACACAGAACTGTATAGAGAGTATGTACAAGAAAATCCGTAGGGAAATAATAAAGATACACGAGAAACGAGAAGCAGCACGAGTAACCGAGAAAGAAGACAACTCTTCTACTGAAGAGGTAGACGACGAGAATCCCTCCAGGATAGCGTATGTAGGTAGTACTAGACTTCCCGACCGACATTCACGCCTAGATCACAAGAAAGTTTTCCCTCCTCCAGCACCAGAACAAGGTTCTCTTGAGCAAGTATTTCAAGCTACCGATCACATTCTGAAATCACGAATCGGTTATAGTGAACTGAGTACAATGCATGAACAAGAAATAGCTCGATCAGCAGTCCGATGGACTACTGATTCTACCACTTTTCCAGATGAAATAGTGGCACAAATGTTTCTGAAACTGCCCCCAGCCGAGCAGCGACTGGTGGGTATGTATATGATCCAGCACCTCATTACATTGTATGAGGGACAGCATTCTGATCCAGGTCCGTTACATGATGTTCTGAACGAGTTACTCCAGTATAGATGGAGAGGTCTAGGTACTGATTTAATTAGTATCATTCTAGAACAGCGCCACAAATATCGAACGTTTCTGAATCCGCATTTTGTTCATGTCTCACCTCCAGAAAGTAAATCATTTTACATAGATAGACAACATCCGTTACGAGAAGTACACCCAGTTAGGACAATGGGTGGTGATCTAGAACGAGTATTTGTTTACACCCCTATCACAAAGATGGAACTCTTAGAGATGAAAAAGTTAATTCCCTGTCACGACAAAGATCCAGCAGGGTTCCACCGAGAATTAAAAGACATGCTCCGTATGGGAGAATACACGTATCCTGATATTATTAAAATGTTAAAGGTCCTGTTGCCCGCAGGGGTATATGAAAAACTCAAGGAAAAAGAATGGGAGGTGGGAGAGAAAAAGATAGATTGGACAGCTCTAGAAGCTGAAGACAATTCACGAGTACCAGGTACCGGTCTTGGGGGTAAAGTTAAAGAATTGCCCGAGTTATTGATCCAGGTTTTGCCAAGATTACTAGCCACGAAAAAGGAAGATTGGGATGCAATCTCAGCTTGTAAACAGAAACAGGAGGAAGACACTAGTGATTTTTATTCTAGATTTGAAAAATGTTTTATTATTAATAGTGGTCTGAAAACGAGTAGTGAATCGTACCCTCATCTTTTTGTTACCAAACTAGTCGAGAATTCAAGTCCACAAGTTAAAAATCGAGTTTTGAAAGTCGAAAGTAGTTGGCAAGCTAATACTCCGTCACAAATGCTCCAGATGCTCCAGTATCACCAGAATAGAATCAGGGAAGAGCAAGAACACGAAAGGAGATGTATGAAAGACACGAAAACGAAAGTATTAGTTGCACAATCTGTTCCACAAGACAGTCAGAAGAGGGGTCAGAATCAAGCCAGTCATCCTGCAGCTCCCGTTAAAGGGACCTGCAATTACTGTAAACAGCCAGGCAGTTCTGAAACACAACATAGCTACTGGTAAGACTAAAGAAAGACCACGTCCGCCTAGACAAGAACAAGTTTCACAGACTTCTCAGTCACCCCAGAATGCACAACAGACAGTTCCAGCATCGCAGCCTATCGCTGCAACACAGCATGTTACACAGCAGATGTACCAGTATGCACAGACAGAATATCCAGATTATCAGCCATATTCATGAAACAGCCTAGAGAGGGAGGTAGGCTTGCCTCTCATCGAGATACCTGTAGATCAAGAGGGTCCCTATGTACACAGTCAAGTATTAGGGAAAGACAGAAAGTTTTTGATTGATACAGGGGCAAGTAGGACTACTATCAGTCATGACGAGGTTCCAGGGGCTCCGCTCTCAGGCTCTAAAAATGTTTCCCTTGGATTTTCAGGAAAGCCGATTGTTAATGAAATTTCGAAACCAGTTTCTCTAGAAGTTGGTCCATTGTCCCGAACTACTGATTTGTTACTCACGAAATCATGTCCAGAAAATTTGTTAGGCATTAAGACATTAAAAGAATTAGGTGCAGTAATTTGTTGCTCCCCAGAAGGGGTCCGATTGTTCCTGAGAGACTTTAAAGGTCATTATGTATTACGTGATTTTGATCCAAGATTATTGAATGTACCACAGCATTTATGGGTGCAAGGTCCAACTGATGTAGGTTGTATGCATATCACACCCCATCGAGTGACTCTCAAGCAAGGTATAGTTTTGCCACGAATCAGACAGTACAGATTGCCACCTGAGGCTGTAGCAGCCTTATCCAAAATTATTGACGAGCTCATTGCTCAAGGAGTGGTTGTAGAAACTGACTCCAATGTATGTAATTCTCCTATCATTCCGGTCTTGAAACGTACTGATCCAAATGCACCTCCAGTATATCGATTAGTGATTGACCTTCGAGAGCTTAATAAATGTATCATACCTCAGTATCCAGTAGTGCCAGATATTTCTTCCCTATTGACAGCCATTGATTCTGAAGCTACATTTTTCACAGTTATCGATCTCAAGAACGCATTTTTCAGTGTCCCCATTCATCCAGACAGCCAGTACCTTTTCGGTTTTTGTTTAAATGGAAGGAGCTATAAATTCACACGAGCTCCTCAAGGTTTCACAGAAAGTCCCAGTATTTACAGTCAAGCACTTAAGAGACAACTAGACAATATTCACATGCCATCTGACACTGCCCTGCTCCAGTATGTCGATGATCTACTGATCACGGCCCGTTCTGAACGTGACTGCGAGCGAGCGTCACTTACAGTTCTGTATTTTCTGGCCGAGCAGGGGCACAAGGTGTCCCCTTCCAAATTACAATTCTGTGTCCAGCAAGTGGTATACTTAGGACACTTACTGTCCAAGTGGGGTAGGCAGTTGACACCAGACCGTATCCAGTTAATAGCGAGTCTTCCACAGCCCAAGACACAGAAGGAGGTACGAGCTTTTATCGGCCTCACTTCTTACTGCAGACAATGGATTCCTCAGTATGCATTTCTAGCCAAGCCACTGATACAGTTAACGACACAGGAGGCAGCCGTATCGACTGTCCTCCCTTGGACCCAGGAACATACACTTGTATTCAATGAATTAAAGAAAGCCTTATGTCAAGCACCTGTTCTAGCGACACCCAACTACAGTAAGCCTTTTACACTTTTTGTTACAGAACGTGATGGTACTGCATTATCTGTTCTCACACAAGATCAAGCAGGACAGTACAAGCCCTGTGCTTATTTCTCGAGCACATTAGATCCAGTAGCCCAGGCTCTGCCTGCGTGCCTCAAGTCAGTTGCAGCCACAGCTCTAGCAATCAGACAAAGTGATTCCATAGTGTTAGGACATTCCCTGACAGTACAAGTTCCACACTCCGTGGAAGTTCTTTTAAACCGAACCCAGACTCAACACTTGACCATTGCACGTTTAACAGGTTATGAACTGACACTGTTCCAGCCACACATAGAAATCAGACGCTGCAACATTCTAAATCCAGCCACACTGTTACCGTCAGTTACTTCAAATCCGGCCACACATGACTGTGTGGAAGTTGTCAACACTATGACAAAGCCAAGACAAGACCTGACAGACATTGCATTACCTAACCCCGACCTGACACTTTATGTGGATGGTTCATGTATGAGAACAAGTACAGGAGAACTAGTAGCCGCGTATGCAGTGACTACTGAAACCGAAGTTATAGAAACACATCGTATTGACACCCTGTCTGCTCAAGCAGCAGAGCTAGTCTCTCTGACCCAAGCCTGCATACGTGGCAAGAACCTGAAAGTAAACATATATACAGATTCACGTTACGCATTCGGAGTCGTACACGACTTTGGAGTGCTCTGGCAGGAGAGAGGTTTCATGACTTCTCATGGAACCAAGATTCAGCATGGTCTCCTCATTCAAGCACTGTTAGATGCAATACATTTACCGACAGCTATCGCTATCATGAAGTGCAAGGCACATACGAAAGTTACTGACATCATTTCCCAAGGTAACGATCTAGCAGATCGAACAGCCAAGCTTACAGCTCAGGCTTCAGACATTCTAGTTAACACGACACAGACACTCACTCCAGATCCGACTACTTGTATGACAGTTAAGGACCCTACACAAGATGTCATAGACATACAGTTACATGCTACTCCCGAAGAAATCAAGAAATGGTCCGAACAAGGAGGGGTCCAGACAGATCAAGGGTGGTTGACGAAGGGAAAAGCCACATGGTTTCTCCCCGACTCTATGGTTCAAGTCATTATTAATACCGCACATAGTCCAGCACATCTAGGAGAGAAAGCTATGTTAGACAGTATTCAGAACCTTTGGTTCAACAAACACTTACGAGCTGCAGCCAAGCAGAAAGTCCGTACCTGTATGATATGTTGTCAGTTCAATCCAGGTAAAAGTGTCCCGGTGGAACAAGGTGGATTCCAACCCCCTGACCACCCTTTTGAAGTCCTCCAGATGGATTATATTCAGATGGAGCGATGTCGAGGTTTTAAGTATGTCCTCGTAGTTGTATGCGCTTTGTCCAGGTGGACAGAAGCATATCCAGTTCCAGATTACACAGCCGCGACCACTGCCAGGCAGTTGGTTCGTGAATTCTTTCCCCGCTATGGACTCCCTAGGGTCGTGTATTCAGATAACGGCCAGCCATTCTCATCTGAGCTCATGAAACATGTTTCCCTTCTGTTAGGGTACCAGTGGAAGTTCCATTGTGTGCGCCATCCTGAAGCAGCCGGTCTCGTAGAGAGACATAATCAGACTCTGAAAATCCGCATTGCTAAAATTTGTAGAGAAAAAGGTGTAGACTGGCTAGTTGCCCTGCCAGTTGCTTTATGAGGATGGTTGCACATTCCAGATCAGGTCTGTCCCCGTATGAGGTCGTATTCGGCCGCCCCCCAAACATGTGGGGTACACCTAGACCCCGCAGTATTACCGATGTTTCCAGTAATATGCTGACAGATTACCTAGCTTCCTTGATGTCTGCCCTACACTCTTGTCGTTCACAGGTTGCCGCCGCATTTCCAGACAACACCGAGGTGAAACCGCATGAAGTCATTCCAGGCGACCTGGTGTTGGTGCGGAATTTTGATCGTTCAAGTCCGCTGGAGCCCCGCTGGAAGGAGCCCCGCCTCGTTTTACTAACAACAAGGACCGCAGTAAAGCTCGAGGGGAGAAAAGGATGGGTCCACCTGACCCACATAAAGAAATTCCATGGACTACCAGAAAAGACTTTTGCTAAGGACTGCCTCATTCCAAAAGACTGCCTAAAAACAGACTCTGAACTTGACTCTGAACTCAAAATTCCCTTGTTAGAGAAAACTCCGCAACAGGAGTATAAACAGAAACTCCGGTCTAGTAAAATAAGGCAGCCAGTTTAATTGTCTAAGTCCCTCTCGGGTGAAACGGTTAGACAGGTCCCTGACATGTATGAGATAGACCCCCATAGTGAGAGAGTTAGTCAAAACTCTATAAGATGTATCATTGTTCTAAGTTTTTTATTATTTTTGAGTCTTATGGTTACCTGCACAAGTTATGCTTTACATTTATGTTTTCCAGTTTCACATGTACATATGTTTTCTAACACTACAGTAGAGCACACATTTAGTGATCTGCCTCCTCACGAGCTATCCTATCGTCTTGCTATGCGAAATAATACATTCATCCGGATGTTGCATTATTCACACCAGACCAGCAATGCCACTAATTGTTGGGTGTGTGGTCGACTCCCCCCTTTCCAGACTCCGAAGGGAGTTCTGCCACTCTTTCCTTATCCGTTTTCACATAATGGTTCGTGTGGAGCATGGTCCACGTTAACATCATCCTCAAATGATATGTCCCTTCTGAATAGAACATGTTTTCCAGACAAGCAAGGTCTCTCCCATAGAACAGGGTTAGATCTAGAAAATGAAGTATATGATTTAGGTAATTATTCTTCGAATTTCATGGTCCTGAATGTTCAGTCTGATACTACTCCAGATTTACCTGCCATTTCAGTACTACCAGTCAAAGGCGAATTATGTGTCAGAAAGAATGGTTCCGCACATGTGGGACATAGTGATTGTACTACTACTATCGAGTATAGTGACAGTGGGAAATCTATTTTCAAAGCCTCACGTCATTCTTATTTTGTTTGTGGTCAGACCGCATATGTTCGTCTGCCCCTCGATTGGGATGGAACATGTTATATTGCCTTCCTACTGCCACCAGTTTTTCTAGCCCCATCTGATTATCACAGAAACACACATCTAGTACACGTCAGACATAGAAGGGAGATCGAGTCCCCAATTGTCGATCAAACTGAAACTACTCTAGAACAATATCAAGACTTCAATAAAGGTTTCTTCTTCTTTATAGGACCTATCCAGAATAGTAAGCTAATACGTAGGTTAACCAGAACCCTTGAAGCAGTAGTGAATGAGACTACTTCCGCTCTAGGTAACTTAACCGAAGAGCAATCTGCTATGAGATTTGTCGTGCTCCAAAATCGTCTCGTTCTTGACGTCATACTGGCTGATAGAGGAGGAGCATGTAGAGTCATCGGATCTAGTTGCTGCATTTTCATTCCTAATAACGCGCCGTCTGTTTATTCAGCTATAACCAGACTTCATAAAATTGCCCATCAGTTACACCAGAATCCAGGCACCTGGACATGGTCCGGTTGGCTCTGGAGTATCATATCTGCTTGGGGATGGAAAGTATTGTCATTCCTAGGTGTAGCAGTAATGATCATATTCAGTTGCTGCCTCTGTATACAATGTGGCCCTGCGATTTGCGGCATGTGTGCTACCTCTTGTATCCCCAGTCCTAAGTCCCGTTCCAAGACAATTTGAGACGAACAAATGATGCTATATGAAATGATAGATGGTATCATGAATATTGATGTTTCCTGATGGAAACGTAGGGCACAAGGAGGGAATGTGGAAAAGTAAATTTTGCCATGTTATATGTGCCTACGTGTTCCCCATCTTATGCTATATGTGCATGATCGATATGAATGTATTCCCCTCTGATCGATTAAAGACGCAATTACAGTTGTGTCCATCTCTAGTATGCCAGTTTCCAGTCATCATGAAAACAACGAATATCAGGCCTATGTAAACCTACGTTGCCATATTTCACAGTGTGCACGTTAATTCATTGAATTGTCCCCGTTTCTAGGCCTCAAAAGGGCCCGGATTCAGATTCAGCTCCAGTCTTCTGAACCCTCTCCGAGGAGCGATACAGCCCCCACCTGCATCCCTGACCCTTAGCTTACTTCATGCCTCGCAGTGCCCGGCCCGGCCTGGCTCTGCCTCCCAGTCTGCCAAGAGTATGTTATGCTTCCAGTTATCAGTCCAGCCCTCCTTCTCTGCATTCCTAAGCTACTGAATCGCATCAATAGTTTCCATCATGGTCTAGCCTTTCTGTCTCCATGTAAGAGAAATACTGTATTAATATTCATAGAATATTCCTCGCACACACAATACATGTAGAATTATGCACGCATCAGTCCTAATGTCTAGTAGCCTTTGCCCTGATAACTTTTGGATTCTATCAATATGTACTCTAAACACCAGATACCAGATATGCCTTGGGTACATGTCGCTCTGACACTCCAGACTTTAGTCTCCTCTTCTAGCGCAGAAGTCATAGCCCCCAGTTCTCCCTGGTAACACGTCATTGCCCGTTTGCGCGCACCACTAGGTTAGAGGTCCCAGCTGCTCAGGTAGCCCCCTCCATGTTTCCGCCTCATTTATGACACTTCTGTTACGTTTACATCACATGTCTATGTATACGCCCTGTACAAGCCTTCTTGTTACATCATTTTGCCCTTATCTTTCGCGACTGCTACGAGTCACGCCTACTGCTACGCCTACTGTATTGAATGTAATGCAATTGTTTTGATATATATATATTGTGCACTGTTACAAAAAGTTACCCAGTTTCCCTTGTCCCTTCCCGTGCAGCTGCCGTCCCGTGCTTCCAGGCTGTTCTGTCCTTTTCTCTTATGCCTGATTAAAGCCTGAAGACTCAAGATACCTCGAATCCTGACTCTTATTTATTGAGCTACCTGTTTTATTGCTTATACTGAAAAATAGTACCGGTAATTAATTATTTATTTACCACAGTGTGACAGGAGCTGGGTGGCTCCAGAGGTCTGAATGAGTCAGTGTGGGGTGAGTGGGGCATTTGCATTGAGAGTAGGGGAAGAGTAGCTCCTGATAGCCTGCCCTGCCTGATACAATGCTGGCTCCGCCCCCCTGCCGGGCGGCTGATGACTCTGTGCCTGCCTGGGACTTTCCTGGCCCACCTCCTGCCGGGCAACTGATGGCCCTGCCCCTGCCAGTGACAATGCTGGCTCCGCTCCTGCTGGGCGGCTGAAGACTCTGCCCTGCACAGTGAATAGGCCAGGTGCTTCGGCCTGGCAACACCCACAACAAACCCAAGATGGGGGAAAATTCCCCTGCATGGACAAAGGGATCAAAGCCAAAAAGGGGTATAAGAGAAGGGCCCCTGAACCAAGAATTTAGATCACTTCTGACAAGGAAACCTGAACCAAGGACAAGAAGCCTGCTGATCTAAGGACTGCCTACCCCTTCTGCCAGAGTGCTGTTTGTTGGGGGAATCCTGCATTGCTTCTTTATTTTTGCCAAGGAACCAGGAGAGAGGAACTGTGTGTGTACTCTCAATCTTTGCTAAGAAAATCTCCGAGGGCTGGAAGCGTGCCAGTCTCCTGTTGAAGTCACAGGGCTAAAGGACTTCATCTGCTTAAAGTGCTGTTTGCTGGAACTTGTGAATCCAGCACCTCTGAAAGAATCCAGCAATCTCGACGCCGACGGACGCCGCCGAATCCAGCTCGACATCGTGAGTAACGGCTCCAGTGTCCCGCTTCCTCGACGCCGGCCGCCGGGCCCGATCGACGCCAGCAACAACGCCAGTGAGTAGTGAGTTCGGCTCCAGCTCCAAGTGACCTTGTGTCTGCACCGCTGCTGATCGCATCAACTTCGAGCCCTCTCGACGCCGTGAGCGCTGCTCACTCTTGCAACATCGACATCGACGACGCCGTATCCTGCTTCATCTCGTGAGCGCTGCTCCTGCCTGACTTCGGTCGACGCCGCTGCAGATCGCCCCGACTCCGAGGCCCGATCGACACCGAAGACGCGACGCCGGACATCTCGACGCCGCTGATCATCGAGTGCTTCACTTTTCCAAGGTACTGTGTTGTGGGGGTCTGTGCGACTCCGGGCTCGACGTAGCGCTCCTCGCGGTCGACGCCGAACCTTTGGATTATCTTTGCCTCGACGTCGTGTGACTCCCGTGTGGGTTACATTGTTGCCAAGAACTGTGTTTTAAAGAAGAAGAGTTGCTTTTGATACTAAAGACTTTGTGCTAAGAAGAAACCGTGCTTGAATTATTATTTTTCCTTCCAAAAGTATTTATTAAGATTGTGGTATATTTTTGTCGTTATTTGGTCTTGTGCTAAGCCTTATATAAAAATCCTTATTTTTATAATACTACTGTGTCGTGTCCATTTGTAGTGTATTCACTTTATTACTGTATGTGGTCATCAATGCTTAACGCACTGCCTCTGAGATAAGCCTGTCTGCTTTGCCAAACTACCAAGGGGGTGAGCAGGGGTTATCTAAGTGTGTGATCCCCTTGCCCTGACTAGAAAAGGTGTGTCCCTATTTGTCAGAAGTGTATACCTCTGCCAACTAGAGACAGCCGCTTCTAACAAGCACCATTTAGACTGTATAGGCTACTTCCATTTAGCATTAAGTAACTGCTTGTCCAATTTTTTTGGTGTTTGAATGATTAATGCACGAGGAGCCGTAATAACGGGTAAATTATGAAATAATATTTAGTGCAACAATATGCCACTAGGGCATCTGATTAAGTCAGGGTTGCAGTGCTGGCTGACCTATGGCAGGCTGATCGCAATATGAAACTTTATTAACAATGTAATCTACATGCAACTATTATATATGATAAGCAGAGAATGTTTTTTATTATTGTTTTTTATTATTGCTGTTATCATTGCAGTAATGATGTAATTTTTGATGGCTATATTTTGTCACCCAAGACGGTCATCGCATTAGCGCAATTCAGCACATGACTTATTACTCGGTTTTGTCAATATGTTAATGACCGGCATTGGGAGAACTCTCATGCAACAATAACGATTGTTAACAGAGTGTGATATATGTTGAAAATGATAATTATTATTAGACTAGTAAGACATATTAGAGCCGTGCTGGTAGCTGATTGTTTGATTTCAAATTGAATCCATAACTTTTTTGGCAACAGCATGCGCGCATCGCAATCATTTTATAAATGAACTGAAGAATACAATTGTTATATATTTTATCATTTCCATTGAATTATCGAATTGTCGGGTAATATTAAATGAAGATGAATTGTAAATACAGTCAATATCATTACCAGAGCAGAACAGGGAAGGAATTATTCTATGTCTATGAACTTCTTAGACCTATTTCTATAGGAATTTGGTGTTTGTTAATCACTTTACAAAGGCTCACGCCGAAACGCGTCGTCCTTATTTTGGTGCACAATAAAGTATTGTGCTGTCCTCTGGTGTGCAGCATCTTGTTTTCGTGTCCAGTTGGATACTTTACAGGAACCTTTTATATATATATATATATGCAACCAAGTGTAGTCTTCAACACTTCCGCTCTCGCGAATGAAATAGACCACGCTACTCCAACGTGAAATTCGGCATATGGATTTATTTCAGTAGAGCCACCAGATCCGATGTGTTTCGGGCATCTGCCCTTGCTCACAGATCGTCAGACAATTCAGTCTCCACAACTTAAATACATTTGTTTTCTCGGTAGTATTCCACATTTTTTTCAAACACCCCACGTGATCATGGAAATAGAGGACACACTACAATATATAGGCATAGCGGTCTGTTTTTACATTCATAAACCCTCCGATAGTATATTCAAAGTTCATAATTGTGAATAAAACTTTATGCACAATGCAAATGGTTAAAAAATAATAATGAAACCCACTGAATACAATAACATAAAATACATTATATATTGTATAAAAAACTGTGTCCACGAAATCTAGACAGTTTTAAAACTGATCTCAAGCCCAGTAGAATTGACTGAAAATGACTGGAATATCTGCATAAATGCAATGGCCTTTTTAAAAGCAAATATATAAAAACATAATCATAGTTTATATAAAACAGAGTATATGTGCAACATGTCGCATACAAAGATGTGTGCAAATAGGCAGTTCGCGTAAATGTGCAAATCTTAGCAATAAAGTGCCATTAATGATGTGCAAAATACGCAATACATGTAAACAATAAGTCTCTGTGCAAGATAACGCAATATTAAACTTATATATTCATGTTATTGTAAAAACAATTACATAAACTCTGTAATCTATCTGCATAAATGCAAGACTAATAGAATCAGTCATAAGGAAAATGCAAAACCATAAAATATAGGCAAATGAGATCAATTAAATGGGAGAATAATATAAAACCATGTTTGTACTTAATCCATGAACATAAGCTAAATACATGTCCAAAAATAGAATGTATAATGAGTGGGAACTTCACAATTGATATAAAGAAAATTGAAATAGAGGGTTAACCTAAAATAAGGAAGAAGTATACAAAAAACTAATTACACCCAATTGTCTATGTCCTCAATATAAAGTGTCCAAGAAATTTATATGAAAAGCTACTAATAAAAAGCGACAAAAAATATGTAAACAAAGTATTATTGTGTGATATTAAGAGAAAAAAGGAAAATCTTTCTTTCAGAAACTCATGAGTAAGAGAGACAAGCGAACGGGAAACTCATATCAAAAAACCCCAAAAGGCAATACAATAATTCATAAGGAAACATGAAGGTCCTCAGTAGTATTTAAGCCACTAGGGAATCGACAGTCTAATTCTAAAATAAGTTGTGATTCAAGTCTTCTAAGCATTTTGTCCCTGTCACCGCCCCTGCGTGGTTTGGGTACTGAGGCGATGACATAGTAGCTCAGGCACTGTAAATTATTGTTGTGGATAGCTTTGAAGTGCCTAGCTATGGGATACGCACCATCATTATTAACAATGGCACGCAAATGCTGAAGAATCCTGACATGCACCTGTAGCCTCGTACTACCAACATATCTGAGGCCACAGGTGCATGTCAGGACATAAACAGCGAATTCCGTCTTGCAGTTATATGACACCTTAATGTTGGTCATATTGGGGTTGAACAGGGTGGAATATTTGGACGTGTTCACCCCAAATTTACAAGCTCTGCAGCTAAAGCAACGTGTAAATCCCGGCCGGGACGTTAACCAATTATCTTTGTTGCTCAGCTCTGGAAATTCCCTGCTTATCTGGGTTCTAAGATAGGGTCCCTTTCTGTAAGTAATGGTAGGTCCATCCGGTAATCTGGGAGACAAAACCAAATCTGTCTTCAAAATAGGCCATCGCTGCTTAATAATAGACCTAATTTTTCTTTCCTGTCTATTAAAAGTCATGATCAATCTGGGGGTTGAATCATTAGAGTTGGAAACAGAATCAATATCAGTAATATCTACCGAGGCCAAAAGTGACTCACGGGTTCAAGCCTTGGTCTTTTGGACTGCTTGTTTCAAAACGGACTCGTTATAACCCCTTTGTCGGAATCTATCCAAGGCTTCATTAGTGCACACAGCTAGGTCTTCATTTGTGCTACAAATACGCTTTAACCGGAGAAGCTCTCCAAAGGGAATGTTGTTGATGATGTGCCTCGGGTGAGCACTGCTGGCATGTAAGATGTTATTACCTGCAGTGCTCTTCCTGTGTAACTTGGTGGCGAGGTGTGCGTTATGTACAAATACCTTAACATCAAGAAACTCTGCCTCAAATTTGTTAATAGCAGACGTAAACGTAAGGTTTTCTTGATTGATGTTGATGGAACTAATAAAATCATTGGCACTAGCCTCATCACCCCTCCACAAAATAAAAACATCATCAATATAACGCATCCAATGCACCACATGTTTGTCTAGAATGGCCCCATAGGTGCGCTTAAGGACCTGCTCCTCCCACCAGCCTACGTGAAGACACGCATAGCTGGGAGAGAAGCAGGCCCCCACCGCAACACCACGTTTTTGTAGATAAATATCATCACCAAATAAGAAGAAATTATTATTAAGACACCATGTAGTCAATTCAACAATCATTTTGTTGTGGTTATAACAGTTGATAGACCTCTTTCCCAAAAAGTGTTCCAGAGCCTTTAGACCAGTTTCGTGCACAATGCTCGTATAGAGCGATTCGATGTCTAAGGTAATAAATAAAAGCTCTTCATTCCATGGAACACCCTTAATTTTACTGAGAAAGTCTCCAGTGTCTTTGATATATGTAGGCAGGCCCTTGACTAGATCCTGCAAAAAGATGTCGATGTATTCTGTAATGTGCTCTGCAACTTCAGAGATTGCCGATATAATTTAAAATATATATATTTATATATGTATAGTAACATCGAGGACACTGAAATGGGCACTGAGGAAAGCCAATTAAAGGCTGACACGCGTCTGCCCAGCGTTTCAGGGACCCTTGTATTGACAGAGCATTTACAGCAAATAAAGCTGTGTTTTGTCCCCCGGAGCTGTGTCACGCTTTTTCCTTTCAGGAGAGAGACTGGTAGTGTATATATATAGCTGGGCCTATGAATTGTAAAAATTGCATATTTGCACAGTTCTGTAAAAATTGCATATTTGCACAGTTTTGCTAGATTTGCACATTTGTTAGGATGATGCACTTTAGCACGAATTTGCACTTTTAAATGTTGGCACTTAGCACTTTATAGCTTTCAGCACTTTTTAGGTCCAGATACATTGTCGCTGATATATACAGTCAAGTGGTAGGCATATGGCAAATGTGTCTGACAAGAAGGTTCTTTTAATCTATTTATCCGTTTTTACTACTGATGGTATTTTACAATCATTGTCCAAAGAATGAGTTTTGCCGAAATAGTATTGATGGAATTTGTTTATTTTTGAAAATAACATTTTAAATGTATTTTACATGTCATTTTTTAAATGTATTTCACATCTAATGAAATTACCGATACAAACGTATTATGTGCCTGCCTAAGTATGTCTTTTATGTCTAGTCACTATCTTGCACAGGTGATCTCAGTTTAATCACACACTAGCACTTTAAAAGGTGTACCTTGCAACACAAACGCTGTCATGTGATCAAGGCTCCGCTGAGCCGAAACGTCTGTGACTCTTTCTGCCAAATAAAATTGTGAAGTACCTCGAGGTCCGTGTCCGGTGTTTACTTGCCAGCAGAGGGAACTGCGTGTGCCTGTGAGGAACGGAATTCAGGATATATATATATATATATATATATATATATATATATATATAAAAGCAGTTGTTGCCCAATTCGGTGTCGGCGCTCGTATTTTCAGGGCGTGGTGCAGTTTTTACGACTGGGCAAGTCGTTTAGTATTGCTGTAGATTTCCCAAGGGAAAAGTAAAACGCACTCACCCGTCTGGATGTTTTGACAGCGGTTTATTTAGCAACCCAAACCCAACGCGTTTCGCTTTCTTCCAAAAGCTTGCTCACGGGATGTTGAGCAGGTTTCTAAGTCCTCCTTATGTACACAGCATCATGTGACTTCCTGTTTGCCCAAAAAATGCATTGTGGTTAATGTAGTATCCACTACATTATCGTCACCAGTCTGCTATTTTGAAATAATAGTTTTTGGTAAACAGGAAAAAAAAGGGGGGGGGGGTGGTGAGGGATAATCTTTAGTGTGCAGACAATTTAAGGCTCTTTGGTGAGTTTATAACATTTCTTTGCAATTGTCTATTGATTCTTTGGTCTTATCACTTGCAAACGGACGACGTTACATTCATGTTCATCACGCAGGGTTTGAGTATTCAGGTTTATTTCCTGTGAGTGATGAGATTATTGGCCCTCTGGTGGGCTGGTTATCAAATAGGTCAGGTCTTTGAGAGAATTAAAGATGTACATAAAGTTCTTCCGTTAGGTTGAGACCTCTGGGCTCCAAAGTTCTGAAGTTAACAATGTGTTTGGATTCCTTGCGTCTTAGGATTTTGTTGCGGTCACCTCCTCTGTCTGGTTGTGGGACCTGTTCTATGGCACAATATCTCAGCAATTCCCAATTGCTGTCATGTGCCTGTTCCATGTGCTTCGCCACTGCATACGATCGGTCTTTATTAGTTACCGCTCTTGTATGTTCAAGTATGTGCTTTTTAGCCTCGAAGGTAGTGCTCCCTATGTATCTACATTTGCAGGGTCATTCAATCAAGTAGACCACATGAGTGCTCTTGCATGTCAAGTGTTGTGGTATAGTCCATTTGGTTCCCCTTTTAATTTCAATTTCTTTCGTGGCTTGGGCGATTTTGCATACTTTGCAGTGTCTACAAGGAAAAAATCCCTTTCGTTGGATCCAATCTATTTTCGGCTTTTCATTGTAGTGGCTGTTGACCAAACAGTCTCCCAGATTTTTTGTTCGTCTGTAGGTGATGTTAGGATGGTCGCCTATGATTTGCTTCAATGTGGGGTCTGTTTTCAATATTGGCCAGTGTTTCTGTATGATTTTCGTCAGCTTATTGTTTTCCGCACTGTGGGTCGTTATTAACCGGATCGTGTCAGTCTTCTTGGATTGTATTTCTTGTTTGTATAAGATCTGTTTCCGATCCTGTGACAATGTTCTTTTTAGCCCTTTTTCCACTGCTGTTTTTGGGTATGCCCTTGCTTTGAATCTGCTCACTGCGTTTATGCTGTGTTTGTGAAACTCCTCATCTTCCGAACAGTTTCTCCTAAAACGCAAAAATTCCCCATACGGGATGCTCCATTTCAGTTTGGTGTTGTGGAAGCTTTCTCCGTGGAGGATTGAATTGGTAGCTGTGTGTTTTCTGTGCAAGGTGGTTTGGATATTTCCATTTTTGATGTAGATTTCTGTATCCAGAAATGTTACCCTCTGCGTGCTGCTGACCATTGTGAATTTCAAATTTGTATCCGTGTTGTTCAGTTTTTCAAAGTATATTTGAAATTCTTGCTCTGAACCGTCCCAAATGATTAGTAGGTCATCGATGAATCGAAGCCACATAATTATTTTTTTGTTCCATTGATAGTTACTTGTGTGCCATGCTATATGCTGTTCAAACCATCCCATCGTAAGGTTCGCGTAATTGGGCGAAAACGAAAAGCCCATAGCACAGCCTTTTGTTTGTTTATATAGTTTTCTGTTGAACAAAAAGATGTTTTGGGTTAGGCAGAGTAGAATCATTTCAATTAGCATCGTATTGTGCTCTTTGTATTGGATATTGCGTTTGGCAAGAAAAAAGTTGCAGGCCTGTAGTCCTATGTTGTGTTCAATATTAGTATAAAGTGAAACAACATCCATTGTAATGAGTAAGTAGTTAGGTGACCAAACTACACTTTCCAACTTTTGTAGGAGATCCGTTGTGTCCTTCAGGTACGCCGGTAGTTGTTTCACTAGAGGTGCCAGGAATTTATCAATGTAATTTGATATTGGTTCCATGAGTGACTTCTTGGCTGACACAATCGGTCTTCCAAGACTGGGGGGAACATCTACTGAATTCCTCTATGGGTCTAATGACAATATTGATCAAACACCTAGAAAAGACGGTGAAACAGATAAAGGAAGAATTGACAACACTGGAACATGAAGTGGACTCACTGACACTGGATGATGATCTACAGAAACTAAAAGCAGACATCATTAAAAATCTGGACAGACATGAAGGCAGGGTGAAAATGCGCAAACAATTTAAATTCCTACGGGACAAGGCAGACTTTGAAGAAGGACGCATTTTCACCTTTGGCACGAAACCAGAAAAAGAAAAGAAATCAACCCAACGACAAACAGAATCAGCAGAGGACACTTCAAGTTTATGTATAGGTGAGGACGGGGATCCACTCGTAGACGCCGCTCCGTACGGGATCTGCCCGACGCGTTTCGAAGCTCCATATGCTTCTCTTCAGGGGCTTTAACGGAAGCGGTGTGCGCAACATAAACCAAGCTGCTGTTCGCGTGCTACTCAAAGGTGGACACCTTCGAGCATTGATTTATACGCGGCCGTCCAGCCGCGGAGTATGCACCACCCCGGTACCCTGGGGGTCACGAAAGTGAAGCAGCAGTCGTACTTGGAATCGAGGACGGGCCCACTTGTGGAGTCCATACAGGACTTGATTGTGTGCTTCCCGGACCACACTTCCCAGAATGCACAGTCTCATTTGAGCCTCCCATCGGTGGGTGTGTTATATATAAAATGGGGAAGTGGGTCGGCGGTTGCGCACACCGCTTCCGTTAAAGCCCCTGAAGAGAAGCATATGGAGCTTCGAAACGCGTCGGGCAGATCCCGTACGGAGCGGCGTCTACGAGTGGATCCCCGTCCTCACCTATACATAAACCAAGCTGCTGTTCGCGTGCTACTCAAAGGTGGACACCTTCGAGCATTGATTTATACGCGGCCGTCCAGCCGCGGAGTATGCACCACCCCGGTACCCTGGGGGTCACGAAAGTGAAGCAGCAGTCGTACTTGGAATCGAGGACGGGCCCACTTGTGGAGTCCATACAGGACTTGATTGTGTGCTTCCCGGACCACACTTCCCAGAATGCACAGTCTCATTTGAGCCTCCCATTGGTGGGTGTGTTATATATAAAATGGGGAAGTGGGTCGGCGGTTGCGCACACCGCTTCCGTTAAAGCCCCTGAAGAGAAGCATATGGAGCTTCGAAACGCGTCGGGCAGATCCCGTACGGAGCGGCGTCTACGAGTGGATCCCCGTCCTCACCTATACATAAACCAAGCTGCTGTTCGCGTGCTACTCAAAGGTGGACACCTTCGAGCATTGATATATATATATATATATATATATATATATATATAAATCAGATTACAGATTTTAACTTAGAGGTGTAAAATTCACAGCTCACACTCCAACATGAACGACAAAGGGAAAATGTTCGACTTTGGAGAGGTCAGATTTATTATTCTCACTCCAACTTGAGCAACAGTGGGAAAGTGTTGGAATTTGGAGAGGTTAGATTTATTATTCCCTCTCCAACGTAAGCAACACCCATCTAAGATTCAGTAAACATCCTTTCTTGGCCAGTCCCCATCTTTTCCAGGAGTTGTCTGGTCCCATTAGTCATTGCTGGGTGATTCCTCATGCATGTGCATTTCTTCAGAGGTGGTTTTTCTGGTGTGCCATGGTTTGGCCTGAACTTGGGAAAAATGCCCAAGCTGCTATATTCCTCCAAAAATCTTCATATCAATGGTCAAGGCAGTTCAGGACATCACAGATACAGAGGAATTAACAACTAGGCCAAGAATAACTCTCTAATTTATTCAGAAGACCCAAATATTGCAACATTTTCCGGCAGCCAATTTGAGTGAAGCCCAAAACTATCATGAGTATTAATAAATCACATGTAATAACAGAATAGAGCAAACTCTTGTATTTATAGATACCACAGTGGAATGTCTCATACTTTAACAATGGCATCCAAGGACTTTCTGAAGATATTTATAATGTTATAAATTTCTTTCCAAAGATATTCAAAATATTATTCAAGCCTTTGTGTATAGAGTTTTTTAAAGCTGCACACCAAACTCGTATATCAGTAAATTTCTTCTTTATTTTTGCACAGAATACCACCTCACATACACTCTTTTGCTAGTGGCCGAAATGAGTCTTCAGTCATCTTTTGGTTTGCAAATAACCCTTCCATGCTGCAGTTTAGACCCACCCAATGGTTACCATAGTGTTTCTCCTAGGTTCTAGTGCCTGTACACAGCGACCTCTAATTCAACACTAATAGTTGCACAAAGGACAAAGGAGGTCATCTTCTAGAGCACTGGTGCCCAAACCATGAGTCAAGACCCAGTGGTGGCTCGCACGCTGATTTTCGGTGAGTCGTGAAAGTGAGGGCGAAAAATGAGATGCCTTTCAGTTCTGTATTTAACTTGTTACATTTACAAGTGCTTCAAAGATGGTGGCCAAATGTCAGGCTGCTTTATTCTTGTAACATGGGGATTGATGTTTACTTTTCTTTGGCTGTCTGCAAAGTGAGGAGTTTTTAAAGTGAATTATGTGACACCGTAGGATGTTGTTTTTTACAATACTCAACAAAATATAAATATCTGTAAAGAACTGTATGCATCCAGCAGTTAGGAAAGAAAAAATGAAGCCCTTTTTTTTGTAATTCTGAAGTGTGGTGGAAACACAGATTTTAATAACGCCAAAGCAAATCAGGAGACTAACTTGGTGATGCACAAATGATAAATATACACAGAAACCCAAATCCTTTTCGGAAATTCAGTCACAAGAGTCTATGAGGTCGCAGTACCGATCTCAGTATGTTCCCCAGGGCCCCAAATGCCAAGTTCATGTCTTACCCACTCCGGTTTGATGAACTTGTCAGTTTCACAGCAAAGCCCTGCTCCAAATATGCAAAGTCACGCAGTCACAAGTGCCAAAACCCAGCAGACGCAGGTTCTCTCCTCCGAGCCATGGGCCTCATTTATGAAAAGTGACGCATCGCTGCGTGAAAACAGCGATGTGTCACTTTTCATTTCGCCCTCCTTGCGACACCAATGATGCGTCATATTTACAGTATGACGCATCATGTTGCAAGGAGTTACAGATACGTCATTATTTCTGACGTATCTGTAAGCGCAAAATTCACGCATTGCTGGAATGTGTCACAAAAGTGACGCAACTCCAGCAATGCGTCCTTTCACATGGGGCAAGCCCCATGTGAAAGGGCTTGCGTCAGTCTTACGCCTGCTGTGAGGCAGGCGCAAGATTTTGACCCAACAGCGTCCTAAAAGTGACGCAGTGAAATCTCATAGATTTCACTGCGTCACTATTACGAGGCTTTTTGAGGGGGAACACCCCCCGTCTGCATACATTATACCTGACGCAGGTATAATGTAGCGCAGGGGTTTACAAAGTGACGCATCTGCTTAGATGCGTCACTTTGTAAATGTGGTGCAACAAGGCACATTTTTTACTCCACTGGTGCATCACTAAAAGTGACGCACCAGCGGCGTAAAAGTGACGCAAGGGCTCATAAATGAGGCCCTATGCTACTAGCTGGTTCTAGTGATCGGGGTTGTTCCCGCACCGGTAATTGCACTGTAAGTCACACTTCCCTTCGTGGGGGGTTGATCATCTTGCTCCATCAGGGCTCCAGCAATGTCTTTTGATCCTCGGACTTTCTTCAGTGCAGTTCACAGTATGCGGGCCGGACTGGCCTTTGTCAGAGCAGCAATTTCTCGACACCGGGTGACGGCCTGAACCCTTAGCCTCAGCATCTCCAGTGGCCCCTCCAGCATACAGGGTTGCCACAAAGGCACTCCCAAGTCCGGTCACACTGACCTGGCATTGATGACAATGTTGGCCTCCTCTCTGGCACACGAGGCCACCCACCATGAGGTATTTCAGGCCTGGTGTCCCCACACAACCATCACTCCTCAACTCAGTTAACGGTGGCCCCTCCTGGCACACGGATGCTATCTAATCAGTCCAGCGCATGGGCTCTGGCCCATTTAGTGCAAGAGCGAATTTCTCGCACCTCACACAGGAAGTCCTCAAGATAGGGCTCCCCCATGAACCTTGCTCCTTCCAACGGTCTCCTCTTCCCTACAGGGCACACTGTTCTTGGCAAGCAGGCAGGCTCTGGTCCTTAAGGCTCCAGGGCAGGTGGTCTTCGTTTCCCTGGTTGATGTCCCTTCAGTAGGGAGACTACAAGGCCTGGGCCCCCAGTTCTGGTGACAGGTAGAAGTCTTGCATTGCTTACCCTCCTCACCCAGCCCTTCTGGATGCTCGACAAATGACAACGTTAGGGGTCTCAAAACTACCCTACTTAAAGTCCTTTTCCAGACACAAAATGTAAAAATTGTGTCTCAGTCTTTGAAGTTTTATGTCGGGGTTCTGCTTCTTTGAAATGGACATCTTTTCCCTTTCTTCTTCCTCCTGAAGGATGTCTGTCACAGTAGGCAGGACTAAAAAGCTGATTTACCCACAACAAGATTCATGGGAATGACCAGAGTGCACAATTGGTTGTCAGGCACAGTAATATGTGCACCAAAAGGTCAATCCTGGGGTCCCTGCCCTACTCTTTATGATTTCTTTATCAGCCCCCATCTCTCTCTCCCTGAGACAGTGGCATAGCAAGGGGGGCTTGGAGCGGTCCACAAGGGGCGGCAAATGTAGGAATCGGCAGCACCCTCCCCCACCGCTCTTACCTGCAGCCGTATGTCCTAAGATGTGTCCAGGCCCCTTTCTTGTGATCTATCTTTGATTAAAAGAGCCCTTTGAAATACACAGAGATTGGCTCTCCCATCCTCCAGTGCATGCCCCTCCTAGCTTACCGGAATTCAGCAATATATAAATCATATTTTCAACCAGGCAGGCTTGGGCTTTCTGAAATGAAACCCAAGATCCTCCATGTAATGTACCAGTGCAGGCACTCTTTCACTCGGTGTACATCCACAACCCACTTACTGTATAGCACTGTTATCCTCATGTATTATACTCCACAAGCATAACTACATGTAGCAAACAGATTCAGTCTGCACACACTGTTCAGTACTGGTTCCTCCTACCAGAGTATGGTATTTTAAAAACACCCACTGCCAGCATACAGACGTTTACCATCCGTGCACTGTACTACATGTCACACCTTGTGTAGTGTACTTCTTGGGAGTGCACATGCACTCAGCACATGTTTCAATCACGCATGCCCCCACCACATCTACCTGATGTAGGCCAGAGGTGAGTTAAGCACACAGATGTGTAACATTTTGAAAAGGGAAGAGAGCCTGTAAGCCAGTGACACAGGGTAAAAAGGTGCTGTTCAGTACTGCTGATTACTACATGGCATGCTGCCACCACCACACTTGTGCTGCCTAACTCCTGGTGAAGGTTGTAGCCTTTCAGCAGTATTAGGGCATCATTTTGGGTGTCCTTCCCTGTCAAACAAGACCGCAATCAGTGAGACAGGCCTATGTCATGGCCCACACGCATGATCTATGTTGGCCTATGACTAAAAAATCAACATTAGGGATCGAGACAACAGTACTCTTGGGCACTCTGGGCAAGGGTACACATCTCTTACCATGCAGAGGACTTTTCCTTCCCATCATTTCCTAAAGCAGATTAAATCTAGATTGGGTGAGCAAGGAACATGGCCTTCGGCAAAGTGTGCAGCCGCAGGTTGGTGCTGTGGCGAGACACATAGCGGAATGGCTCCACCCGGGGACCCTTATTAGTAGGAATTTGAACTCCCCACTTCCACCATACCCATCTACCCCCTGTTCCTCTCTATCTTTAAATGAATGCAATGTGTGGCTGGAGCAGAGCAGCGCCTTGAGTAAAGGAAGAGCAGAGCTGATTACCTTTGGCATTGACCGAGTCAGCACAAGTTCCTGGCTATCGTGGGAAGCACCAGCGAGGTGCGTAGAGCAAGTAGGGAGGAAAATGGCTTTGTTGGAGGATAGTTGTGGAGAGAGGAAGTCTGAGCACACCACACCACAGTACCAGTACAGGTAGGAGAAAGATCTGCAAAACTAGTCTTGTGTAAGGAAAGCCAGACAAGAGCAGCTAATGTCAAAGTGCTGGGGTAAAGAGGCGATTACTCCTTGTAGAATCAGACTGGCAGTTTTCGCTCCTGTGCAGAGAAGGTGAGGTTGAGGGAAAAAAACAGATATCCATTTCTACTGGAGTCAATGTGGATATCTCAGCAGCCCAAATTGATCTTGGTTTGCCCGCTATACAAAGTAAAGTACTTGCCCAGAGGAAAAGAGCAGGTAAAAAACTGAGTGTTGCTACCCTGGGAAAAAGTGTGGGCCTTGTGGGATCAAGGGAAATGATATTAACTCCTGTAATAAGGCAGAAGCATTAAAAGTAACCCCGGTCTAAACTCTTACTTTAATGTAATGGTGAAATTCAGAACCCTCAACCCGTAACAAGCTTGGCTAGAAGGAGAGACAGCTTACCTATGGAGAACAGATTTGAGGTGTTGAGTGGGACTGTGGACCGTGAGGAGTATAGAGAGGGAGTAGTAAAATGTCCTCCCTCCAGAACCAAGGTTGCTGACAGTCTTAATATAGAAAATGCACCCCTGGGTGCTCAAGGTATGGCTAAGCAAGTGTCTCTAACGAAAAAATGCTCCTGGTTCTTCGTATTGAGATCCAGAAGAGGTTTGCAACCTTGGAAACAAACCAAAAGGCATCCAAAGCTTATGCCATGCCCTAGAGATATTATACCAAGAACAGTGGTGTTGGAAGCTAGCTTGGAAAAAGCCCAGCAAGAGATATAAATGAACACCTCAGAATGAATTGCACTAAGGTTCCTGAACCAATCTCTGCAGGACGATGTAGAAAGATTAGAAAACCACTCCTGACGGAATAATTTGAGAATCCTAAATGTGCCGGAGGGTCTCGATGGGGGAGACCTTAAAGGGTTTGTGATTGATCTCCGAAAGGAATTAGTCCTGGTAAATGACTTAGAAATTGATTTATGTAAATAAATACAGATAATCCAAAGGGCTACCTTCAAGGCTAAAGAGAATCGAAAAAAGCCTAGGAGAATTGTAATTAATTTTCTAACATAGGCCCTAATTAGGATGTCGGTCAGTAGGCTTCCGACCGCTCGTTGGAGGCTTACCGACCAACATCTTTGGTTTGAATTCCGAACCCCGTATTACGATTACGACAGTCGGAAATCAAACCAGCCGGTCAATCCGGCTGGCTTCCGACGGGCTCAAGGAGCCCGTCGGCCAGTCAGAACCGCCACATAATCCCTTACGGATGCCATTTCCACTGTCTGGATTATGATGTCGGTTTCCGATAGGCTTTCCATGTTGGGCTTTCCGACATGGAAAGCCTGTCGGGAAACGAATTTAAGAGCCCCTAGCAGGGCCCCCTTCTCTCTGTTGCCTACGGTTGTGGGCCAGGGGGGTACCTATGGTGCCCCCCTGTAAATCTACATTGCAGGGATTTACAGTAACTCGGACCGCTTACTCGAGGTCGGTTGGTTTCAAAACTGCAGGTATGTCGGGTGGAGGCACCTCTGACCAACATCCTAATTAGATCCATAGTGTTAAAGAGATGATCCTAGGTACTGGGTTCAAAGCTAAAACATTAGATGGAAAAGATAAAAAATGCACAATTAGGTCTGCAGAATTACAGAGCAGTGGCAGTGGGAGTTGGGACAGAGAAAGGCAGAAATGGAGATGTTGGAGGCCAAAGTGCACCCAGTCTTTGTTTCAAAAGTAGGCAGAGATTATTTAGCCAGTTCAGTTCAAGAAGTCTTTATTCGATTAATTCATCTTAAAAGACATACATAACATCACAAATAAATAGAAAGAAAAAGTACAATTTGATATATAACAAAAATAAACACTTGCTAAAACCGTATTAAATTACATTTTACAGACTTCGTACGAACAAGTATAAAAATTCAGATAATTAATAAAAAAGAAAAGGAACACAAGGTCATACGTAATATAGCTACCCAAGGGTAACCAAGCATTAAGTGATGTAACCACCTAGGAGGCTTTAATATGTCTGGTTCTAAGGATCCAGGCCCAACCAAGGTATTTTGCTACGCCAGTTACAATTAGTGATGACACATTTGATTTTAGAATTCGACTAGCAACAACCGCCGAGCATGTTCCCAAGGTTCTACAGACCGGTTTCAACCATCTGGTTCTGGGAGCAACATACAGGGGGCAAACAAACAGAAAGTGGTTTACACTTTCACTGTGACCCGGGCACTTGGGACAGTGCCCGGTCCCACCTAAGCCCCACTTTTTAGTAAATTCCTTTAGGGGCAGGGATCCACATCTAAATTGATGGAATAGTTTGCGGTCCAGTGGCTTTGATATGGAGTCCCAATATTTTTCAAGATTGGGAGCGTCCTTAATGACCACAAACTGACTAGTAAGGGTGCTGGAGCACAGTCTTGAGTGTCTTATTTGAACCACCCATTCCCAGTAGCGTAGTTTAAAAGCCTTTTTTGGGGGAAATGTTACAGTTGCAGGATCTGACCACAATTCGCCATACCCCATGGAATTCAGAGTGGTTCTTAAGTCCTTAAACCAACCTATATTATGTGCATCCGGACGTTCTCTGACGTCCAAGCACGCTCTTGCATAGAGGTGAAGTTCAGGCGTTGTCCATAGTAAACGCCAGAATGCTAGGGGGCGAAACCTAGCTTGGTCCTCCACAAGTTGGAACCCAAGATCATACAGAAGTGGGATCCTTGGTGTTGATTGTGGTAGGCCCGTTGCTACCCTAAGGAATTTATTTTGTGCTATTCTCAGTGGTGCCAGATTACTAAAGCCCCATAGCTCAGCCCCATAAAGAACAGAGGGGAGAATCTTAGATCCATAGATTTTCACTAACGGGGAAATTGGCCTGGTATGTGAGCCTTTGTGCTCTTTGATCAGAGCACCCCCTATCTGCGTATGCTTAAGGGCCATAATATCAACCTGGTGGGACCAATTCAGAGTCTCACTGAATGTCACTCCCAGATAAGTAAACAACTTCGTTTGCTCCAAGGGAGTACCCCCCAAAGTAACCCTTGCAGATATTGGTTTGTTACCTCTTAAGACCATAAACTTGGTCTTAGACACATTCACCTCAAGCTCATGTTCGCTGCAAAACAGTTCAAACCTCGTCAGGGCCTGTTGAAGACCCTGTCTAGTCTGTGAGATTAGAAGAGTGTTGTCAGCCAACATGAGCAAGGGGATTTTCATACCATCTAACGAAGGGGCATCGGTCGGATTGTTATCAAAATACTTAATAACCCTATTAATATATAAAGAAAAAAGGGTAGGTGCTAGTACGCATCCTTGCCTAACACCTTTGGCAACAGGAAACCTGTCCGTTACCTCCCCTGGTTTCCCCCAGCGTACTTGAGCATAGGTGTTTGCATGAAAGCTCGCTAGAAGATGAACAAGGGGAGCTAGCATACCCTGTTCTACTAGACATTTCCACAGCCCAGCCCTCGGGACAAGGTCTAAGGCAGACCTAAGGTCCACGAAGGCTGCGTAGAAGTTACCTTTACCTAAGAGCACCGTCTTCCAATAGCCAATATTTGAAAGATATACCTGCACAGATAATAATACTCCAAGAAACCCATTCAACATTTATGGAATGCAGGACGATATTTAGTAAACAAGGTTGTGTTCAACAAGTGATTCGTACAGGCCAATTAATGTGTGTGAGAGGTGTAGCGATTGTAATTAGGAGAAACACTGGAGTTAAGCTGATATAGCATAAGGCAGATTTTGGAGGCAGGTGGATAGTTGGTAAATTCGTATCAAGGCATGACACTGTCTCCTGCGCAGGCTATTATGGACCGAATTGCGACGATATAGAGTCATTGAGTACTTTGGCGATTAATTTATTGGATTTCCCAGCACCTTTTGAAAATGTTATTATCGCTTTCAAAAATTACTTGGATATTTAGGCTAGGAGAGGTTCTATAAATAAGCCTAAGGTCGGAAAGCTTTTAAGAAATGTTATACAGGATTTTGGTCTGTGTGATGTATAGCATAGAAGAGCAAGGAAGAGAGGGGGTTATACTTTTTATAGTAAAAAAAAATCGGGCCTCATTAAGCATAGATTTTTTTCTGGTTGATGTCAACCTGTTGGATAGAATAATTGAGGTTGAGCTCATCCCAGAGCATTGCTATGATCATTCAACTGTCATGTTGGAATTAAAACACCTGAGCCCTAAAATAAATGTGAGGTAGACAGTGGCTATAGTCATCCTTTCAGAGGAGATCAGGCAGCTAGAAAGAAATCATATTGAGGCAGTATTAGAGGAGGAAAGCAATGGGTAACCTTAACATTGGCCTAATATCAGGAAGCTTTTAAGCTGCTGATGGAGAAGAGGAGTTGAACTAGATGGGAGGCAAGTAGCTAAAAGAATATTGAATATTATGAAAAGAGCGTCCGCCTCCTGGCATTGAAATTGAAGAGGGACAGAGGAAGAAATTATATAAGAGACTTGGTAGTCAATGATAAGGGTAGTAGGTCTGATCATTTTGACGAGATGGTGGTCTGTGTTTTGAGAGCTTTTGAGACATATAAAGAGACAACGTCATTGAATAGAGCAGAATTGGAGAAGTGGTTAGAAGATAAGCAGCTTCTGAGACTAGCAGTTTTGGATTGCCAGTTTCTGCAGGAGGAGATTAGTGCTGATGAAATATGATACCAATTGAATAGGGATAGCAACTGTAAGGCAGCCAGTGCCTTACCTGGTGAATTTTACAAGGAGATGCAGGAAGTTGTTATTCCTACATGAGTGGAACTGTTTAAGGGAATTTATTTGCAAAAGATGGTAATCTCACCTCTTAGAGTGACGCCACTATATTCTAAACAGCCTGATATCATTGCTAAACTTTGATTATAAGAGCTACCCAGATATCCTTGTTAGGAGACTCTCAGGGGTAATCAAACATAGAGTGCATTCAGATCGGAGGGGATTTATCCCAGGAAGGCACATGCATGATTTAACTCATCTCTTAATTTCTTGTATTGATTTGGCCTCAGCTAATGGTAGTCCACATGCAATCATTACCATCAATGCAGCTAAAGCTTTCTACACAGTGAGTTGGGATTTCTGGTAGCATTTGTTTTACCCACAATTCTTTAGAGACTATAATACAAGTATACACTGCTCCAACAGCCAGGATTTTGATAAATGGGTATTTAACAAGAACGATCAACATTTCCAGAAGACCTTGACAGGGCTGCCCCCTCTCCCCGCTCCTATGCAACATTTATATAGAACCGATGAGCAGGCTCTAAAAGAAGACAAGGAGATAATTCCTCTTGTGTGTGGGAATTAGGCAAAGAAGATCACCCTGTATGCAGATTAATTAATAATATATACTGTAGATCTTAATAGAGCGCTTCCCATGTTGGAGGAAATCTCAGATGAGTTTAGTAGATTTTCGGGGTATCAGACCAATAAGTCCAATACAGAAATAATGGGTTTGAATTTGAAAATGATCTAATTTTCGACCCAAAGTTAAATATATTTGTGAATCGAGGTGACTCAGAAGATAGTGAAATGCCGAAAGTCAACATAAAGAGATTGATGAAGGAGGTACAGAGCTTTTCTAATTGGGCAAATCTTCCTTTGACTATACATGGGTGGGTGAATTTAATAAAAATGACAGTATTACCAAACCTGACATTCATGTTTGAAAATATCCCACTCACCTTTCCTAAGAAGAGTATTGCCTGCATACCAGTGGTCAAAGTGGAGAAAACAAAGTAGGAGAACTGTGGGCAGAGAATCAGAGGGCGGTAATAACCGGAGGATTGGTACATTGGGCTGAGTCAGAGTTGTGGCCAAAAAGCGAAAAACATTTTATTTGTAGTATTTGTGAGGCATTTCACTGACCAGTTAACACATATTACACTATTGATTTAACCAATGGATACACATGTTTATTCAAGGTTTAATATGAGTTATTAACATTAAAATACATTCACAAAGTGGGATGTGTTTCCATATGTTTCCATATACGCTTAAAAGTGGAATCACAAGCCATTTGTCTCTGACCCATGCAGTTTCTGTCATCAGCACGTCTCCCTTTTCCCACAAGAGTAGCTCAAACATGAATGGCAAAATATCCTAGTTTGCCAATGTTTATCAAATAATTATGGCTCTGCCATATTTGCCACATAAAATATAATCTGCTGCATAATCTGACAATTTTACCGAAACAATTGTTTGTAGCTCAAACAGATCAAAGTTACTTAAAAATGTGACTTGTGTTGCTGCGAAGTGGAGGGCTCTCTGCAAAGGTTGACTGGGTCACCTTTCTCACAGCTACATTTGTATCTTATACTGGTACTAATGAGGCAAAATCTTTTCAGAGACTGTATGTGTAAAAATTTTAAAATAATAAAGCATCAAAAAATATACCACATTACCCTGCAGATTTTATTTGCTGCATAATTTAGTCAACACTGCAACATAATTTTCTCCTCCATTGCTGCATAATTCCAGTGGCCCTAAATCATGCAGGACATGTTAAGAGTGCTTGTGCATGAAGGAGAGAGACGGTGAATTTTTCAAACTTAGGGGCTCATTAGGATGGCGGACGGAAGAGCGACCGCAGCCCTGGAGTAAGCGGAAAATGCCTTTTCCGTGTCCGCCTGCCGCGGACACTCCGTCCGCCATATCAGGATAGGAAAGAGTGTCAAAATTCCGTCCGCTACGGAAGAGCATGCACCGCCGCCCATCTACACCCAACCACGCGGCGGACGTAACCATTCCAGAGACTCCGCCGTACGGACTGACGTCTACGACCGTCCCCCAAATCAAGATGGCGGAAAATACACATAAAACCGCTGCGGAAAAACAACCTGTCTGAACACGGCGGATTCCCCACAGCGAAGATAACATACATAGCAGAGATACCCACGCAAGCTGCTCGCCACCATGGACCCATTAATTACAATGGGGTAACCCGGTAGCCCTCAGAACCTGGGCAGACAATGGCAAAGAAAAATTGGTTCTGTCGGGAAGTGAACAATTTCTTAGTTCAATAGCATATAATACAATAACATTTCTTACTTCGTAATACTTGGAAGCATTTAGATTAGAAAAACACACACCACACAATATTTCATGAGAAGAGAAAGGTTCTTATTCGTCCGTCTCTTTAAAGCAATTCATTTCCACACTTAAAAGATTGGTTGTCCATACAAAAGATTTCAAAATAAAGTGCACAAGTGGATTACACGTGAACAAGTGATTTAGGTGTATAATACAGTGAAACAATTTTTACAACACAAATTAAAAGAAGTCACGGTCCAAGCATGAAATCAATGTCCACAAACAGTACAATTATTTATATTTTTCTGCTGTGATTATAACAAGGACCAGTTGAAAGGTTAACGTCGACGTTTCGACCCTGGGATGCGGTGCTGTCTTATTGGCAACCAGTTCGGGTCTTCATCAGGACGTTAAAGGAGAAGGGACAACCTATGATTAAAAAGGCGTGCCTGTTTTAGTATGGGGTGTGTGGACCCAGCGCTACACGCTTTCCCGATGCTCTTCGCGATCCACCACGTCCAAGTCGTGGCCCACTATCGACGAGGACGCAGGTAAGGCACAAACCATTCGCTGATTGGAGGGGATTACCTGCAAGGGTCGTGACATTGGGAGGGGGGAGTGTCATGTTACCGAAACCACTGATTAGAAGCAAATACATATACACAATTGTAGTACGCAAGCAGGAATGACTACGACAAACCACGACACATGATTGACTAACTTTATTCCACATAATAGGGGTATAATCACAGTGTATGCGTGAGCATGGGCAAAGTGGGCACCAGAGCAGGTACATCAGAGGCAGCACGTGAGAGGTCAGAATGCAGTATCATAGCATCAACAGGGCATTGTGGACAACAGAGCAGGTACATCAGAGGCAGCACGTGAGAGGTCAGAATGCAGTATCATAGCATCAACAGGGCATTGTGGACAACAGAGCAGGTACATCAGAGGCAGCACGTGAGAGGGCAGAATGCAGTATCATAGCATCAACAGGGCATTGTGGACAACAGAGCAGGTACATGCTGGTGGAGTAGTGTGGCTCACTGGTTAGAGGCGGCAGACCCGAGAGCAGAAGTCGGCCCGGGACCAGGGTTCGATTCCCGACGCGGCAGGGTCGTGGACCTTGGCCAGCGGACTCGATAATTCTCGCTTCGGTGCTTACTCTAATCAGGGATCACACTCGGCAACTCTGGGCATTAGCTTGCCTAATCTCCACAACGGCCCCACCAATTCCGGGGATGCCTGGCTCCACCTTGGGGACTCCCAGCAGGGACCATCCCACAGGGAAAGCCAGGACGGGTTCCCCAGAGTTATACAGCGCCGGGACGCCCCGTTGCTGGGGCAGCTGTGCGCTTTACAAGTATACTACATTTACATTTACATTTACATTTACATTTACATCAGAGGCAGCACGTGAGAGGGGCTAAGTGCATCAACAGTCCATTGCACTGACCATGTCCATCAGAGGCAGCACGTGAGAGGGGCTAAGTGCATCAACAGTCCATTGCACTGACAAGTCCATCAGAGGCAGCACGTGAGAGGGGCTAAGTGCATCAACAGTCCATTGCACTGGCCATGTCCATCAGAGGCAGCACGTGAGAGGTCAGAATGCAGTATCATAGCATCAACAGGGCATTGTGGACAACAGAGCAGGTACATCAGAGGCAGCACGTGAGAGGGCAGAATGCAGTATCATAGCATCAACAGGGCATTGTGGACAACAGAGCAGGTACATCAGAGGCAGCACGTGAGAGGGGCTAAGTGCATCAACAGTCCATTGCACTGACCATGTCCATCAGAGGCAGCACGTGAGAGGGCAGAATGCAGTATCATAGCATCAACAGGGCATTGTGGACAACAGAGCAGGTACATCAGAGGCAGCACGTGAGAGGTCAGAATGCAGTATCATAGCATCAACAGGGCATTGTGGACAACAGAGCAGGTACATCAGAGGCAGCACGTGAGAGGTCAGAATGCAGTATCATAGCATCAACAGGGCATTGTGGACAACAGAGCAGGTACATCAGAGGCAGCACGTGAGAGGTCAGAATGCAGTATCATAGCATCAACAGGGCATTGTGGACAACAGAGCAGGTACATCAGCGGCAGCACGTGAGAGGGCAGAATGCAGTATCATAGCATCAACAGGGCATTGTGGACAACAGAGCTGGTACATCAGAGGCAGCACGTGAGAGGGGCTAAGTGCATCCACAGTCCATTGCACTGACCATGTCCATCAGAGGCAGCACGTGAGAGGGGCTAAGTGCATCAACAGTCCATTGCACTGACCATGTCCATCAGAGGCAGCACGTGAGAGGGCAGAATGCAGTATCATAGCATCAACAGGGCATTGTGGACAACAGAGCAGGTACATCAGAGGCAGCACGTGAGAGGTCAGAATGCAGTATCATAGCATCAATAGGGCATTGTGCTCAACAGAGCAGGTACATCAGAGGCAGTAAACGAGAGGGCAGAATGCAGTATCATAGCATCAACAGGGCATTGTGGACAACAGAGCAGGTACATCAGAGGCAGCACGTGAGAGGTCAGAATGCAGTATCATAGCATCAACAGGGCATTGTGGACAACAGAGCAGGTACATCAGAGGCAGCACAAGTACGTGTTCCAAGCAACCCGTCCCAAGGACCACAACAGTGCAAGGCTGTTCTCAATGGTCAAGGGACACACCATGTGCAATAACATGTGAGTGAAGTCAACAGCACCTCACATCACAGAATCAGGTTGAGTGCGTGAACTACCTACCTCGGACACACTGCCAGCACCAGAAACAGGAATGTGAGACACAGCCACAGCCCGAGTGACAGACACATGGGCCACAGACCCAGATACACTGCCAGCACCTGAAAGAGGAATGTGAGGCACAGCCACAGCCCGAGTGACAGACACATGGGCCACAGACCCAGACACACTGCCAGCACCTGAAACAGGAATGTGAGACACAGCCACAGCCCGAGTGACAGACACATGGGCAACAGACCCAGACACACTGCCAGCACCTGAAACAGGGATGTGAGACACAGCCACAGCCCGAGTGACAGACACATGGGCCACAGACCCAGACACACTGCCAGCACCTGAAACAGGGATGTGAGACACAGCCACAGCCCGAGTGACAGACACATGGGCCACAGACCCAGACACACTGCCAGCACCAGAAACAGGAGAGGGCACAACTGAGACTGTGCTACTACATGATGCATGACAGCAAACAACAGACACAGTGCCACTATCTGATACATGAGACTCAACTGCACCTGCACCATTGGGACCACTGAAATGATGAGCCACAGGGCTGTATGGGCCAGGAGGCAGGGTGGGCCTGGGAGCTGGGGATAGCTGTACTTGAGCGACATCGGGATGGGCAGGTGTCAATGGTGTGTGTCTGCGTTTCTTAGGGATATGTGAGTGCACCCTGGACAGGACAGGACTGGCAAGTGGTGCGGACTCAAATGAATTATCACCCACCATAGGTGGAGCACCTGCCGCCGGGGGTCGGCTTTCTGGGGACGTGCTGGAGCCTGCTTGTCGTTTGCTGTGTGCCTGGCGCCTGGACTCAGAATCATGTGTTATGGGAGATGCAACAACAGGGGACTCCCTCCTCTGCTTCTGACGGGCCTGGATGGGAGTGGAGGTATGGGGGTACTCCACCGCGGAGACTAAGTATGGGCGGATCTAGCGGATCTCGCGTACGCGAATTTGCGTATTTACGGATTCGCAATACGCAAGATCCGCGAACTCTCGCGGATTTGCGGATTTTTACGTTTTTTGTGTTGGCGAGCGTTCGCGAGGATTTGTGGACCATTTCGCAATTGCGAACTTACTTTTCGGCTCGCAACGGCCGCGACTATGTTGTTTCTACGTCTGGTTTATGATCACAGGTTCACAGCATCCTCTGTTTCACCACTGCCACCCTCTGGTACACCCATGCCACCCTCTGGTACATCCTCACTGCCACCCATTAGGTTTGTTTATCACTGTAGATTATGGGGGTGAAAAAAAGCAAGCACACCTGCCCTGCTTCAACTGCCATGAATTAATTTGGGGTTGATTAATGTGTCAGTGATTTTGAAAATTCCAGTCTGGCTGGCACCTGCTTCCTTCCTTATCTGTAATTTGCTTTCTGTTGCAGTGAAAGCAAGCACACCTGCCCTTCTTCAACTGCCATGAATTAATTTGGGGGTGATTAATGTGTCAGTAATTTTGAAACTTCCAGTCTGGCTGGCACCTGCTTCCTTCCTTATCTGTAATTTGCTTTCTGTTGCAGTGCAATTTTTTTTCACAGGACCTTTATGGTCTACTTGTAGCTATTCTATGAGCCTGCTGTTTGGGTCATAGCAGGGTCATGGAATAGTTGCAAATAGGCAACTGAACTCTGGAGGGGCCCCTCAGGAAGCACTAGAGTGAATGGTTGCTAATGTTAAGTTTGAACTTTTGCACCTGCTGATTGCTTTCAGTTTAGCAAAAATCGTTTTTTTGCAATTTCGCGCGATTTGTGGGGCGCGAATCCGTGCGAGATCGATTTCGGAAGCCGCGAATGCGTGCGAATACAAATTTTTTTTGCGGCGTGTATGTTCGCGTGATTTTTTGCGTGTTCGCAAGGCGCTTGTAGCTATACGTTTGCGAAGTTACCCTAGCGGTCGTACACGGGCGCGGCCATCTTGTTTGCGTGACGTAATTCCGTTTCCGGCCGCTATGTGTAATCTCGCAAAGTGTGCTGCTCGCTAGTACAATTTCGCGCGTGATCACGAGGAAAATCTCGCGCGAACTTACCCACGCAGTCGTGAATGGGCGCGGCCATTTTGTTTCTCATTCATTGCTATGGTTCTGGGCATGCTTTCTGTATCCTCTCTGAATCTCTGCCATCCTTTGCTTTTTTTGAACTTTATTTGATCTATTTTACTTATTATCTATCCCTCTATTTTTCTAGCTCTATATTTTTGTGTTTTCTGCTACTTTTTGTTAATTTTAAACTACTTTTTTAAACTCTTTTATTTTCTTCTTCCCTATTCTATTTCTTCTTTATTATTTAACTCATTTCTGCCCAGACCATGGTAAAGGGAGCCGGGAAGCACCCTGAGAAGGGGAAGGGTCCCGCACCCCGTGCCCGGCTCCCGTGCGGGCGTTTGAGGGGGGAGCAAGTGATGCTACGGGAGATCTTTAGCGCGGAGGAGGTGGCCGCACTCATCTTCCACGTCCAGCGCCGCCTCCCCAAGACGATCCTGGGAGGCGGCAAGATCGCAACCAGCTATGGCATCCGGGAGCGCCGGAAGCGGTGGGAGAAGGTGTGCCGGGCCATGTTTAAGCTCTCTGGGGTCCGGCGCACCTATAACCAGGCCACCCACCGCTGGACGGATGTCATGGACCGGGAACGGGACTTGCTGGACGTGCTCGGCGTAGAGGTCCCCGGGCTTGGTGAGTAGTAGTAGCCATTTCTAGCTATTTCATCACTAATCTGTTTTATCCGGCTCTGTTATTTGCAAATCTTTGTTCTTTACCAAGAGCAATAATGCTGCCGATTACATTAGGTAAATTATATTTCAAAATCTTCTATGCATTTCAGGTGCACTGCTCTCCTTCTCAGTAGCCTTGCTTGCTACTATGCCTATTTGTTTTGTATTTTGTGTTCATTTCATTGGCCTGAGAAATTATGTATGAGTGTAGTGTAAAGAACTGCGTAATGCTAGACACTAAGGGTCATATTTTCAATTACCGGCGCATCCCTGCAAAGTAGCAGGGATGCGGCAGTAATTGTGCGCCATGCCACCACCACCCATTGGCCCAAAACGTCACAGAAGCCTTACGCATCTGTGGCGTAAAGGCGGCGCATTGCTGGAGTTGCGTGCCAACGATGGCGCAGCTCCAGCAATGCTCTGGGGTGCCCTATCTCCCCAATGCTGCATCAAGCCGTACGTCGGCTTCAAGCAGGCGCAGGGTTTGAGTCACGCATCATTGTCCTAAAAGTGACTGATTGACATCTTGTAGATTTCCCTCACCCACTTTTAGGATTCGTTCCTGCGCAGGAACGCCCTCCCTTGCGCCGGAACGCCCCCTGATGGTGCAGGGCTTTACAACGTGATGCTTCTCCCATATGCATTTTTTTTTAATATATACGTCGCACCATGGCGACTCTTTTGTTCTGCCGCTGCGTCACAAAAGTCACGCAACAATGGAGGAAAATGAGCCGCAAGGGACTTCTAAATCAGCCCCAACAGACTGAAGTCCAGTCCTTCCTTTAGACACATGGCTATAAGAAGAAATAGTGGTGGTGGTCGGTGGATTGATAGTTTGAGTATTCACTGATCTGCAAGCAGGATGGACTTTGTCTGTCACTTTGCGTGCTGCGGACTGCTGCCTGCCAGGCCTAGGCAAACCTTTTTAGTAGACTGTTTATTGAGTTACATAGGAACTTTGAAAGTCAACGGTCCGCAAATCAGGCAATACGAATAACGTAGTATACCACATGAGATAGGTCAATATATCCCGTGGAATAGTTGTCTATCTATTTGCTATTTCTCAAAAATATTTTGTTATAGTTCTTTTGAAATGTTTAATTTTTGTTGACAAATCTCATCCATGTTTTCTGGTCTTTCTTTCTTTCATGTTGTACATCAGCTCCCCCCAAGGGCAAGAGGACACAGGAGGAGGGTGCTGTTCAGGAGGATGCAGGCCAGGATCGGGCAGGCGAGGGCTCCTTTGCTGGCCCCAGTAAGTTTTAATTTTAATAAAGAGTACCTATTTTTTCCTAGCGTTCCTCATTCGATTTTTTCTAAATCGTCTTTGATCTTCTTGTAGACTGGATCTAAATTCTTATCCTGCCTCGACTATGACTCCCTGTGATATTACTAGATTATTCTTATTAGTCTGTGTGTGTAGCTAACTAAGATTGCACATTTGGCAATTCCATTGGACTCCCATTCTAGTCAGCAATAGCTCTATGCACTGAGTGCAGTCCTCTGGGATTGTCCATAATGTCTTTTCAAGTCTTCTAAATGTTTATGATTTGACAATTGCCAACAATAAAAAGGTGAATGACCACCAAGAAAGAATAAGATACTACTTTACTTTTGTTTTGGATAGGAGGACAATCCATGCTACTACTGTTGCAGGGACAAATCTGCACAAACCGAACTATGAACACTAAATAGTGCATTGTTTATCAATTATAATAGGCGCAGGTAGACTTTCTTTCCACATACCTCAGTGATATCAGACTTTGAAGAACCCCCAATCTCCTTACTGACTAGATAGTGTGGCAGAGTCATTTAGCTCCCTAAGTCACCGATGATTGATCCCCAATGATCATTAGATTATCCTACGCAGGGCAAGAGTACGGAGTCACAGTCAAGAAGTGTCAGAGGCACTCATGCTTGCAAAAATTCCAAAACCTTTAGCTCATCCACTCTAGTCTGGAGGACCAAAAACCACAGAGTCTATTTAAGTTTAAAAGCTTTATTAAAACTAAACACATTTATTAAAATCAACTTTGTCATAAAAGTAACCGTTTAACTGAAAATGGAAAAGTGCTTAGTGCTAACGATTAATTGGACACATTTCTTGTGGTCGAGCTGAGCTCTCACCTGGTTTGAACTTGAGCTTGACCCTGATCGTGTTCTTAGAAGTCAAGCTTCTGTTAGGAGAAAAAGTGTTGTGTGTTAAAAATAAAAAGCAAGCATTCATCAGTTGTGCCAAAAAGTGCAGCAAGACAACAGCCTTCCCTGGAAAAAGGGACATTTTTACTGTAGAGTATACAGTTACAAATTATTACATTGTATTTCGTTTTTTTTTACCTTTCTTTATTCCTCCTAGACCAAATATTATATAGTAGTGAGTGGTGTATTCTAACATTCTTAAATGTACTTTGTAGGTGGAACATCTGGTGGCGGGGCCAGCGCGGAGGTGGTGGATGAGGAGGACAACACTTCTGGGGAGGAGGCGGTGCGAGTGCCGGACGACACCAATGTGCCTGTGAGGGTTGACACGGTGGTGGCGGGCACAGGTAAGCTATATATATTCGAAAAGCGAAAGAAGGGTGTAAGTAAGTGTGGAAGGACGAGAAATTTTATGATGGCTGGCAAAGAAGAATGATATGTGTTTGCTTGGCCCCCGAGGTGGCTGGGAAGGAAAGAATATGGTATGGTGCATGGCTGGGTCAATGATGAAGCAAGGATGGGTGGAAGGACAACAGCCTGGGTGGGTGAAACATAAACTGTATGTGTGCATATACTTTGAATGGATGGATGCCTGGAGCATGGTATTATCTGACTCTTAGATAGCACATGTGTATCTAGAGAGAGTAGATGGTCACTGGATGAACTAAGTGTTACGTTGAAGAGCATGTAACACCGCACCCGCACGTCCGTTCCAGTGTAGGGAAGGCAAGGAAAAGAAATTGTAAATTTGTCCAATACTACCATGAATAGTAGCAATAGTTTGTATTGCAACTGCAAGCACAGCATATATCCGGTTATTACGGTGGACACTCCGTACCTCTCTTAATAACTTTAGTTTAGTAGTAGTACGTCATTCATGTGTGGGTGTATCACTGTTCACTCAATAATAAGCAAAGCACCTAAAGTCATCCCATATGTCATCAAATACATCCCATGTGAAGTGATAGATAATCTAATTATTTAGCTTCTTCATTTTCCTTTTCTAGTACTCATTTGCACTGTAGGGTGAAAGGTAAATTAATTAAGCAGTAGCCCTTGTAACAGAGTATTCTCAGTGCCACCCGTAATAGAAAAGTAATAGCTTCACCACCTGCATGTACTGGACCGGTACAGTAACGCAAGTCTGTCTCACTCATCATGGTGTGCGTCTGTTTTTCTCGGGTGCAAGTTCACTGCGCTGGCATTCTGCCGGCTTGCATAAGATAACGTACCAATTTTCCGAAACAAGAGAGAAGAAGAAGAATAAGACTGGTGTACTGTCATAGTCGACTGTAATGGAAGTCCATAGTGGTCGTAGAATTTGTTCATTAAACTACCACTAATGTTAGAGCAAGGATGCAGAAGTGGGAGGTTAGATAGATACTGTCCTCAATAGTTATGTAAGGTGCTTTCAATTTGCTACTTGTACTGTGACACAACTTTCGGCTCAATCACTTTGTGTTATTAATGTTAAGGAGCATTGGTTACAGACTATGTCTTTCTTTCTTCATATAGTTGCTCCTTCCAAATCGACATCATGGAGGGAGCAGGCTCGAATGGCCCGGCAACGGAGGCTGGATGCCACTGTCGCAGAATATCGGCGGCTGGTGGCCCTGGAGGAGTCGGAGGACACGCAGTCGACCGGTGCAACCACAACATCCTCGACTGGGACAGCTGCATCCTCCTCCGTGACCCCACGGGCTGCCAGCCAGCGCAGTGCTCCAGCGGTACGGAGCCGGACTAACAAAGCCAACCGCCACCGCCAAGCAGCAAAAAGACCAGCTGCCCCCCACAGGAGCTGCAAGGCACGCCAGCGCCGCCTAGGAGTGAGAATGTCCTACCTGGAGCAGGAGGTCCATAGGTACAAGAACTTGGTGGAGGGCCTCCGCTTCGAGCATGCCACCCTCCGCAAGGAGTATGATGCCCTGGCCGCAAAATTCACCAGCACCCTCCAGTAGTGGAGTGTCCCTTGCCCTTTTTTTAGAGACTTTTGGGGGGTGGGATTTGGGAGTTGGGTGCTTTTTGGGACTTTTCAAAGACAATCGTTGGGGTTAGGGAGGGTCTTGAGGGAGATTATTTTGTTAGGGCTACATAAATATACTTTTTTAAACTTTATCTGACCATACCTGTTTTTTACTGCTTTTCAGTCTGGTGGGTGGGGGTGTAACAGTAAGTTTGTTTTCCTGAAGAGTCCTAGGACTTTAGTAGTACTACCGTCAATCTCTCGTCTAGTCCTAATACTCCATTATACTACCTCCCACCAAAGGCTTATCTGACCTGTAATTTGTGTTAGAAATTAGGGCTAGGCCCAGGGCTGGCTCCACGTGAAATGGGGATTAAGGTTGGCAATCCTGGGCGGATGAAATTTCCTCATTGCGGTGGTACTAGTGGTGTGACACAGTGGCAGTTGCATGCCTATGGAAAAAAAGAAAACGAAACCTGGTTTATCCTTACTGTAGCATTACAACGGTTACGGTAGGCTCGAGAATATAGCAGGTGACAGTACACTAGAACAGTGCCACAATGTAGCCTAACAAATGGTAAAGTATTGCAAGTATAACTAGTTCTTGCGTTGAATTTATTTGACATTGGCTCCTACTACTACAAGAAATAGTACTGAAGCTGAGTAAGTCTAGAATATATCCTCGTATTCCTTCACCAGCCTGTTGCTATGACCTTATCCTCCCCAGCAAGTGTGTGGAATTATTGATGTCATTTAGTCAGACATCAAGCAAAACCACACAGCCCGGGGGAAGAGGGTTAGGGTTTGGAAAATGGATGGGAATGGGGGTTTCTTTTTGGGTAGGTTTTGTTGAGAGAAGAAAAAAAAGCACAGCATGGACAAACAATAATTGAAGATAAAGAAATCTTTGGGTACAAACTAAAGCTAACCACATGCAGTCACACTCATAGAAGAAAACAATGGATACTGTATCTGTATTCTGTATGTTGTTGGAGTTGTCCTGTTGAATTTGGTAAGTAAGTTGCATGCAGCAAACAATTCCTCTTATTAGTGGCACTCCTCCATTACAGCTGACGCTTCGTCCATCAATGTTGGTGACCACTGACAGAAGACACCCTGTCCACTGCCTGCCTGGCGGATGTTGACTGAAACCCGGCCTGTAATTATTGAACGGAAAACAGGAAGTGCTATTACAATACCACTGATAAATAAATATAAGGTATGTACGCTATGTGGTGCAAAAAGTCACACTTTGATTTCCCTAATAGACAGTACAATATTTTTGAAATTGCGTACTCTGTCTGAGTCACCTTTTTAAGGATAAATAAGTATGGCCAAAATATTATAGCGGATCTTTCCCCTCAAGGTAGGTGTACTGTAAACTGTGTTTTAGAACAAAATTTGACCTTCCCAGCAATGCTCCCACCAAGACCCTTACTAAAGCCAGTCGCAAATGTAGAAGACCCCCAATCAGATCTCAAAAAACAAGGCCTAGCAGAAAAATGGTGACAAAACGTACTTTAAAAGTAAAAGTAGGCCCAAATACACCCTTACCCACCGTGGATTGTATTCAAACCACTTGCAAGCAAGCAAAAGTATCCATAGCCAGCATCGCTCCAAGAGTGCTCTAAAACCCCAGAACTGAGTTGCAATAGAACACCCCGAAACACATGCAATCCTGCTGCTAGGGCTAACCCTAACGAACCCTAAGTTACAAAAAGTGCCAAAAGGTTTTGCCGTATGGATTTTGTCCAAAACACTTCTATCCGGTATTAGACCTTCCCAGGAATGCCCCAAGACCCGCCAACCCACCCGCAAAAAAGCACGCGACAACACCCCCAAACAGCAAAAAAGCAAAATCTCATACTTACAATATCTCTCGGCCTTCGGTCCAAACGCGCTGTGCAGCTAGGTCATCATCATAACTCCTGTTTTCCACCACGGATTTCCTGAAAAGCAAATGCAATCAAGATTAGACTGTCGCAGCAGTGCTTCGACAGAGACCCCGCAACCCACCCACAAACACCAGGAAGCCCCCCAAAACGCTACATTGAGCAAGATGTCAGAAGAAATAGCAAAAAAAAGGCTTTTCCTTATGGATTTTGTCCAAAACACTTCTATCCGGTATTAGACCTTCCCAGGAATGCCCCAAGACCCGCCAACCCACCCGCAAAAAAGCACGCGACAACACCCCCAAACAGCAAAAAAGCAAAATCTCATACTTACAATATCTCTCGGCCTTCGGTCCAAACGCGCTGTGCAGCTAGGTCATCATCATAACTCCTGTTTTCCACCATGGATTTCCTGAAAAGCAAATGCAATCAACATTAGACTGTTGCAGCAGTGCTCCCAGACCCCAAAACTCACCCACAAACACCCGGAACCCCGCCAAAGAGCACCTCAAAGGCAAGCAAGTCAGCAAAAACGGCAAGAAATTTCCGCCTCATATTTGGTCCAAAACACTTTTATCCGTTATTAGAGCTTCACAGCAATGGGCCCAGAGCCGTCAACTCACCCGCAAAGAAGTAGAACACCCCCACAAGTGCTGAGTCTTTCTTCATTGGGCGTAATCCAGCCCTCTGCTTTGAGGGAAATCGGAGTCTGGAGGAGGAGGGTAGAGGAGCATGTTCTTCAGAACTTGTGAACATGAGGAATGTAGACTGCGGCACCTTCAAATCAATAAGCAAACAAGTGAAGACAGTTCTGCTGATGGGCTTGTTTTTGGGATTAGGTGATTAAAGTTTGAATTAAATTAACTGTGCAAAACAAAGAAAGACAGACACACAGGAATAAAAGTGAATAAGGACGAAAAAGAAAGTTATTGATTCATTGTCTCATTTTCAGGGCTCGGTGTCAGGGAATAAAAAGAAGATTTCGTCATCATACTCTGCGAATTCAGGCAGGATGAGGTCAGTGTCACCGAACAGAGAACAAATCCCCTCATCTACGTTGCCGTCCTCCTCGTCTTCATGCGGCGTGCTTTCTCGTACTTTGTAATCTGGTGGTATGAGGTGCTGATTCATCTTGATCATTGTCAGCCGCTCCACATTTTTGGGCGAGAGGCGGCTCCGTTTGGGAGTTACAATGCCACCAGCAGCACTGAAAACACGTTCAGAAGACACACTTGCGAGTGGGCAAGACAAATAGTTTATAGCCAGGTTGGAGAGCTGTGGCCACAATTGTTTTTTCCCATGCCAATACTGCAATGGCTCATCATTAAGAAAGACCTCTGTTGAGTCATTCAGATAGTCCTGCACCATCGACTCAAGGTCCTCAATGGTTCCTCCACTTTGCTTACTTTTTGCTGTGCCTGTGACATTTTTTCGAGAACCATACCCAAGCAAAGTTAGCCAATCCTCTACAGCAGCCACTGTTACTGTTGTGTGTGGTGCAGATGATCCGGTTGCCGGTGTCTTTAACGGCTGAGAGGTCACTTGTGCCACAGCCACAGGTGCAGAAGTGGATTTTTTTGACTGGGGATGGCCTGCTGATGCTGATGCTGATGTACTGCCTTCTCCTTCAATATCCTGCCGTTCTTTTTCAAACCTCTTGGCTGACCAGGCTAGCCAATGTTTGTACTTTTTAACATCTTCATCAGCAAAAGGAAAGAATGCTTGGCCTGCCAGCGCCTTTTTGTAGCGTGGATCCAGAATAGTAGCACAAATGTAATGCTGTTCTGAGTTGATCTTTTTAAGACGTTCATCACCACGTAGGCGCTCTAATAATTTCTCCGACAAAATAAAAGGGTCTTTTTTTTTCATCTTTTTCAAACTCAGAAGACACCGCCTTCAGTTGGTGCTCCAGCATGCACAACAATGGGATAGCTTTTCCCAAATTACAGTCCTCCTGGCTGACTGCACGCGTGAAGAACTCAAAAGGACGAAGCATGTCTGTCAGGCTTTTAACTATGTCCTATTGCGCCGCACCCATCCGCAGGTCCTTCTGAGCTGTACCCTCTGTTAAGATAGTGATCGAGTACCGTATACTGCTCATACAGACGCTCAAGCATGTAGAAGGTTGAGTTCCAACGTGTTGCCACCTCCTGGATGAGTGCTTTCACTGGCATTCGACATTCAAGTAGCAGGCTCCTCAGATGCTTCCGGGCCTTAAAAGAATGGCTGAAATGGTTGCACATTTTGCGGCAGGTGGCCATTACCTCGAACGCTGTACTGTCTCTATCACGCAAGAATTTTTGAACTACCAGGTTGATACAGTGCGCCAAACACGGCACTCTGAAATATGCACCCAGCGCCATGGCCTTAACTACATTGGCGCCATTATCCGTGGAAACATAACCAATCTGGCGTTTTTTTGGGGACAGCCAGTGAAAGACCTTTTTGTTAAACTCGTCCAAAATGTTTTCTGCTGTGTGACTTTTCTCCAAGCCAAACATGGCTAGTGTTGCATGTTTCCGAGCAGCTTTAAAAACTTGGTCCGGGTCAACACCTGCGTTTAGCTTTGCTTTAACACCTAAAAAAGAGACCCAGTGTGCAGTGATGCACATGTAATCAGCGCCTGCGCCACTGGTCCACATGTCTGTTGTCAGATGTATAGTGTGAACAGCACTCTTCTGCAAAGCTGCCCCAATCGCCTCCAGCACATCTTCATGTAGTGCTGGAACCGCAACTCGGGCAAAATAGAACCGGCTAGGAACCTTCCATTTAGGGCAGAGCGCTGCCACTAATTCTAGAAAACCTACCGCTTCTACAAAAGAAAAAGGGAGAAGGTCCACAGCTAGCATTTTAGCCAGCTTAGTGTTATACAGACGCGTCAGTGGGTGGTTGCGTTCATATGGCGCGTCTGAAGAAAACATGGTTCTAATGTTGCCCTGGACCAAGCATTTACGGGATGATAATGACTTCGTTGACCCAATTATGCTCGCTGGTGAACTTTTTCGCGTTGGTGTCTCACTCGCTCCAACACTCTTAGTGTGCCTCACATGGGGTGTGCTGCTGACAGGGGTACTGGGTGTAAGTGAAGTGTTTGACAAGTCTTCTTCCTCCTCGTCATCATCAGATGAAACATCAACGTTTTCTTGACTTCCAATTCGGGCTTCCTTGATCGCCTTTAGGTGCGCAAACCATTGGACAGTGTGCTGTCTCCTAAGATGACCTCTCTGGCCTCCGGTACCAAAGTTGGTACCAAACTTACCACGACTAACTGCTTGCTTACAAATGGTACAAATGGCGAACTTTTCCCTTTGTGGGCAAACAGTAAAGAAGTCCCAAACTGGGGACTTGAAGTGTCTGTGGGGGCCGGAGGAGGCGGCGATACTGGTGGTGGTGGTCATGCTGCTAATGCCAGATGAAGTGGAGGATCTGGATTGCCCAACTTTTGTACGTTGTGCACTTTCACCGCCACTAATTAAGGTCGAGGTGGATGGAGGTCCCTTCTTGTGAGAAAGAAATATGGAAGCGGTACGAGTTGGTGTACTACTTAACTCCAATGATTGTGGTGTTTCCACTGCCTCCTCGTCGACAACATCATCATCATCACGCTCAGCAGCTTTTCGGGCTAGGGTCAAAATGTCTGTTTGCTGCATGCCCGCTGGGGCTGCAGTGACCTTTATGATGACTGGGTCGTCGTTGTCAGAGTCTTCATCAGCAGCAGTATCCGCCACTTCTTGCTGAGCCTCATCATCACACTCCATAAGTCTGAGACTTTGGACGAGCTTCCTTTTACGCTTAACTACCTTTGTCAGATCATGGTGTGCCTCACTCTCAGACGGCAGTGGTGCTGGTTCCCAATTTTGATCCGTATCATCAGAAGGAGGTGTGCTTGAAGAAGATGTAGACACCACCCTTGATCTCTTCCTTGCTAGGGGTGTGGAAGACAATGAATGATCATCAGGAGGAGTGTCTTCCTCAAATGATACCTCGCCTTGATTGTCGATTTCCTGATGTGCCCCTACTTCGGGAGGAACAACTATTGTGGGCACTTGTGACCCTCCATGCACCTCTGCTTGCGCATCTCCTTGCGCTGCCTCTCCTTTCACATGTACTTGGGCTTGTACTTGCACATGTGATAGTTGTTGCGGCTGTGGTTGTTCAACACTCGTCAGATGAGCTACAACAACCTGTGTTGATTGAGGGACATTGCTGCTGCTTTCTTGCGATGAGCCAACATCACTGGTCGATGGTGATTGAACAACTATACTGGCTGCCTCTGCAGCACTCAAGGGCTTGGACTTAAGTTGGCGTGGTGGTGGTGGTGGCACTGAGCCCAATGGAGCGGGGGTGCTGCTCCCAGCTTGGTCCCCAGCAGATCCCGCTGCTGCTGCAGGCATACTTTTTTTTTTACTCCCAAAAAAAGGGGCGGCCGGCACACCAGTCTCCTTGATAACTTGCTTCTTCTGCTCCTTACTGGCACCTTTCTTGCTAGAGGAGCTACGGGTAACTTTTTTTGGGGCCATCTTCTTCAGAGCAGGTCAGAACAGCAGGCAGCAGTTGCACGAGTTGCAGAGTTGTCTGTGTCCAGACGTGACGTCGCGTGACGTTATGCTGCACACACACACCGCTGCAGGACTTCTTCCTGGCACTGGTGGTTCTCTTGAGTCTTGTGCACCTAAAAGCAATGGAAGACAGAGGAACATCAGTTCAGTTATACACCCCCAAAAATCTACAAAACAGAAAAATCAGCACAATCCCATGCCATCCATGATGTTTACATTGAAGACACCCCACAGAAAGACTAGGGCCATGCAAGTATGCAACACTCACTACCCCTGGGCATAATGGATGAAAAGTAGGCAAAATAAGTGCAGGCCTCAGACACTGCCTCTCTTCAAAATGGCCCCTTACACCCCAAGCCAGTCCACATCAACAGTACACACCAAAAAAACTGAAAAACAGCCAAAAATCACCACAATCCAATGCCATCGAGGATGTTTACATTGAAGAGAGTGAGACCACACTACAGGCACACTCAGTCCATGCACCACTACCCCTAGGCAAAAGGCCACACCAGCAGCCCCAAAAAAACGACAAAAACAACAAAAAACAGCACAATCCCAGCCCATCCATGGCCTCAATGGTGTTTAAATTCAAGAAGACACCCCACAGAAAGACTAGGCCCATGCAACACTCACTACCCCTGGGCATAATGGATGAAAAGTAGGCAAAATAAGTGCAGGCCTCAGACACTGCCTCTCTTCAAAATGGCCCCTTGCACCCCAAGGACATGTTGCCTGTACCAGCCAGCACTCAAGATGGCCACCACCACCACCCACATGGCCAGTCCACATCAACATTACACCCCCAAAAAACAGAAAAACAGCCAGAAATCACCACAATCCAATGCCATCCATGATGTTTACATTAAAGAGAGTGAGACCACACCACAGGCACACTCAGTCCATGCACCACCACCCCTGGGCAAAAGGCCACACCAGCAGCCCCAAAAAAACGACAAAAAACAATAAAATAAGCACAATCCCAGCCCATCCATGGCCTCAATGATGTTTAAATTCAAGAAGACACCCCACAGAAAGACTAGGCCCATGCAACACTCACCACCCCTGGGCAAAGGGCCCCACCAGCAGCCCCAAAAAAACGACAAAAAGAACAAAAATCAGCACAATCCCAGCCCATCCATGGCCTCAATGGTGTTTAAATTCAACAAAACAGTTGTATCATGCACCCATAACCAACCCTGGTCCTACTGGATACTGTGGCTACCCACAATATAATTTATTTAATGTTCTGAAAAAGTTCCAAAATTGTAGTTGCAGCAACTGTAATGCCCCAAGCAAACTTACTTGTGAAAGTTGATTTCTAATCCAAAAGTGATCCAAAGAAAGTCAAAAAGGCCTCAAATCCAAATATCCAGCAGCACCCACAAAAAGTAATCCTTCCAGCTCCAGATCCAAATGAAAGTGACCAGGAGATGGACAAAGCACTGGGAGGAGCCTGCTGGACAGGAACAGGAAGTTGGAGACTGTGGGGCACTTCCTTCCCTCCCCCCCCCAAAAAATGGACTCCTTGCAAAAAAAAGGCCATGCAAATGTCAACCTGAGGAGTGATTCTGATAAAAATCATCATTTTCTGAAGGTTTATCCTGTTTGCTGGTGGATTTCTTGTGCAGAATTGCAAAATCTCTATTTCGTGAGTGCGAGATTGTTCCTTTCCGCCGCAACTACGTGTTCGCAATTGCGAACTCTCGCGAAGTGTGCTGTGCAAGGTGGCAAGCCGCGATTATGTATTCGCGGGCGCCAAACTCCCGCGGGATCACGCAGCAAGATCCAAAATGGCGCGGCACTCGCAAAATATGATCGAGAAAAACAACTCGGCAAACGCTTAATGACGGAAAGTGAACGCCGTGCACCACGCCGCGCGCCGCAACCAAGCAAAAAATCCGCAGCGAGCGGATTCACGGATTTTCGACAAATTCGCGAGAGTTCGCGGATTGCGAATTTGCCGAAAATCCGAAAAATACGCGAGCGGAGCGGATTTTACGCCCATGCTTAGCGGAGACATCTGTTTTCCGTTCCTTCAACAACATCAGCCTCAGTGCAGCCAGGGGTGATGTATGCCTGTCCTTGATTACGCCAGTGTCCATGGGTGAAGCCTTGTCCCTAGGATGTGCCTCATCCGTAGGAGGAGTGTTGTCTCTGGACTGTCCCTGTGCCCTGGACGGTGTCCTGTTCCTGCCAGCAGACTTGTTGTCTGTGGTGTACCTGTCTCCAGAAGACACCTTCTCCCTGTGTGTGTCCCTGCCCTTGGGAGAAGGCCCATGCTCTGTTGTGTGCCTGCCCTTGGGAGTCTCCCTGCACTTTGGAGGTGCCTTTGTCTTGTGACTGTCCTTGTCCCTGCCCTTGGGAGTGGCTCCTTCCTTAGCAGTGTCCCTGTCCTTGGGAGTGGCCCCTTCCTTAGTATTGTCCTTGTCCCTGGGAGTGTCCCTGCTCCTTTGAGGTGCCTTTGTCTTTTGACTGTCCTTGTCCCTGCCCTTGGGAGTGGCTCCTTCCTTAGCAGTGTCCCTGTCCTTGGGAGTGGCCCCTTCCTTAGTATTGTCCTTGTCCCTGGGAGTGCCCCTGCTTCTTTGAGGTGCCTTTGTCTTTTGACTGTCCTTGTCCCTGCCCTTGGGAGTGGCTCCTTCCTTAGCAGTGTCCCTGTCCTTGGGAGTGGCCCCTCCTTAGTATTGTGCTTGTCCTTGGGAGTGTCCCTGCTTCTTTGAGGTGCCTTTGTCTTTTCACTGTCCTTGTCCAAGGGAGTGTCCATGGACTTGGGAGTATCCCTTGCCTTGGGAGTACCTTTTGTGTGGAATGCCTGTGTAGCATGTGAAGGCATGTCCCCCAACACCACTTGTGGATCCTGTGTGTGTACTCCAGTGTATCTGACGTTGTCTTTCTGAACAGATTTTGCTGACCTAGGGGATGGTGTCTGTGCCCTCCATGCCCTGACGTGCTGTCTGTCGCTGCTTCTAGTGCAATAACCTGTACTAGAGTCCTGGTCAGAATATTCACTCCCCCCTGAGACACCCAGTGGTGTAGATGGGGAAACAGAAGTAGCACCCTATCCATGCGACTGTACAATGGCAGACGACACACTGCTTGCCAATGACTGAACTGTCCTGTGTAGACCAGCAAGATCGCCATGCATCCCTTCCATGAATGCCACCACCTGCCCCAACTTCCTATCATGGTCATGGAATGCATTGGTCATATTGGTCTGCCCCACACACAGCTGTCGCAGCAGATCAACAACCTCAGCACAAAGTGCATTTTAGGTCACCGTGGCAGGGGCAGCGGTGCCTGCACCAAACGCCACTCTGCTCCCCCTACTCCTGCGTGCACGAACAGTACATGGTGCATTTGGCGGCAGTGTGGGCCCTGTGTGCTGTGTCCCGACCGAAGGTGTTGACTGCCCACTCCCAGTCTGTGACAACAGTGCTGGCTCACCAACACTATCGGTAGATGAGGACGATTGTGTCTCCACATGCGAGTCCTCCGGGACGGTCCTGTCCCCCTCTCCGGCGCTGCCCTCCTCTGTGTCAGTCTGCGTGTGCGCCAAGTCTGATCCGGATGCATTGCCTACACTCATCTCCACCGTCTGTGGCTGAATGCCCTCTGCCAAAGCTGAAATGCACAGAAAAGAGGTGTAAGTCATGGGCACACTCACGTACAGAAGGACAAGGAATCCCTATTTACATTGCTGACAAAGTTCTTCTAGTCCACATCCTGCACACGGGCCACCTCTACCAGTCATCCTCACATTACATAAGCGTTGGTGGACGTGACACATGTACAGCATGCGGAGAGGGCAGGAGCATGTACATCTGCACACATGTCTTGTGATGGGGCCACGGACCACTACGGCATGTGCTTCAACACTCAACTACTAAGCAAGTGGCGTGTCAACATGCCGGACCTGGATGTCTAATTACACACAGCCAATGGCACCAACATGGCATTGCAGCGATACATACGCACCACGGAAGTCACTACTGTGTCTGGCCACCAATACATGCATTGCACTCACAAGTAACATACACAGACAGTCTGCTCACCGCTAGTTTGCTGTTGATGCACACTCAGCCGTTCGGACAGGTCAGGATGCGTCACAGCAATGATACGGTGCATGAGAGGGGTCATGGAGCGTCGGGCCAGACGTGGCGTCCTTGGAATCATCCCCAGTGTCACTTCCGCTACATTCTTTCACAGCCTGGAAATGTCGTCCCAGCGTTTGTGGCAGTGTGTATGTCGTCTATTGCACACCCCCAATGCCCGTACATCACGTGCTATGCTCCTCCACACGTCCTTGCGAAGGTGCAGCTTGACCTACCATGATGGGAGACAAAAGGGTGCAAGTCAGTGGACAGTTGGCCTGTCACACAGAGAGGGGCCACACGTATCTGTCAGCAGCCATGCACAATCCTGAAAATATGTCGGGCCCACAGTACACAGCTAAGATTGCAGAAGCCAGGAGTCATTGACCACCTCATGCACACCAACATGTCCCACACTGCACTTACCACCTGTCCGGGTGCGCCGTAGAGTCGTCCAAAGTTGCGGAGCACACCGTCCACGAGGACATCAAGCTCCGCGGCGGTGAAGGGACGAGACCGGATTTCTTTGACTCCCGACATGGCAAGATCACGGAGTATGGCAGTAGAGCAGCAGTCGGTGGTCAGCTCAGCAGCAGCAGGTTGAGGTGATGGTCACAGGCAGCAGTCGGTGGTCAGCTCAGCAGCAGCAGGTCGAGGTGATGGTCACAGGCAGCAGTCGGTGGTCAGCTCAGCAGCAGCAGGTCGAGGTGATGGTCACAGGCAGCAGTCGGTGGTCAGCTCAGCAGCAGCAGGTCGAGGTGATGGTCACAGGCAGCAGTCGGTGGTCAGCTCAGCAGCAGCAGGTCGAGGTGAACAGGCAGCACTGGTTCCCAGGGTAGGATGTGTGCTTTTTGACATCACACATATATAGGGCCCTGAGCACATGTCAGTGGCATACGTCGCCAGCAATTGGTCAGCCCTGGATGCGTGTTTGTAAAACGGCCAATGACTGGCCCTGGTGTTGCGGTGCACTGCTTCCGCTACTTTCGATTGGCCATACGTGGCCAGCGTTCCCTCTCCCCATTGGCTGCATGTGCACGGACCGTCACGCTCACACATCGGCAACCACACGTGCAAGGTTCCGGGACGGATGCTCCTTTTGCAACAATGTCCTATCAGTGGCGCCACCATGGCGGTGCACGTTTTCGGCGGGGGAGGTGCAGGCCAACACACCATTTAGATGTAGTCAATGGACATGGCAGTTCATGACCCCCCTTACAGTCACATTGCATCATCCACCGTACACCGGCCGGACCAGCCCGGCCCAGGACTGCCGTTCCGGCCATGTCCACAACCGCCGTGCCAGGGCCGGCCCAGGACCGCCGTGCCGGCCATGTCACCCACCGCCGTGCAAGGCGAGTGAACACTTTTTCGCTACTGGCACCTTTCAGTACACAGTTGGACATGCCGGGGGGATGTCACAGTTCATGTTCAGCATGGTACTTCGGGATGTTTTGAAAGCTATGATGCTGTACAAGGATGACTACATCCATTTCCCACGGCCGGAAGAGTTGGCAGCTGTCTTAGCAGACTTCTATGCACTGGGCCAGATACCACACGTAGTGGGTTCCATTGATGGCACACATATCGCTCTAATTCCACCACGGGCACGTGAGCAGGTTTATAGGAATCGGAAGCACTTCCATTCGCTGAACGTGCAGGTGGTGTGCCTGGCCAACAACATCATCTCCCATGTGTGTGCAAGATTTCCTGGCTCCGCACATGACGCCCACATCATGCGGAGCAGCATTGTCCCCCAACTGATGGCAAATCTGCGTCCCAGTCATGCCTGGCTTGTTGGTGAGTATGCTGTGGGGACTTTTGTGATATCTGTGTGGCATGGGGTACCCCCCAAATCTGGTAGTGATATTTGTGTCTGTCATCCCCCTACATAGGTGACTCGGCGTACCCAAACCGGGCCTGGCTCCTGAGTCCCATACATAATCCTACTACAGCGGGTGAAATGCGCTACAATGATGCACATGGAAGAACACGTAGAGTGGTGGAACGTACTTTTGGACTGCTAAAGTCTAGATTTCGGTGCCTGGATAAGACCGGAGGGGCCCTGCCTTACTCACCAGGCAAAGTATGCAGGATCGTGATTGCCTGCTGCATGCTCCACAACCTGGCCGTGCGCAATGACATTGAACTGCTCTTGGACCCTGAAGACGAACAAGTTCCTCGGCCTCCCATCCCACCCATGTCGACTGATGAGGATAGTGGTGAGGAGGAAGGTGTGGACCAGAGGCGACAGCTCATTGAGCGCTACTTCCCTTGAATGTGAGTAACTACCTGTTGTGCCGGTTGACAATGCCTTATGTATGTTTGCTGATGTTGTGTGGATGTGGTGTGCATCAGCTGGGTGTTCTGCTGTGTGAAGGTTGCATATGTGTGTGTTCATGTATTTGGACATGCAAGACTCCATGATGTGTGTCCTCTCATCCAATGGTTTTGTGATGATTGTGGTTTGTTGAATGTTGCTGTGCAGTGTGTTGTGATGGGTGTGATTCTGTTTCCTGACGTGTGTTTGCTCTCTCTGAATTTCCCTAGGTCACTCCCGCAGCGGCATGAATATGTACGACTTGGATCCCTGCACCTGGTTACGTCTGTTTCAGAGGCAATCATGTGAATAAACATGGAGGCAACACATCATTGAGTGTGTAAGTGGCATTTATTTACAGGTTGTGCATTGGTGCTGGTGAATATTTACAAGTAAGTGTGGGGTGGGTGAGTGGGAGTTGAAGATAATGGCAGATGAATTGTCCGTGCTGACACCACGTTGGCTGATGTCAGGCTAGTTCAGCAGACCTGTGCCAATGATTGGCTATGTGGGACAGGATAGTTGGCAGGGTGAATGGCTGGCTCAGGCATTGTCAGAGTCATTGTCGGCCCCTCTTGCTGCGTGTGGATGGAGCACCACCACTGCTCTCACCCACTTCCAGCCTTGGACGGCCCCTCCGTCTTTGAGGTGGAACGGAGTCAGCTGGCGGGGCAGGTTGCTGAGGGGCCACATCCGTCGCCAGGGGCACAGGTGGTGGTGGCGGTGGCGGTGGTGTTGCTGGCCGTGGCGTCTGGACGCTTGGTTGAGGGGGGGGTTGTTGCGGGCTATCCATTCCCTCCACATTGTTGTCTGCTGGCCCATGATGTCCACTATCTGGCCAAGGCAGCCCGCAATGTCCCGCAACATGTTTGTGTTGTCCACCGAGTCCTGGTGGGCACGATCTGCATGTTCCTGGCTACGGTCATAGGATGCCTGGCACCTGGCCAGGGCTTCAAGTGACTCTGCCACAGGATGGGGTGGGTGGCCTTCCTCACCGCGACGGAGTGTGGGTCTCCTGGTTGGCTGATGTGGCCTCGCCTCTCTCCTTTCTGGCCCACTCTCCCTGCTCAGGAGGGAGGCTGATGGCCCTGCGTCGTGCCGTGGGTTAGGCAGGGTGGCACAGGCAGGAGTGGTGGTACTGGTGGTGGTGGTGGTGAGTCTGCAGCTCACTGTGGCCGGTGTTGCTGGAGGTACATAGGCGACGGTTGTGGTGGCCGGGATTTCTTGTGAGCCAGATGGCCCTGGCGGTCTACTTGGGCCTGCACCATCCTCCGCACCGGAGCTGCCTGTGCCATCGTCCTCAGAGAGTCCGGTATGGGTGTGAGGCGAGTCTTGCGTCCGGTTGCTGGTTTGACCAGTCAGATTACGATCACCTGAAGGACAAGATTGTGCTGATCAGTACAGTGGACATTACATGTTCATATCAATTTGATGACTTTTCAGTGTCCTGTCGCACATACCCCACCCATCTCTCACCCCCCCCACCCACCACCACCCTCCCTGTTGACATGGGGGCCTGTTGGGTGTTGTAGTGCTGGTCTCTCACACACCCCACCCACCTCTCACACACACACCCCCCACCCACCACCACCCTCCCTGTTGACATGGGGGCCTGTTGGGAGTTGTAGTGCTGGTCTCTCACACACCCCACCCACCTCTCACACACACCCCCACCCACCCACCACCACCCTCCCTGTGGACATGGGGGCCTGTTGGGAGTTGTAGTGCTGGTCTCTCACACACCCCACCCACCTCTCACACACACACCCCACCCACCACCACCCTCCCTGTTGACATGGGGGCCTGTTGGGAGTTGGTGTGCTGGTCTCTCACACACCCCACCCACCACTCACACACACCCCCACCCACCCACCACCACCCTCCCTGTGGACATGGGGGCCTGTTGGGAGTTGTAGTGCTGGTCTCTCACACACCCCACCCACCTCTCACACCCCCCCCACCCACCACCACCCTCCCTGTGGACATGGGGGCCTGTTGGGAGTTGTAGTGCTGGTCTCTCACACACCCCACCCACCTCTCACACACACACCCCCCACCCACCACCACCCTCCCTGTTGACATGGGGGCCTGTTGGGAGTTGTAGTGCTGGTCTCTCACACACCCCACCCACCTCTCACCCCCCCCGCCACCCACCCACCACCACCCTCCCTGTGGACATGGGGGCCTGTTGGGAGTTGTAGTGCTGGTCTCTCACACACCCCACCCACCTCTCACACCCCCCTCACCCACCACCACCCTCCCTGTAGACATGGGGGCCTGTTGGGAGTTGTAGTGCTGGTCTCTCACACACCCCACCCACCTCTCACACCCCCCCCACCCACCACCACCCTCCCTGTTGACATGGGGGCCTGTTGGGAGTTGTAGTGCTGGTCTCTCACATACCCCACCCACCTCTCACACCCCCCCCACCCACCACCACCCTCCATGTGGACATGGGGGCCTGTTGGTAGCCATTTACATTTTGGTGAGTATGTGGCCCACGTGCATGGGTTGGGGCCTGGGAGTTGTGTCTTCTCAGTTGTGTGAGGCTGACCATGTCGTTCTGATCGTGGTGCTTGGTTTGTACTTACCAGCCTCTTCTCCTTCCTCAAGTCCGTCCAGGCTCTCTGGGTGCAGTATGCCCAGCACCTTTTCCTCCCAGTCAGTGTAGGGTATGGGCTCCGGGGGTGTGCCGCCGCCAGTGTGATTGGCTCTCACAAGGTTTTTGGCACGGATCCCTTTCACCCTGGTTTTCAGGTCATGCCACCGCCTCTGTATTTCATGCTTTGTCCTGGGCACGGTGCCTGACGCATTCACCCGACTGACGATCCTGTCCCACATGTGATTTTTTTTGCGCAACAGTGGTCTGCTGGACTTGGGCCCCGAATATGTGGGGCTCAACACAGATAATTTCATCTACCATTACCCTCAACTCGGTCTCCGCGAATTTAGTTTTTTTTTTTGGGTGCCATGGTGTGTGGTGCTCAGGGTGTGGGTTGAGTGAGTTGGGGGTGCAGTTGTGTGTTGTGTGGTGTGTTGGAATGGTGTGGTGGGTGTTTGTGTGGTGGGTGTGGTAGGGTGGTGGATGTGTGTCTTCAATTGGTGTATGCTGTTGCTCGTATTGGGCCTCTTGCTAGCAGCTATGCTGTGATGCAAAGGATTGTGGTAGTGGGTGTGAGTCTTTTTATAGTCGTGGCTCAATGGTTGTTGGCAGTCAGGTGGTAGGTGGGTGTGTTGACTAGTGTGCATTATTGGGTACTTGGGGGGGGTGTAATTGTGGCTTGTGATCGGTGTTGGTGTTTCCGGTGGGGGGTACTCTTTTTTCGTGTGTTTGCAATTTACTTCCGTCTCACGTTTTGACATTGGTTTGACGGTAGGGATGTTGTTCGTGTTGGCCTTCCGCTGTGATGCACTGTTTCTCGTTGCAATGTTTCCGCCGCGGACGTGGATGGCGGTGCGTACCATGGTACAGGCGGCGTTATCCTAATCGCGGACACGGAGCCTTCGCAGGTATGGCGGTGGAGGTGGCTGTTTCCGCGTTCATGTGAGTCCGCGGCGGACGGGGTTTCGTCGGTTCCGTCCGCTTGCGGCGGTCTCAGGTGTACTCTGTCCGCCGCGGACGGGGTTTGCTGTACTCCGTCTGCCGCGGACGGAGTTTAATGGCATTTTTATCCTAATCGCAACGGCGGGTTCTCCGCGGCGCGGTCGGGAGTATCTTGGCCGCGTCCTTGGCGGACGGAACCCATTTCCGTCCGCCATCCTAAACGACCCCTTTGTTTGGTGTGCGTGCAAACCCTGCATTGCTGATCCCTGGTGAGTTGCACTCTACTGCTGAAACAATGGAGGTACCAATGGGTGAGGAGGACTGGCCTCAAGGGTCCTGTGATCTCAGTGACAGAGTCATTGTCGCTCTAGGGTGTGCTGCTTCGTAGGCCTGTCCGCAAGGCTTGAGGTGAACTTCAGTATGGATTGTGGTGGACAGGCCTTCAAGGTTAACCCACACTTGCCAATGCTAGCGTCCACCAGCTTGTGCTAAGACACCAGGACTTCTCAGATCTAGCATAGGAATGTGCTCCCTCAGGAGAGTGGTCTGGTAGACTGGTCATGAAGGCTGAACCTAGTTGCACAGTTTGAAATCTGGCAGCTCTGGCCATAGTGCCCCATCCTCTCCCCCACTGAACACCATACTGCCCCACTGAGAGAAACTCACACTGCCTTTAGCTACAACCCAATTGTGCCCCGCTATAAACATCTGGATGCAACTCAATTCAAATGATGCACTAGACAAGAGTAATACGCTGCTTAGAAAAAAAGGTAATAACATCCTGGACAAAGCAAACACCTGCAAGATTGAGTACAGCATGTGAAATGTAAGCAGAAATTACATGGTTACCTTAACGCTTTTACATTCATTAGTCCGAAATCAATGAGTGTTATTTTGCCTGAAAAGTTATGGACATGACTACAGGACCCGGAAGAGATCCGTTTGAAGGTCCATTGTTTATATCCTTAGAATACTTAAGCAGTATGGTTTAAAAAGACCACATGAATGAACACAGACCCGCGATACACATTAATTTTACAAGCTAAAAAAAAGGGAAACAGTTGATAAGGATCAAATTAAACATTTTCCACTCAATGCATCAACCAGGTATTTCTGTACCTTCAGGAATAGTGCACTTCCCCACCCGGGGGAAAACAATGTTGTTCTAAGAAAGATGAGAAAAGAAAGTAGCACTTCACTGGCAAACTCTGTTAAGTGGCACTATTGTGTTTGGGTGTGAAAAAACCAATCTGGTCACTTTGCTCCGTCTCGAAGCTGCACTTTAGAATACAAAAATGTCAGAAAAAGACAACAGTTCCAGCAAACGTGTTTCTTTCTTTTTTGGATCTATTTCACAGGTGAACAAATGAAGGAAAGAGGGGAAAGAGAGGGTAAGAACCCTTTCTTGAAGTCACAGCTTTCATTCAGCAAGTGAGAAGAAGCGAGACAGATAGAAAGAGAGGGAATTAGATGAAGAGGAAGAAAGGGGGGGGCAGCTGACAGGGCAGAGCAGGAGAAGTGGACACTGTCCTTGTCTCCTCTGAGCAAGAGGGTAAAGACAGAGTCATTTTCCTTCTCTGTCCACCCCACCTGTCCCCAAACGGCCATGAACCCCCAAGCCATACCTGTAGGCCTTGGCTATTTCTGCCACCCTGGGACCGATTTTTAAAATAAAAATGTAGGGGAACAAATTATATTAAATTTAAAAAGTTGAGGCATGCTGTGCCCTGCTGATCCCACCCACTTCGACCACTGCATTATACTGGAAAAGATAGGTGCTTTCATCTGGGCTTCATAAAGTCCCAGATTGACATGGAAAAAATTGAGAAGAAGGTTGGTCAAAGGAGATCTAGCTATCCCAGATGGATATATATACCTATATGCTTTCCAGTTAAAACATTGTAGAGCTCTGTTTGCCAATGCAAATGACTCACATAGGGGGAGCCTCTATTTTACTATGCAGGAACCTCTGGGGCAGGAAGACTTTCTATGTATACATGGGGATATGTAATTGTACAAAAAGGAGCGGCTGAAAGTACTCCGGTCTTTCACAGAGATATGATACAGAGTGAGGAAAATTCTAGGTTTAGATTATTATTCCACCGATGCACCAATCTGGAATTCTCCTGAGACTCCATTGTTTTTGGAAGATAGGTTGAGTCTCCCAATGATGAAGGCAGGACTAAAACGAAGGAGGCAGCTGAGGAATGAAAAGGGACTCATTAGGTCGAGTACTTTTTCAGAAGTAACAGTGGTGAGGTTAGCAGATTTAGTTATCTTTAACTGGTCTTGTGGTGGCTAGTCAAGGGTGGCACATACAAATGTGCTAGGAATATGAGCACAGACTGTTGAAGCCTGACCCAGGGTGGCATATGGTATTGCATGATCGTAAGGCAGGTGAGGAGCACATGAAGATCCTGACCAGTTGTGGGAATGATACCTACGAAGCACGGAGAAATCAGCTTGATGGCAAGATTCTTGGAATTTGTTATACACTATTTAAAACCCACCACCTTAAAGAAGAATCAGTTCTTTACTTTGCACAGAATCTACCTGATGCAGAGAAAGGTGATGAAATTCAGTGTAGATGTGGTGCCTGGATGCAGGAGGTGTGGAGAAGAGGGAACAAACGAGGAGCAAATGTTTGTGAGTTGTCCTGCCTTAAAGCTTTTTTTGGCATGCTGTCAGGAAAGGTGCAGGTAAGCCCTTATCTGATTCTTTTTGGCATCTCGCAGCTTTGCCAGAAATCCCTTTTCTACTTAATGCTCATTGCCAGGTGAGAGATCTGTGTTAATTGGCTAAAGTTGGAACCACCTACCATGCATAATTGGTTAAAGGCTGTAGATAGTGTCCTCTATGGACTTGGTGTGCAAACATAATAGGAGGACAAATATGTTATGGTCATGCTTCTTGGAATGGAGGACACATAATTAATGGCGTATTTGTTCAATGATTAAGCTATTTTACAGCTAGTGACCATTGACTCTTGCATAACATTCCCAGTGGCCCCATACGGTCTTCCCAGGAAGCTACAGTGCTTGCTGCTGTGCAACATGTCTAAATAACAGTGATAAATCTAATAGATCTTTCATAGGCAAAACCTATTGACTTTGACAATGCTTGTTTTATTATTGATAAGAAAAACTACAGGAGATGACACATAAACGCAGTTGAGACCTGGGCAGATCAATTATAACAATCAACAATGTCTCAACTGGTCACATTTAAATAGACAGATTAATAAAAAGCATGTAAATTTCAGAAGCACTGAAAAAAGGGAGACAAACAAGGAAGTTCTTTGAATACTTAAAGCCGTCTGCATTTATAAGATTAATACACATCAATAGTTATATCAACACTATTTTCAATGTATGTGAGTGTAACCTAAATAAGTCTGTGCACATAAGCACTCGTGCAGGAAGTGATTGGCGCTAGTGACACGTAAGAAAATGTGAAGAAACAGCTAAATATATGGCACATAACATTTTAACAAAGGATAGTTACAAAACAGTATATTTACAGTGTGAAAAAAAATGTCTCAAGCTTTTTAAGCAACCATCAGAGTGGCTAAGAAATGCGCTGAATGATCAATGGCGTTTCGACCTGTGAATACTTCAGGTTGTCATCAAGACCAGGTTACAATTCATTTGAGGAGTGCTGTGGTTGAGGAGTAATCCACAAGGTATGTAAAATAATTCTACGATCAGGATAATCTTTAAAGGGGGTCAAGGTGTGACAGCACGTCCATTGGAGGAATAGTGGGGCCCCAAAATTGTGGCAAAAGAAATATTCGTGTCGTGGGAAGCTCAATTTGGGTGCAATGCCGCAGGGTAGATGGCCGATGAGTAATACATAATATTAGCAACATTAAGGTGTAAAGTATACAAGTAATTACCGGTGTTTTAAACAGAGTTGAAACAGTGGCAACTGTCTATGTTTTGTGTTTGGAGTACTTGTTTCTCTTTAAAGGAATGTGCTCTTCACCTCCCAACAGTGCAACTTGTTTAGATGTATATACAGTATAATCAGGACATTGAGCAGGGCCTCTTCAAACCACAATATTAATACAGGTCCTGGGGATAAAAAACAAGAATTTTTCTTAGTTCATGTTTAATGACTATCACTTTTAATACATATCTCTCAGTGCATGGTATAATCTGATTTACTAAGGTGAAACGCTTCTGTGTGTTAATAAAATATACACTCTTAACAAACGTTATCATATTTTATTTTTTACATGATAATTGTTGCATGATTACATGCCAGGCTCATGCACAGGCTCTTAGAGACAAGCCAGTCCCTTACTAAGCTGTGGCTCATTTCTCCATGTTAATTTGTTGGCTTTCCCACCTCTATTACTGGCCATGGCTTTTGTGTTAAGTGCTGTCCTGCACCTAATAAACTAATAAAGTATCGCCCATCAATGAGTAACATCCTATTCATAAATCAGGAACAAAAGATCTATAAAATAGTTCTGTAAACACAACATTCTATTAGCCGCAGTACTATCTGAGGCACTTAAATCATGCATCTGGCGCAGCTTAAAAGGGAAGGTTGGGTCGATGTCACTCATGGTTTTGAGTTCATGGCAATGAATGACGTAGTGCAATGACAGTCAGAAATTTAGTGTGCAGCCTATTCATGGCTCCTTGCTATACCTCCGTAAAAAAATGTTGTCCAGAGAGTTTCATTTTTGGATTTGTGTTTTTGTATCATTAGAGAAGTAATTTAGCTTGAGTAGACATTGCTAATTCGGGCCAAATGTTTCTGGACAACATTTTTAAAAATGGTGGATATGTTGCAGTGATCAAGTAATATTTCAGGAACCATAAGACCTACATATTTCATGTTGGTGTCAAAACATAGGTTTTGGGGGCCAAGTAGTCTTATAGAGACAGAAAATAACTCCTCAAAGCAACCCTTGGCAGCTCTATAATGATGTGTTTTGAAACTGGTCATTTTAGTATTGTGTTTGTTTCAGGTTTTCTGTTAATTCAAATTCATAGGTAAGCAAAACTGGATTGCTGAAACGTTCCTAGAGAAGGGACAGTGTATATCTGGCGTGACCGAGGGTGTAGATGTAACACCTTTGGGCATCCATTTTGTTGGATGTATTTGCCTCACACACCCATATGGGTGTCATGTTTCATCATCGGCGTTTGCTCCTCGTCGGGGAGGCGGTGCAATCCCCAACGGGCTCACCTCAATGAGGGGCTCTTTAGCGGAGATCTTTTAAATCCAACAGCCTTATGGTGAAGTGCGGGTGTGTGGGTAATGAAGCAAGTAGCCTAGGGGGTGATTAAAATGTAGGGGGAATGCTGGAAACTATTTTATTCTGGGGGTCTCCCACTACAGTTAAAAGCGTGAAGCTAACTCGCTAGGTGCCAACCTATTAGGTGTGTTGGCCCTAGATGAGATTAGGAGGAGAATTGGTCAACATGTTTCTCGCGTAGGGATATTACCCGCGATTCATCAGGACCTATAAGGTCGAGCTCGGCGGCGCAGGGTAGGTGCATCAGCGAGGACACGGGCAGCATGAGCCAAACCTGAAGGTTCTACCCCGTTGTACCTAACCCGCCGAACGCCCATGTGGCTTACCTTCCCTGACCTTTAGGCATAGGATAATTCCACAGAGGTAACCAACCCCCACACGAAAGGTGGTATACACATGACAGTAGCATGTTGTTGAATTAATGTATTTTCTTTATCTTCTACACCGGATAGGTCCTGATGAATCGCGGGTAATATCCCTACGCGAGAAACATGTTGACCAATTCTCCTCCTAATCTCATCTAGGGCCAACACACCTAATAGGTTGGCACCTAGCGAGTTAGCTTCACGCTTTTAACTGTAGTGGGAGACCCCCAGAATAAAATAGTTTCCGGCATTCCCCCTACATTTTAATCACCCCCTAGGCTACTTGCTTCATTACCCACACACCCGCACTTCACCATAAGGCTGTTGGATTTAAAAGATCTCCGCTAAAGAGCCCCTCATTGAGGTGAGCCCGTTGGGGATTGCACCGCCTCCCCGACGAGGAGCAAACGCCGATGATGAAGCATGACACCCATATGGGTGTGTGAGGCAAATACATCCAACAAAATGGATGCCCAAAGGTGTTACATCTACACCCTCGGTCACACCAGATATACACTGTCCCTTCTCTAGGAACGTTTCAGCAATCCAGTTTTGCTTACCTATGCTTGTCCAGGGCACTAGCTGATATCGGACCTTCCACTTTTCCAAGTGGTAAAGAGTGCCTTCATGATCAATTGATCACCCTCCCTTCTTTGATAATTAATTCAAATTCATAAACATGAGTGAAGCAGGTGGTAGCAGAGGATCTTTACTTCCTGACAGAGTGTTGCTAACTACAAAATCTGAGGACTCCTTCAACAAAGAAAAATGTGTCATATGCCAAACTAGTCTGAAAGAAAACCTAACTCAACTGCGGTTGGACAAAAGAGAGTTTGAGATGCTGCAGAAATACGGCAAGTTCACAAAAGATTGAAACTGATGAGGGAAGTGGATCAAATATTTTATCATTGTAACAACAAGTGTTACAAGTCGTATACAATGGAAAACAGCCTGGGAAAAAAAACATTAAAACATTAACAAAAAACAGTGAATCACACCAAGAATTAGAGAAAGCGACGACAACCAAACCTAATGCCAATCCATGTAGAAGATTGATGGCTACCCATCATTCACCTCCAATAACTGGCAAACATGTTTTTATCTGCAGGTAGTTTCTTCCAAGATGAATGTACAATGAGCTCCCAGCAGCAACATAACTGCCAGCCTTCAGATAAGTTTACACTCATTGAAAAATCAAATTAAGGTTTAAAGGCACTCTTGAGTGCTGGCTACGGGTTAACATTCAGTGAGATTAGAGAATTAATGGTCAACATTGATGAAACTGTATGGATCTATAATAATGAAATTAAGATTTTTCAGGTTAGAATGCACAATGATAGCATTCAATTTTGTCAGTCTAACAAAAAGAATGAGCAATGTATGGTTTCTCAGGTGATTTGACTCCTGGCGTTCTTGCTGCCCAAATTAGATCACAGGATGCAGAAAAATCAGCAGGAATCATTATAAGAAATGTCTTGAAAGATTTCGATCTTGGACCTAATGAAACATTTTGTGCCACACCAGAGCTCTGCAATTCATGGGAGTCAACAAGAATGCCTAATGTTGTCTTAACATATTTTACATCATTGATTAATCTCAGCAAAGCAGAACTGTTACAAACTAAAGTTCTTGAGTTCGGAACAGAAGCCAACAACATTGATGATGGCTTTGAAGATATAAGGGAAGAAGTGGAAGACAATCACATGAACTGACAGGCTTATGTTTTCTGAATTACATCACAGCAAAAAGAAAACTCTGCTTTCCATGATGACTGCCCACGCAATCTATGACAAGTGCAAAAGTAGAGAGCTAATACTTCAATGAAAGTTATATTGACATAGTATGGAGCAGGAACTTGTTAGCAGCTCATGATGTAACATTTTGCTAATGCAACAGCACACCACCACTTACTTCCAAGTCACCTTACCAGGAAAGGATTTACAATAGCTGCTCTTTATAATTTTGATTTTGAAGACAGCTCTTCTGTGTCTGTAACATCCAGCACACATGATACTGCTATGGTGCTTTTTCAAGACTTTACCAATTAAGTAGCTGCTGGAAACCAGGCTGTGTCAGGTGTAGGCATAAACTAATGAAGCTGCAAACTTATAACCCAACTGCCTTGTCAACATGTGCAAAATCACTGCAAGCCATCAACACATCCCAGTCTACCAGAAAGTTTCAAAGTGGCTGAGCACATGGATCTTCTTCTAACTGATGCTGCGGTCTGTAAAGCTGAGTTAACTGAATCTATCATATTGCTTATTTGGTGTGGACTTAAGGATGAAGAGAAGCCAGTTCTTCCGTGGGCAGGAGTTCATGCTCTGATCTCCCAGAATACCATCTTACTGAAGAAGGTTGGGTTTTTACCATCAATACCATCTCTTGTCACAAACTACACAACAGTATGCACAGCTCTAAATCATTTCCAAAATGTGCGTGCTCAGCTTGAAGACCAGCCTAACCTGCCAACATTCTGTGATGAAGTTATTTTCCGTATTGCAGCTGACATTTTTATGAGCAATCCTGTAGAATTTGATGATCTTTATCCAATGATGTGCGTTTTCCACACGACAAAAGTTGTGTTGCTGTGTGCAGGACGTTATCTCAGTAGATGTGGCCTTGGCAATGCACTTATTGAGGCTGACATCTTTGGAAGCAAAACTGTCCAGTCAGTATTGAGCAGAACTCATTACATTAGTTTGTTACAAGGTACGTTCCTCATATCTGAGGCTAATGGGTTGGAATACTTTCTGGAATAAGAATGACAAATTAGGTTTTGCATATCATGTCTCAGAAGTAAACAAGGCACAGGGTACACTTCATTCAAAATACATCATTGGAATCCAGGCAATGTTCAATACACTCAGTTCAAAATCAGAACACCTGAAAACCAAGTTCGTAGAGTTTGTTAAAGAAAATGATGAAAATATTAACTTTCCAAGTACTGGGGAAATGTTTTACACATGATAACCCTAGTGAAAAACTTGGTACATGCTGATCAGTAAGATGATAGGGATCTGCACATGAAGACTGTTGAGTCACTGATTACTGTGTTTCACGAATTCAATTGCATAGAAAACCTGAGATATGAGTCCTGGTATTTGGAAAGAGTGAAGACGCTAGAGGTGGAAAAACCATACCTCTACAGAAAATTATTCCAAAAATATTTTGTGGTGAAAGACTCTTATGTGATTTACGATCTGTAACCTTAAAATAGAATCTTTTTTATAAATTAAAAATTTGATCAAGTATACCCCTGTGTTGAATTGTATATATTTGTTCAATATTGTTAATTTTTGTGTTTTGATTCGCTGGATAATTACCCATTTATTTTTACATAGATTGTGAAGAAGCAACTATTTAGGGCTCTAGAAAATTAATCTATTGAAATCTCAAAAAGCTTGGATCTTGAAAAGAATCCTTTGAGGGCATGTTTACCCTAACTTGTACATTACCCAAGCATCCAAGGGTCTATTGGGTTACCCATTTTGTGTATCGTATTTACACTACACCGCATATGACACAGCAATTATGTAGTACGACGCAAAATTATGATTGTGGTGCACAGCAGAGTCAAGCAACTTTCTCTTGTGTGACATAAAGCTCAGTTGTGTAATGTAGATGAAAGTGCACAACACAAATCTGCTTTTTATCATTCAAGAACCCAGAGCATCAATCTGCTGTTTTTAAAATGACGCATTGGCATGCGTCATTTACCTTTACTCAAAAACTAGCAAAGATGGTAAATAATTCCATCTATGAAGCATCCAGAAGCCAGGGAGGTGCAGCATTAGAAGGGATTTACAAAAGAAAAGTAAATTGAAAAGGAGAACCAAACTTTAATTTCCGAGGTAGCTCGATATGAGAAACCTCTTTTTATCACCTAAAAATTTAAATTATCTAATAACGAAGCTTTTTGGCAAGCAATTTTAGTGAAAGGTAATGTTGTTGCCCTACAAAAAGCACTGTAGCTGAAGTAAACAAAAGTTGGTACAATTAAAAGAGCAGGACAAAATAAAAACTGTCCAGGAACCTGAAACCTGCTATGGCTACTGAAGGAGGACCTGAAGCCCAGGTGGAATTTAATCCCATGGAGGAGCAAATGCATCACTTCTTGCCACCTAGATGGTTGCTGGAGTTGAGAATGTGAGCACACGTGCTTGAGACTTTACCATCTGCTCAAGGTAAGTGCTACAATGTTAGACATACTAAATAATATTACTTAAATATGTCTTTTTGCTGCTGCATTGTGTCTATTTTTAATGTTTTACTCTTTCATTCCAAAATTATGTTTGTTGTTTATGATTTAATATGTTTTCTTACATTGACGTGCTTTCTTTCTCTATGCTTTGTTTCAATGAGGCTTACCACAATGCAGTACACATACTACCTGTAGTGTTCAGCTATTGCGTTTACGTTTCATGTTTTGATGCTGTTTATTTTGGTATTTTAAATTGTTTGACACGCTTATTTTGGGCTCGTGAGCCCCGACGCCATACCACCCACCTTCTTTCTGCCCCAGGGGGGCTTTGCAGCAGCAGCTGCAGTGGGCCCAGTGAGCGCAGCATACAGATGGGGTGAGACTCCATCCACCAGCTGGCCCCAGTGAACTTTCGGCACGGGAGATGACGTCACCCTCTCTGCGCCCTCTAAAGCTTCCCTGCCACTCCAGCAGCGTGGGACGCACGCGGGCGTGCCCGAGCAAAGCCCGGGACAAGGGCGGGCCCGTCTGCACTCATCCGCGTCAGACTGTGGCAGGGCCACCTTATTTGGCTTTTGAAAACCGTGCCTGGGCAATAGCTTGGAAAAACTTCCTAGAGTGAACTGAGCGCCGGCCTTGCATAATACCTTCAATTCTTTAACCCCTTCGACGCTCATGACGTGTTCAGCTCATCATGAGTTACGCCTGTCGTACGCTCATGACGAGCTGAGGTTGTCATGAACCGCGGGTTTTCGTAAATGTCAGCGCACAGCGGGAAAACCCGCAGCGCGCATGTAGTTAAAGAACTGAACAGCAGTGAGACAATTAATGAAGTACTACATCTTTTCTTAGTCAGTAATGTGATTATTTATACTTTAGGAAGTTGTGTAACTATATGATTTTTAAACTGGGTCAACCAGTAAGCAAAATAGTTAAGAGACTAAACTAGGGTTTGTGTAGCTTACCAGTACTTTCGGAGTGTGTTCTAATAGTTTATTAACAGTACATATATTCAGATGTTTAACATGAGTCGGTTGTATAGGTTTTTTACTATGTATATTTGTGCTCAGCCCTCTTTTATCTTTGGCCTCACGGCCACAGCGCTGGTATTTTTTGCATCTGGCACCTTTTGGCACTTTATGCACTTTATATCGCTGGCACTTAGCACTTTATGGTACCAATATTGCAATCTTAGTACCTTAGACCTTGTGATATAATTGTATGAATTTCACATTTTGCACTCTTTAGCCACTTTAAGCACTTTATTTTGTTGCCATTTAGGTCTCTGCGGTTGTACTGATCGCAAACTGCATACCGCAGGCAACAAATCAGGTCAAATTTTCCTGTCCTTGTTTTGGGATTTTGTGGCATATTATTAACTATCAGGATGTCGAAACACAAATTACAAAAAAAGAAAAAACTGCAGTTGACTCCTCTTGCTCCACTATTGATTCCTACCTAGTAAAGTTGGTTAGCACCATCAACGTTGAAATAGATAGGGCGGAACGCCGCCTTTCACTAGGTGTAGGCACAGTGATAGAAGAAATAGCTGGGTTGGAAGTAGAGTCTACCTCAAGTAACGAGCAAGAAATCATCCCCCTTGTGAATTGTAGGACCCTTGCTCTTGATCCAGATTTACCTTTACCACCTGAAGTACTGTGATCACAATCCCCTAGTGGTCCACCTACCCCGAAAATGAAAAGGAGCTGTAGGAAAAGCAAAGCGAAAACAGGGACCATTAGTAAAAGTAAAAAAGCCCCTCTATTGACCTTTACTGTCAAGGTATCAGAGAAACTCCCCGGCACAGGACCCCTGTCTGATGAGCAAGCTAATTATAGTGTAGCTCTTTTTCCACAAAAAAATGAAGTATCTATTAAACCACAACATGATAAATTAAATAAACAATGCAGAATTCACTAAACTTAGCAACATATTAAAACATATTAGCGAATATCCAAGGGAGAATGTGAATGGGCCACAAGGGGAACTGTATGAGTGCCCTAAACTAGGTATAACCACTGCTACTGCAAACACAATAACTAGTACCCCAAGTCTTAACAGGGACACCAAGGGCCAAGGTATTAACCTCCAAGCGCACATAATAGTTGCCAATACGACCTCAACAGGTCCCAGACAGAAAGTGACACAGAGTAGCTATCCCTGCCATAATATAGGGGACAGGATTGTAAGTGTAGAATCAAAATTGTGGTTTTCCTTGTGGGTTGTGCTGACCAGATACTCTTGACTAGAAGAGTGAACTAGATCTGGCACTTAAGAAAATCATTGCATGGTGACTGCATAATTATTAACTTTAAGAATCCTATTTGGGCCCGAAACTCCCTGGAAAGAGCAGCTACCTCCCCACATAAAGATTGTAATGCATCACTTTTACCTCTTGGCTTCTTCTATAGACATCTAAGACCTCACCGAATATGGGAGGGGATCAGGAGCTACGTAGAATTAAATCAGCAGTGCTACCTCAGCCGCACTTTGAATAACCTACATTTAATAGATTTTTACCACTTAGCACACTTGATATTAATGACTGATAGGACACCACCCGTCTACCCGAGGGGGGGAGGGAGGTACCGGGTCGATAGGCGTTGGGCTATCTCCAGATAGTGTGCATAACAAGGTCATGGATGATCTAATGATGCCCAAGTATTCACCTAGGTACATAAATATGCCTGCCTCACATGTATCACTTTTATTAGAAAAGAAGATAGGTGTCAGCGTAGGGGTCCACTTAGATGAAAATATAGGGCAATTAACGGAAAAGGTCCCAAACCCTCCTGTATTGCTCTCCCGTACTAGTAAGGGAGCTGCCAGCAGCAGAATAAATAATCAACCCATTGAAAGAACAGGAAACCCCTCAGCCTGCGGCTATACCATTGTCACCTGGAATATAGCAGGATTGGCAAGTAAAAAGGATATGTTAGGCTGGGTGGAGTTTATTAATAAACATGACATAATTTGTTAACAAGAAACTTGGAGTACCGATCATGTTTATTTTGAAGGGTTTACCTCCTGTGATTTACCACCAACCCCCTCTATGTCTGGCAGAGCGAAGGTTGGATTGTTTTTTTTTTTATTTTATTATTTTTTTTTTTTAAATATGTTTTTATTGCAGAAAACAAGTATAATCACATAATTGGCACCTGGTAGCTGGTACATATCAAAGTCGGTGGTAGTGCAAAAATATCTATACACGGCCATTCAGCCCACAACCCGGGGGTCGGGCGGCATTTGCATCTAGTTTTTAGTAAATAGCCCCACGGCCTGGCAGTGTAAAACAGGTGAATAGAATAGGTCACTTCAGCTTTTCCTAACAACCCAAACAAAAACACCCTCCCCTCCCCATACAGTCCTACCCCCCCAGAGGAGTGAATCTCCCGTCTTGATGGTATAGTTCTCTGATGCTTGACGGAAGCGAATGGCGCTTCCCTTTCCTCTTTCCACCTCGCGAAGGTTGGATTGTTAATCCTTTTGAAAAATAATTTGCCCCTGAGAGTCAAAAGGGTTATCAATGTAGGGTACCATTCGCAGCTACTTTGGGTACATCATAAGGACGGCCAGGATGTTTTACTGATTAACTTCCATAATAATATATTTGAGTCAACTCGCCATAATGTAGTCACCGATTTAAAGACGGAAATAGATAACCTGGTCACAGCTGAAAATACAAATGTTGCTATTGTATGGATCGGAGATTTTAATACCCCAATTTGTCCTCTGTCTATGACAAAAGTTTGTGGGTTTCGCAGTGATGAAGGGGATGACTGCATACATTACCCACACAACACCTATAGAAAAACCCTAAACACCGTCTTGGCGAAATTTGATCTTGATATTATGCAAAGTGCACAGGATGGGCAAAGGAGGGAGATACCAACCTTTACTGGAAGATCTGCAAATAGTATTATTGATCATGTAATAGTATCTGCTAATATTGTAAATCTTTGTTCTACCCTATGGATTGACGAATTGTCCCTGAGTGATCACAACTGTATTATCATGCCATTGCTTGTGTGGGGGAATAAATCAGTAGTACAACAAACTGCTATCGGTACTATTGCCCCGTGCAGATCTAACGGCACTAGAATTAGATGGAAAGGTACCAACTCAGGTGAAATTAAAAAAAAATATTGTCCTAGAATGTGGTATTGAGATTTATGACAGTTTAGAAATTGAGGTCGAACCAGCTAAGATACTACCTAATTTTAGTACAATCAATGATTCCATTTCGAAATTATTTACTGCTCCACCATGCAGGAAACACACACAGATCAGGGGTTGGTTTAATTATTCCTGTACCGACTCACTGAATCAGTTGAAACTAGCACTCTCCAGTAGACCCAGGGATAAGGCGTTAGTACAAATATTAGGATTAGAATATAAATCAAACTTAAAACGGAGGAAGAGGGAACTCCAAGAGGAGGCATGGGATAATCTTGCACTGGCTGCAGACTCATCTAATAATAAGTTGTTCTGGGAAACTGTGAACTCAACATTCCTTAAAAATGAATCCCTCTCAGAACTTCTGTGCCACGTCAGTTGCGAGGATTGGGTGGCACACTTCACTAGAATTTTTAACCAGCGCGATACAGTTATAAGCGATCCTGCAAACCCAAGTAAATGGCCCACCATTCCTCTAAATATTACCCTTGACGAGGTTGAACTAGGTATCGGTAGCAGCAAAGGGGGAAAAGCACCAGGCCCGGATGGTGTACCCATCGATGTTTATAAAACTGTCCCTGAATTATGGGACCCGATACTAACAAGAGTTTTTAATGCTGCAGTAACCGAGGGAGCTCCCACTACCTGTGGTGAATCCGTTATTATCCCCAATTATAAAAAAGGGGAATAAATCAGAGGCCAAGAACTATCATCAGTAAAGATCATGAGTAGGGTTTTACTAGTCAGACTGGAAGAGTGGGTTGTGGATAATGGTATATTGTCACAGGCCCAATACGGTTTTAGAAAGGGGCTGGGCATGATAGAACAGTGTATTAACCTAGAGCTTTTAATCGGAAAATGTACATGTGCTAAACAGGGGCGGCTTTTTTTATGCTTTGTTGATCTTAGCAGCGCCTTCGATTTAGTGGACCACGCTATACCATGGCCAGTTTTACTTAATCTCGGTGCCCCGGAGCCCATCATTTACTTTTTTGCTAGGCTGTACGAGAAAATATAGACTAGAGTACGGTATGGCCAAAGGGGCGAATGCACCCCAAATTTTTATGTAAAACGTGGTATCCGCCAAGGCCGTGTCTTAGCACCATTGCTTTTTACCTTATTTATTAATGAAGTAGACGCAGTTCTTAAATTGATACAGGCGGGCTCCCCCCAAGCTGAGAGCCAGGATGTCCCAGTTCTGCTTTATGCGGACAACGCTGTGCTCTTACCCAGGACACCGGTAGGCCTTCAGAGGTTAATTGATGGGTTCGCAGATTTTATTAATGGGAGGAAGCTGCTGATTAACAAGGCCAAAACATACACAATGGTTTGTGGTTTGAAACCCAGGAATATGAAATCCTTTTTTATAGATGGATAAAAGTGCAAAATGTAGACAATTTTTGTTATTTAGGGCTATCTTTTACTAGTGACGGGAAATGGATCCGTGAAATGTCTAACGTCTCGGCTAAGATAACCAAAAGTGTTCATGTTGTCTTTAGGTTTGCATCCAAATTGGGGGATTGCAGCATCAAAGACATGACCTATATCTATAAAGCTAGATTCGCCTCTGTTGCACTATATGGCGCAGGTGTTTGGGTTCACCACCCCAGTCAAGAATTGCAAACTGCATAAAACTTCTTTTAAAAAAAAGCTTTGATGTCTGCCGGCCTTAGCATCCTCTGAATGAATCCATTGTGAAGTGTGGCTCAATAACCTGTCAGACCTGATCGCACTGAGACCCCTACTGTTGTGGAGATCAATATGGTCAAAAGAGGCGACTATATTTACTAAATCAATTATTAATGACTGCCTGCGATTGGACAACCGTTTTAAGATTCCCTGGCTCAAATATTTACTTAATACATATAGAGCTCTATTCAATTTGATGATCCTGGAGAACCCAAATGACGAAACAGGATTGTCTAAACAGGAGATAAAGAATAACTTCTTGTATCATAAGAAAGAGTGCAGGCTGAGAACAGTAGGGAAGCAAACCACGTATCAGCTTTACCATTTGCATATATATTGATGGCTTTCAAAGCTATCTAACACTTCCACCATTTTGTTTTAACAAGAATAAGACTAGGTCTCGTCCACCACTTAGTAGGGTTCCCCACAATAAAACAGCGACCACTTTCCACGTGTCCATGTGATGGACATACTAAGCAGAGCACCTTGCACTTTTTACTTTTATGTGACCTGTACTTGAATTTTAGAATTGTCTATCTTAAACCATTGTTTAAGAAATATAACGCCAAAACCACGAATGCTGCTATGAGCCTATTGTTTACTCTAGGAGAGCCTGAGATTTGTTTTTATGCTGCAACATTTATTTTAAGTTCAATTAATGCTAGGAGAAGTATGCTGTTTTAATCGAATTTTGAACTGTGATTGAATTTTTGCTGCCTTTCAATGAATTTGGAACAGCGACCAGTCTCTCCGTGTCCATATGATGGGCATACTAAGCAGAGCATCTTGCACTTTCTACTTTTATGTGACCTGTACTTGAATTTTAGAATTGTCTATTTAAAACCACTGTTTGTTAAATATAACACCAAAACCACTAATGCTGCCATGAACCGATTGTTTACACTAAGAGAGCCTGAGATTAGCTTTTATGCTGCAACATTTATTTTAAGATCAATTGGTGCTAGGAAAAGTATGATGTTTTAATGAAATTTTGAACTCTGATTGAATGCTTGCTGTCTGTAATGAATTTGGACTTTGAATCTCTGTATGTACATTTGCTTTTATGGTTGCTACATTTTAACCGAATAAAGCTTATTGAATTGAATTGACACAACACAAGTTAGAAACATGAAATGCTTGTTGACATTACATAGTTAACATTTTATTGATCCAATTTTTTGTCTCACCATCTTTTCTTATACACGCATCACTTTTTTGAGTGTAAATAGATTATTTGTCATGACTCTTATATTTTATGATTTTGATTTCTAGTAGGTTTTGGCATTGGTTTGTTGCAGGTGCCAATGCATTCAAATTAGCATTATGTCGACTCCTTCAAATGCTATTGTATTTTTGAAGTCTGTATTTTTCTTATAGATTGTATTTCATAATGTTAAAATATCATTATTTTGTATATATAATTATGTTTTTACTTGATAATACTGTGAAAATGTAAATATCATATTTGAGCTTCAATATCAAATCAATGTTGGCATTGTAATATTCCTTTTTATAATTCAATATATTCTTATGTTTGTATTTTGTTGTAATTTTTTCAACATTTTATTATTTGTGCGAATATGTACCTACAGCATACGTTTCACATATATATCAGACTTGTATTGGTGTCATCTTATTTTTTGTATTAGAAAATGAATGCAATTTTTTTTATATATTTGGAAAAATAATGTTTTGCACCATATTTAATTAATTATTACAATCTGATGTCTATTGATATGATAATCATTATCTGTATTATGTTAAATTAGTGTTGTTAGTATGGATTAGATCTTTGTATTTTAGTGGTAATGTATTTTTGTTACATGTTTTTTTCAATGTGTGTCTGGAATCATAAATCTAATAGTATATTATTAGAATATCTTATTAAATGTATGTTTCAGAGGCCCGCAAACTGTCTCCTGGGTTGCGGCCGGGCAGTGATGTGTTTCTTGACCCTGACTCCTACCTGCCCTCTTTGGATGATAGTTTAGAAAGGATGGGTGACCCAATATACCCTTGCGAGCTTGGGCTATAAATCGATATAATAAAGATGCCTACAAACAACATTGTCCAAATCTTTACAAGATAAGGACTCTGGGGAAACGTAAAATCTTAGATAACAAAAACGCTGATTCCATCATCTATCGACGCCTGTATGCTAACAAGGCAAAGGGGGCCTCTACTCTCTAAAAGATTGAATTGTCCTGAGGATGGCCTTAATGATGTAACAACTACAAGGCCGAAACGTCGACTATCTTTTGTCCACATTATTTAAGTTGTAATAATTTAGACAATTGAATCATTGTCAAGGTTGTGCAAGATTAATTGTAACTTAATCACTAAAAGTGGACTACAGCGCAAGTGTATCTCACGAATAATTTATTTATTTCTAATCCATTTGTTTTTGATGAATTTTCTCATTGTAACAGTACCCTTTTTTTACAAATTTTTATAAAGTGATATCGTTCAACAAATATAATACCCGTGTAGCTTTTTCATTTTCTTCAGTATTTTGATTACTGTGTCTAAACTAATGAGAGAAAAATAATAATAACAGGTAATAATTCAATTTGATTGATCAGTGATTCATAAATTGATGTGATCAGTCACCTGTAATTCAATCTTGAACAAATTCCCTTGTAGGCATCCTTATTATCTCTTTGGATGATGGCACCTTTCAAGAAATCATTGCCACTATCAGTGATTTTCCTTTGATTTTGCAACGGAACAAAACGTTGCGGTATCTCAAGATGAACCAACTCTGACACAGAGGTTGACTTTCAAAGAAAAGTTTGTGGGGTTCAGCAGAAGATGGTAGAGGTAGTCAAGTCGGGATAGAGATACTGCTAATCACTTTTCAAGGAGTCCAGAAGTGTCTTAGTGCCTAACCAGGGTCCAACTACTGCTATTAAAGGCACCCATCGTAGCCCACAGAATAGATAAGTCCTTAGCTTACCTGGTGGAAGTGATGAAGGAACAAAAGAGTAAGGAAAATCAGGCTCAACCATCTTTCAAAAAGAAAATCATCAATCAGCTACAGAACATCAGTTCCACATTCCAGGCATACCATCATGGAATGGAGTCTAATAGGGACTCCTTGAATAACACTTTGGGTGCTGTCTTAGTGAGTCTTTTTCAAGAGATTGTGTTCCCTGACTAATGTTTTTTCTTGCTCATGTCCTCCATCTTCTCTTTTTGCTGAGTCAGCATTGTCAAAATTCCTCCTTTGGCTTCTCATCAGTCTTCAACCCCACCACAAGATGAGGAGCATGCTGAACCTGCAGAGGTTGAGGATGTAAAATTCTCAACTTGGTGATGCATGTCTGGGAGATGATCATTAGTCAATTTCTCCTTGGCAGGTATGTCTTTTTCGGGTGCTTGTTATCATGCCATCGATATCCACTTCAAGTGCAGTTCACTGTTTAGGTAATAGTGTTCTCATTCTCCTTTAGTCTGGGCACAAAGCTTTCTTTTTTGGATAGTGACAATTTATGTATTTTTGTATATATCAAAATGTTGAAAGCTTTAAAACATTTCTATCTTTGTTCTGATTGGTTTTGCTCTTTAGTGAAGTTGAATTCAATTTTTTGTGATCATTGACACTGAATATAATAATAGTTATTAAACAAAATAAAATACATCTCACAAAATGCATTTGTTCAAACCAATTCTTTGGGATGGTAAATGTTTGTTCTGTTATGTAAATATTGTTTATGAAGAACATGGATGTGTTAAGGAAATAAAAAAAGGTTGCATGTTATTTTTGGCTTTCCTTCATGTCTACATATTTTTTAGTAACTGTTCCACTTTATTTATGTTGGTGTGTCTTATGTACTGTGTCTCTGTATATATCAATATTCGAGCCAGAACTCCTGTGACAGAATTTCCTGAATTGGTCACCCACACAAAAGAGTTGGTCTTTTTCAAAATACAATTAAGCTAGTTTTACCCACACAAAGGAAGTGGTTCTTCTTAATATACAACCAAACTAATTTTATAGTTTGAATCTAGTTTCAAATAATTATAAGTATGTTATTCTTTTCGTTCACACTAGCTGATGTTCTGCCTTGTTAATCACTAATTTTATAAAACAATATATTTGCCATATGTTGAGCATTATATAGTTACTAGTTACTCTAGGTCTGCTTAATCTAATAGATACAGTGTTGCTAGCTTTAGGCTTCAAACTAGCTTTAAGTAAAATTTGAGAGGGTTATCAGGATCAAGTTACACCTTCTCTGTGCACATTGAACAGTGGGCCACATGAGAATTATGGATTAGCCTGGATGTTTATTGACCAATTTATGATCTACATAGAGTAGTAAAAAAAATATTCATAACTTTTCCACCAATATTATCATTGCCGTAATATGTATTCAATCCAAGTGTAATATACTGAATTATAATTATTATAAGTGGTTGGGAACAAACTTAAGATAATCATTGTCATCCTTGTCACGGTTAATTATAAATTTAGAGAAGGAAACCTGTGATTAACCCCCTGTTAGCATTACTACAAGCTGTCAGCCAAAATGCACAGCCAAAAATGTAAATTAATTTTAAAGCACTATAACATAATAAAGTCAAAACACAAGTACAAGAAACTAACCATCTGCCAATTTCTTTTTACTTTAATAATACTAGACACAAGAATAACTTTTAAAAAGGAATTGTGTTTTACTATCATTTCATGTGTAATTACCAAATAGTGCCAAAATGACCAAAGCAACAAAGGTGGTTGTCTGGTTATAAAACACCAATTGAAGACAAACGTTTTTTCAAATTAAAATGGTGTGTGCTGTATACATGTACCTCAGCTGTCCTGTTTGATGAGTTACCGTCATGACTTTGTTGGGTGGGCCGTGTGATGCAGCGATATGTGGATCAGCATTTGTCTGCATCGCTTCAAGCAGTGCTTAATTTGAGCTGGTGGTTTCCGGTGCTTGGCACCAGCACTTAATTGTCAACACTGGCACTTATGACAATCTGCCACTTGGTGGCTTTGTTTGTCTAATTTAGAGATTAGCACAACAACAGTTATTTAATAATTCAATTTACATAAAAAATTAATAATACCTGCCAACCAAGGCATTCATATAGTTTTGGGGGCCTGGAAAAGTCTGAATTATCACACTTGTAGGAGTATGATTATCAGTCGTTGTATTGGTACTGTCATTGGCAGTGCTGGAAGGGACAATGGCTGGTACAAACTGCAGTGGCCTCCTGGTGAGGGCCCTGGCACTTATATTTCCCAAATTGAGCACTGGTTTCAAGGTATCTGTTGATCAGGAGCTGCAAGGTTGAGCTGCGCAAGACACAGTATCGTCCTGTGTTGTGCTGCATCTGATTTGGTGCAGTTTGTTGATGACGTAGAGACGAGTACACTCTGACACCCACCAATGGTCCAGGACCTTGGGGACAGTAGTGGGATGTCATGACTTACTCCACGGGGACAAGCAGATGGGTTCAGGTCTGGTACAGTTCAGCTGTAAAGCAGGTAAGGCTATGTAAACTTGTTGAAACCCTGTCCTTCACACTGGAGGTCAGACAACTGATTCTTGACTTTACTTCTGAGGTTCCTGACAAAACACAAGCAGGTCAGTGTTTCAAACATAGTTACCAACAGCTCATAACTCCACTGTCTTCTCTTAAGTGGTCGAGGAGTGTTCTAATTTCTGTGCATGAGGGTGCCATATTTATGATAATTGTCAGCCTGTGTTAGGTTGCTAAACACTTTGGGCTCCATTAGGATATCGGGCGGATTGCCTCCGCCAGGGTGGCGGTGGCCACCGCCACACTGGCGGACGCAATCCGCCTGACAACCACTCTCGTTTTCCCCTCCGCCTGATTAGGATGGCGGAGGGGACAATGGCGGACGGAAAGACCGTCCGCCGCATTTGGCGGTAATAGATTAATATGGTGGCGGTGTCCAATGGACACCGCCAGCCATATTACAATGGCAATAAGTAGAGGCCTTTCCGCGGCGGCAATGCCGCCACGGAAAGGCAGGCGGAGATTGGTGCGGGGGGCCCCCTGCAGGGCCCCCAGGTTGCCACCACTGTCGGGGGGCACATGGGGGGTACCTATGATATCCCTCCACGGTGCCTGCCGCTTTGCATATGCAAATGCAAAAAAGCATTTTGCACATTGTGGCCGGCGGTGCAGAGTGCACCGCCCGCCACTATGCTAAAACTACAGGATGTGCTCGCCACTGTGGCGGGCACATCCTAATTCCCCCCACGGGACCCCCACCCTTATGGCAGGCGGTCCCGTTCTACGATAGGGTGGCAGGCGGACAATGTCCGCCCGTCATCCTAATGGAGCCCATGTGTAGCACCAAACTATTTATGTTCATTTCCTAGCTTGTCCGTGTGTGTTGATCCATCCTGTGTAGTGCAACAATGCTATGTGTAGGCCTTGTGTGATGTTCCTTGTTGTGTGCATGGAGCTGAGCCCTTAGATGTTTTGTTAGGGCATGGAATAGGTCCTCCCTAAACATCCTGTCATAAATAACCTCTGAACTGAACACACATGCCCTATTGTTGAATGTCTGTCTTCAATACCCTTTTCCAGAGGTAATACAATTAACAAGTCAGGTGCAGGAGGTCACTCCCAGGAAGGCCTTTGACACTTTGGGCAGGAAAATGCCAATTTGGTCAAAGTTATGGTTTAAGTGAGAAAAAACTCTCAGCTAGTTGCGCACTGTTCACTCAGTGTTATCCAACACTCATCAATGTAAACACAAAATCAAACTGAAACTTCAGTTATTTTAATTCATAACCTGTTACTTCTCTGAGCATCTAAGCGTTTTTACAAAATGCAAATAATGAACCAATTAAACATATAGTTTTCTGATTTTCAATTCAATTCATAAAACATTTTCATTTTCAAATCAACACAACGCAAAACATTTGATAATTGATTTTCACATTTTCATTTCATGCCCAATGCATTTCGGCACAACGGGTGTGCCTTCATCAGGGGCTGATCTGTAATAAAAGTAGAAACAATGGAACAGGTAAGTGTATTATGTGTGATGAATTCCATGGGGGTGTGTATTTACAAATGAAGCATCATCATACCTCTGATGGACGTTAATTCCTCTTATAACACTGTAAAAATGAAACAACAAACCGAAGAAGAAGCCAGTATTAAAATTGCCTAAACCAGATAAAAAACAATAATGCCATTCGTGCAAAAATATTAATGCCAGTTCAACAAACACAAGATCCGCTTACCTAGATGAAAACTGAAATGTGTCACCCTGTAAATACAAGTAACAGCCACAATATATACACCTATTAATTCGCATAGTATTCACAATGTAAAATCTCCATAATAAAGAAACTTGGTTCCTACCTGATTTGCAATGACTCTTCCAATCTAGAAAATATATATAATATGATATATTTGAAAATTATCCAAAACGGACTCCAGGTGTCCATAAGCGCCGCTAAATATCAAATCACTCACCTCATGCTCGCTAAGGTCTAACCTAAAACACAAAAACGAGTAGTTTTCAGCTCCATAGTGTCTCACTGCGACTGTTCTACAACAGTAAAACTAATGTTGCTCTCAATCCCGTATATAACCAAAGTACCCCTTTACCTTCTAATGGTGTCGTCACTGAATTAAACAGTAGTACTCAGCCTCGTCAACCGCTATAATCCAAACTGCCTTAAAACAAGACGTCTCGCGCCATTGCCTCAATCCTCCGCGTTTGTAGTGTGTAGTTGTCACCAACACTGAAAACGGACTCTATCACCAAATATACCGATCACCAAAGAAACCACTGCGGCCATTTTCAAAGGGAGTAAACCCAATAATCCGAACGCTATCACCCAGGGAAAGATGCGCCGTGCATAGCATACTGTGATCAAACACCATCTGAATATTCGCGCTAATCAAGTTCACTGCAGTCCCACCACGCTCGTGGGCTCTACTCTCACGATTGCATCTGCAACACTAAAAATGGACTGACACCTCCGTAGTCAGCCCACTTTAAGCTATCACCAACCTAACCAACACTGAGGACAAACTGCCGCCTCATCATCTGTTCTTTCACGTCCTGTACACAATCTGGATAGCATTATTACTTGGATCCTGTCCCCATTATAAAACGATGTGATATGCTGTAGTGTCAAGTGTTATCAGGCACGAGACGGCGGTGAACGTTATAAAACAAAACTCCAAACTGTGTACATACCGGATAAGTGATAGATGCAAAGGTGTTAATAGTTCAATACATGATATAGCATCCTAATAATAATCCTGGAATGATCTATTCCATAAAGGTAATAAAAAACATGGGATACATAGTAATGTTGTACAGTACAGATATCTTTTCACTTTCACTATTCCAGTGATAAATAGAGTTGCATGCTCACTTGACTCACTCTGTGAACACTCTGCTTAATAGTTGTTTGTGGACATGTTCCTCTTAAAAATAATACATTCAATACAACGTTACCAGCTCATTAGTCACCATTGTTTCACAGCACTTAAACTTACATCTAAATATTGAATTATCATCCTGATTATACAGTTCTAAACCTGTGATCAAATCACAAATCAGTAATCATTGTTGTGAGTATATACATTCGAATATAGGTAATGCATTGAATAGGATTTACATCATGATATAAGGGAAACTTATAACAATGTCAATATTGTTGCTATGTATTGCGGGGGTAAGCCATTTAACATAATGCGAAAGAAACCCTAACCTAACTCAAAATAACGTGTAGAGTGATAAAAAAACTTAAATAAACTTGAATAAAACTGCTGTATCTGAATATCATGTATGGAGCTATAGATAACATGAAAGGTCATATCTGTCATTTAGTCCCTTGGGCTGCATAGTCTGTAGAAATTTGATCCAGTACAGCTCACGTTGTAAAAGGCGGAGTCTGTTGTCAGTGCCTGATTTAATCTCAACCTTCTCAATAATGAAACATCGTAATTGAGAAATTGTGTGATTAGACTCTTTCCAGTGGGTAGCTAAAGGAGATGAAAGATTCTGATTCCGTATCCGACTCTTGTGCTCATTTAGTCGTGTTTTAAGCTTGCGCTCTGTCTTCCCTACATATAACTTGCCACATGGGCACTTAATGCCATAGACTACATTAAGAGTGTTACAATCACTACTGTATCTGAGTTTGATTGCCTGGCCAGATGTCGGGTGCGAAAAAACATTACCAGTGATTATATTATTACAGTTCACACAGTTCAGACAACGAGTTGTTCCTTTGTAGTCTCCATGTTGGTCATCTTCTCTCCCTTTCAAGATTTGTCGTATGTTGGGTCCTCTTTTATATGCATGCATTGGGGGTTGGGCAAATATCCCATTGAACTCTGACTCTGTGGAAAGCAATTCCCAACGTTGATTAACAATGCGTTTAATCTTTGTTGAAACTGTGGTAAACTTGGACACAAATACCACTCTGTCCTGGTTTGTTTTCAGTTTTGGTTGTAACAATGTGTCTCTATTCATTTCTGCCACTCGCTCTCTACTCCGTTGTATGATGGTATCAGGATATCCACGACTTTGATATCTTTGTGCAAACTTCTCAATATTGGTTTCACTAGTAGTAGTCAGTGAACAGATCCTTTTAATTCGAATAAATTGAGACAAAGGTAAATTCTCGATCAATTTTCGTGGATGAAAGCTAGCGTAATGTAAAGCACTATTTCGGTCAGTGTCCTTGGTGAATAATTCTGTTTCAAATCCTGAGGGTTTTTTTCGAATTCTCACATCCAGGAAATCCATTATGTTAGAATCAATTTTATGAGTAAATTGAATCCTAGGATTTACAGAATTCAAATACAGTATCATGTCAAGTAATGCTTTCTCAGTGCCTCGCCAAATTAAAAAGATGTCGTCTATGAAACGACAATACATCCTAATTTGTGTCCATGCTGCTGTGTCGAACACATGTTCAGCCTCAAATTGCGCCATAAAGATGTTCGCATACGCAGGAGCCCCTGCAAAGCCCATTGATGTACCAGTCATTTGAGCATAAAACCTTTTGTCCCATTCAAAATAGCTGTTGTTCAAGCAAAACTTCAGTAGCTGCAAGAGAAACACTTTCTCCGTGGGTAATTCCTCCATTTGTAGAAGAGCCCATTCAACTGAATCTAATCCCTCTGAGTGTGGAATCGAAGTATAGAGAGAGACTACATCTACTGTACACAGAATCCAGTTCTCGTCTATTTCACCTCCAATTTCTGAAATCTTTGATAAAAAATCACTCGTATCTCGAATGTAAGATCTCCAATTTTGAACAAATTGCTGCAAAAAGAAATCCAAGAATTTTCCAAGGGGGTCAAAAAGAGACCCACATCCCGAGACAATAGGTCTGCAGGGTGGGTTCGTTAGGTGTTTATGCACCTTGGGGAGCATGTAAAGTTTTGGACAGCGTGGATTGGTTGTCGTCAAAAATCTTTGGATCTTCTCATCTATCCATTCTTGTTCTCGAGCTTCTGATAAGAGAGTTTTAAGCATTGATTGCAGTGTTGTCGTGGGATCTCTATCCAGAATCTGATAGGTACCAGTATCTGAAACATGCTCCTCAACTTTAGCCGTATAAAAATACTTATCCATCACCACCATGGCTCCTCCTTTATCTGCCGGTTGTATTTGGATGTTGCTATTCTTTGCCAAGTTGTGCAGAGTCCGTTCTTCTGATTTTGTAAGATTACCACGTGTTCGTGACTTATAATCCAGACTTTGTATATCCTTTTTCACCATTGTCTCAAAAGTGTCAAGCATTTTATGGGAAGTAGGTGGTTGGAAAGTACTTTTTGGTTTAAACCGTAAGCTGTAATCAGACTGCATAGTATCTGTTGCTGGTACAATATTATGAAAAAAATGTTTCAATCTCAATGTTCGCATGAAGCGAAAAAATGCTGCTTCCAACTCCATTTCATTTGCTCTAGCCGTTGGTACGAAAGATAAACCCTTGTTCAGGACCCTTATTTGTTGTTGATTAAGAGTAGTTGAAGATATATTAATAATCAAACTACTGTCCTCCCGCTCCTTAACGATTTTCCTGTGGCTTCCTCGTCTGGTTTTCCGCTTGATGTTAGAACTTCGCGGCGGTCCGTCGGTTGTAGCCCTTGATTCTGGGTTTGTGACAAAAAAGCCACATTGCCACTGGTGGACGCCTGTTGTGTACCTTCAGTCACAATTACTGTTGTTTGATCCGTAAGTTGGACTGGTCCACGAGTTATCGATGTCTCTTTATCTGTGACTAGGCTCTCTTCTGAAGAATGTGCCGGTGTTTGTGGTTTCTTTGGATGGTATTGTCGTCTAGCATAGATCTCTGCCCAGGTGTACACCTCATTAAGTTTGTAATCAATGGTGTCACGTTTGTACTTTCTCAATTTACCCTCCTGAAGTTCTCTACTATATTTCTCTAATTTCTGTTGCAACCCATCGAGGCTTACACGCCATGTGTCATTTTCCATCCTAGACTCAAGTTCAGTTTTCAAAATTAAAATTTCCTCTTCAAGGTCTCGTATTGTCTTAGCGAGTTCCTCAACAATAAGCAGAATTAAATCAAGGGAGCATTTGTTAAGGATATTGTACCACTTCTCCATGAATTTCGCGTTCAAGTTAAATCTGAACAGCATCGGCTTAATTGATAGTCGCAGTCCGCGGGGAATTCGTTGAGCCTTATGATATTGCACCAACGTGGATGCGTGCATCTTCTGATTTAGTTGTCGTCTCGTGAGGTATTCTAATTGCCTTAATTGTTGACTAATGGAACCCCCATGTGTGTCCATTGTCCTGACTTCCTGTATCATAGCATAGATTTTATCAGCCTGTTCTGCAGTGTAGGCCAATGTGCTAGCCCTATTATGCGTCATTCCTGTGATGTTATCAAACTGCATAGTTGGTGATGGGTGCCTCCCCACTAGTGACTGGTAGTAAAGTAAAGTTTAATGGGTTTGTGAGGAGCACTCCGTAAACAATGTATTCAACCTGTTAATCGGTGCTGCAACTAATCAGGTGTGTCACGCCTGGGACTAAATTATGGTTTAAGTGAGAAAAAACTCTCAGCTAGTTGCGCACTGTTCACTCAGTGTTATCCAACACTCATCAATGTAAACACAAAATCAAACTGAAACTTCAGTTATTTTAATTCATAACCTGTTACTTCTCTGAGCATCTAAGCGTTTTTACAAAATGCAAATAATGAACCAATTAAACATATAGTTTTCTGATTTTCAATTCAATTCATAAAACATTTTCATTTTCAAATCAACACAACGCAAAACATTTGATAATTGATTTTCACATTTTCATTTCATGCCCAATGCATTTCGGCACAACGGGTGTGCCTTCATCAGGGGCTGATCTGTAATAAAAGTAGAAACAATGGAACAGGTAAGTGTATTATGTGTGATGAATTCCATGGGGGTGTGTATTTACAAATGAAGCATCATCATACCTCTGATGGACGTTAATTCCTCTTATAACACTGTAAAAATGAAACAACAAACCGAAGAAGAAGCCAGTATTAAAATTGCCTAAACCAGATAAAAAACAATAATGCCATTCGTGCAAAAATATTAATGCCAGTTCAACAAACACAAGATCCGCTTACCTAGATGAAAACTGAAATGTGTCACCCTGTAAATACAAGTAACAGCCACAATATATACACCTATTAATTCGCATAGTATTCACAATGTAAAATCTCCATAATAAAGAAACTTGGTTCCTACCTGATTTGCAATGACTCTTCCAATCTAGAAAATATATATAATATGATATATTTGAAAATTATCCAAAACGGACTCCAGGTGTCCATAAGCGCCGCTAAATATCAAATCACTCACCTCATGCTCGCTAAGGTCTAACCTAAAACACAAAAACGAGTAGTTTTCAGCTCCATAGTGTCTCACTGCGACTGTTCTACAACAGTAAAACTAATGTTGCTCTCAATCCCGTATATAACCAAAGTACCCCTTTACCTTCTAATGGTGTCGTCACTGAATTAAACAGTAGTACTCAGCCTCGTCAACCGCTATAATCCAAACTGCCTTAAAACAAGACGTCTCGCGCCATTGCCTCAATCCTCCGCGTTTGTAGTGTGTAGTTGTCACCAACACTGAAAACGGACTCTATCACCAAATATACCGATCACCAAAGAAACCACTGCGGCCATTTTCAAAGGGAGTAAACCCAATAATCCGAACGCTATCACCCAGGGAAAGATGCGCCGTGCATAGCATACTGTGATCAAACACCATCTGAATATTCGCGCTAATCAAGTTCACTGCAGTCCCACCACGCTCGTGGGCTCTACTCTCACGATTGCATCTGCAACACTAAAAATGGACTGACACCTCCGTAGTCAGCCCACTTTAAGCTATCACCAACCTAACCAACACTGAGGACAAACTGCCGCCTCATCATCTGTTCTTTCACGTCCTGTACACAATCTGGATAGCATTATTACTTGGATCCTGTCCCCATTATAAAACGATGTGATATGCTGTAGTGTCAAGTGTTATCAGGCACGAGACGGCGGTGAACGTTATAAAACAAAACTCCAAACTGTGTACATACCGGATAAGTGATAGATGCAAAGGTGTTAATAGTTCAATACATGATATAGCATCCTAATAATAATCCTGGAATGATCTATTCCATAAAGGTAATAAAAAACATGGGATACATAGTAATGTTGTACAGTACAGATATCTTTTCACTTTCACTATTCCAGTGATAAATAGAGTTGCATGCTCACTTGACTCACTCTGTGAACACTCTGCTTAATAGTTGTTTGTGGACATGTTCCTCTTAAAAATAATACATTCAATACAACGTTACCAGCTCATTAGTCACCATTGTTTCACAGCACTTAAACTTACATCTAAATATTGAATTATCATCCTGATTATACAGTTCTAAACCTGTGATCAAATCACAAATCAGTAATCATTGTTGTGAGTATATACATTCGAATATAGGTAATGCATTGAATAGGATTTACATCATGATATAAGGGAAACTTATAACAATGTCAATATTGTTGCTATGTATTGCGGGGGTAAGCCATTTAACATAATGCGAAAGAAACCCTAACCTAACTCAAAATAACGTGTAGAGTGATAAAAAAACTTAAATAAACTTGAATAAAACTGCTGTATCTGAATATCATGTATGGAGCTATAGATAACATGAAAGGTCATATCTGTCATTTAGTCCCTTGGGCTGCATAGTCTGTAGAAATTTGATCCAGTACAGCTCACGTTGTAAAAGGCGGAGTCTGTTGTCAGTGCCTGATTTAATCTCAACCTTCTCAATAATGAAACATCGTAATTGAGAAATTGTGTGATTAGACTCTTTCCAGTGGGTAGCTAAAGGAGATGAAAGATTCTGATTCCGTATCCGACTCTTGTGCTCATTTAGTCGTGTTTTAAGCTTGCGCTCTGTCTTCCCTACATATAACTTGCCACATGGGCACTTAATGCCATAGACTACATTAAGAGTGTTACAATCACTACTGTATCTGAGTTTGATTGCCTGGCCAGATGTCGGGTGCGAAAAAACATTACCAGTGATTATATTATTACAGTTCACACAGTTCAGACAACGAGTTGTTCCTTTGTAGTCTCCATGTTGGTCATCTTCTCTCCCTTTCAAGATTTGTCGTATGTTGGGTCCTCTTTTATATGCATGCATTGGGGGTTGGGCAAATATCCCATTGAACTCTGACTCTGTGGAAAGCAATTCCCAACGTTGATTAACAATGCGTTTAATCTTTGTTGAAACTGTGGTAAACTTGGACACAAATACCACTCTGTCCTGGTTTGTTTTCAGTTTTGGTTGTAACAATGTGTCTCTATTCATTTCTGCCACTCGCTCTCTACTCCGTTGTATGATGGTATCAGGATATCCACGACTTTGATATCTTTGTGCAAACTTCTCAATATTGGTTTCACTAGTAGTAGTCAGTGAACAGATCCTTTTAATTCGAATAAATTGAGACAAAGGTAAATTCTCGATCAATTTTCGTGGATGAAAGCTAGCGTAATGTAAAGCACTATTTCGGTCAGTGTCCTTGGTGAATAATTCTGTTTCAAATCCTGAGGGTTTTTTTCGAATTCTCACATCCAGGAAATCCATTATGTTAGAATCAATTTTATGAGTAAATTGAATCCTAGGATTTACAGAATTCAAATACAGTATCATGTCAAGTAATGCTTTCTCAGTGCCTCGCCAAATTAAAAAGATGTCGTCTATGAAACGACAATACATCCTAATTTGTGTCCATGCTGCTGTGTCGAACACATGTTCAGCCTCAAATTGCGCCATAAAGATGTTCGCATACGCAGGAGCCCCTGCAAAGCCCATTGATGTACCAGTCATTTGAGCATAAAACCTTTTGTCCCATTCAAAATAGCTGTTGTTCAAGCAAAACTTCAGTAGCTGCAAGAGAAACACTTTCTCCGTGGGTAATTCCTCCATTTGTAGAAGAGCCCATTCAACTGAATCTAATCCCTCTGAGTGTGGAATCGAAGTATAGAGAGAGACTACATCTACTGTACACAGAATCCAGTTCTCGTCTATTTCACCTCCAATTTCTGAAATCTTTGATAAAAAATCACTCGTATCTCGAATGTAAGATCTCCAATTTTGAACAAATTGCTGCAAAAAGAAATCCAAGAATTTTCCAAGGGGGTCAAAAAGAGACCCACATCCCGAGACAATAGGTCTGCAGGGTGGGTTCGTTAGGTGTTTATGCACCTTGGGGAGCATGTAAAGTTTTGGACAGCGTGGATTGGTTGTCGTCAAAAATCTTTGGATCTTCTCATCTATCCATTCTTGTTCTCGAGCTTCTGATAAGAGAGTTTTAAGCATTGATTGCAGTGTTGTCGTGGGATCTCTATCCAGAATCTGATAGGTACCAGTATCTGAAACATGCTCCTCAACTTTAGCCGTATAAAAATACTTATCCATCACCACCATGGCTCCTCCTTTATCTGCCGGTTGTATTTGGATGTTGCTATTCTTTGCCAAGTTGTGCAGAGTCCGTTCTTCTGATTTTGTAAGATTACCACGTGTTCGTGACTTATAATCCAGACTTTGTATATCCTTTTTCACCATTGTCTCAAAAGTGTCAAGCATTTTATGGGAAGTAGGTGGTTGGAAAGTACTTTTTGGTTTAAACCGTAAGCTGTAATCAGACTGCATAGTATCTGTTGCTGGTACAATATTATGAAAAAAATGTTTCAATCTCAATGTTCGCATGAAGCGAAAAAATGCTGCTTCCAACTCCATTTCATTTGCTCTAGCCGTTGGTACGAAAGATAAACCCTTGTTCAGGACCCTTATTTGTTGTTGATTAAGAGTAGTTGAAGATATATTAATAATCAAACTACTGTCCTCCCGCTCCTTAACGATTTTCCTGTGGCTTCCTCGTCTGGTTTTCCGCTTGATGTTAGAACTTCGCGGCGGTCCGTCGGTTGTAGCCCTTGATTCTGGGTTTGTGACAAAAAAGCCACATTGCCACTGGTGGACGCCTGTTGTGTACCTTCAGTCACAATTACTGTTGTTTGATCCGTAAGTTGGACTGGTCCACGAGTTATCGATGTCTCTTTATCTGTGACTAGGCTCTCTTCTGAAGAATGTGCCGGTGTTTGTGGTTTCTTTGGATGGTATTGTCGTCTAGCATAGATCTCTGCCCAGGTGTACACCTCATTAAGTTTGTAATCAATGGTGTCACGTTTGTACTTTCTCAATTTACCCTCCTGAAGTTCTCTACTATATTTCTCTAATTTCTGTTGCAACCCATCGAGGCTTACACGCCATGTGTCATTTTCCATCCTAGACTCAAGTTCAGTTTTCAAAATTAAAATTTCCTCTTCAAGGTCTCGTATTGTCTTAGCGAGTTCCTCAACAATAAGCAGAATTAAATCAAGGGAGCATTTGTTAAGGATATTGTACCACTTCTCCATGAATTTCGCGTTCAAGTTAAATCTGAACAGCATCGGCTTAATTGATAGTCGCAGTCCGCGGGGAATTCGTTGAGCCTTATGATATTGCACCAACGTGGATGCGTGCATCTTCTGATTTAGTTGTCGTCTCGTGAGGTATTCTAATTGCCTTAATTGTTGACTAATGGAACCCCCATGTGTGTCCATTGTCCTGACTTCCTGTATCATAGCATAGATTTTATCAGCCTGTTCTGCAGTGTAGGCCAATGTGCTAGCCCTATTATGCGTCATTCCTGTGATGTTATCAAACTGCATAGTTGGTGATGGGTGCCTCCCCACTAGTGACTGGTAGTAAAGTAAAGTTTAATGGGTTTGTGAGGAGCACTCCGTAAACAATGTATTCAACCTGTTAATCGGTGCTGCAACTAATCAGGTGTGTCACGCCTGGGACTAAATTATGGTTTAAGTGAGAAAAAACTCTCAGCTAGTTGCGCACTGTTCACTCAGTGTTATCCAACACTCATCAATGTAAACACAAAATCAAACTGAAACTTCAGTTATTTTAATTCATAACCTGTTACTTCTCTGAGCATCTAAGCGTTTTTACAAAATGCAAATAATGAACCAATTAAACATATAGTTTTCTGATTTTCAATTCAATTCATAAAACATTTTCATTTTCAAATCAACACAACGCAAAACATTTGATAATTGATTTTCACATTTTCATTTCATGCCCAATGCATTTCGGCACAACGGGTGTGCCTTCATCAGGGGCTGATCTGTAATAAAAGTAGAAACAATGGAACAGGTAAGTGTATTATGTGTGTCTCAATTTATTCGAATTAAAAGGATCTGTTCACTGACTACTACTAGTGAAACCAATATTGAGAAGTTTGCACAAAGATATCAAAGTCGTGGATATCCTGATACCATCATACAACGGAGTAGAGAGCGAGTGGCAGAAATGAATAGAGACACATTGTTACAACCAAAACTGAAAACAAACCAGGACAGAGTGGTATTTGTGTCCAAGTTTACCACAGTTTCAACAAAGATTAAACGCATTGTTAATCAACGTTGGGAATTGCTTTCCACAGAGTCAGAGTTCAATGGGATATTTGCCCAACCCCCAATGCATGCATATAAAAGAGGACCCAACATACGACAAATCTTGAAAGGGAGAGAAGATGACCAACATGGAGACTACAAAGGAACAACTCGTTGTCTGAACTGTGTGAACTGTAATAATATAATCACTGGTAATGTTTTTTCGCACCCGACATCTGGCCAGGCAATCAAACTCAGATACAGTAGTGATTGTAACACTCTTAATGTAGTCTATGGCATTAAGTGCCCATGTGGCAAGTTATATGTAGGGAAGACAGAGCGCAAGCTTAAAACACGACTAAATGAGCACAAGAGTCGGATACGGAATCAGAATCTTTCATCTCCTTTAGCTACCCACTGGAAAGAGTCTAATCACACAATTTCTCAATTACGATGTTTCATTATTGAGAAGGTTGAGATTAAATCAGGCACTGACAACAGACTCCGCCTTTTACAACGTGAGCTGTACTGGATCAAATTTCTACAGACTATGCAGCCCAAGGGACTAAATGACAGATATGACCTTTCATGTTATCTATAGCTCCATACATGATATTCAGATACAGCAGTTTTATTCAAGTTTATTTAAGTTTTTTTATCACTCTACACGTTATTTTGAGTTAGGTTAGGGTTTCTTTCGCATTATGTTAAATGGCTTACCCCCGCAATACATAGCAACAATATTGACATTGTTATAAGTTTCCCTTATATCATGATGTAAATCCTATTCAATGCATTACCTATATTCGAATGTATATACTCACAACAATGATTACTGATTTGTGATTTGATCACAGGTTTAGAACTGTATAATCAGGATGATAATTCAATATTTAGATGTAAGTTTAAGTGCTGTGAAACAATGGTGACTAATGAGCTGGTAACGTTGTATTGAATGTATTATTTTTAAGAGGAACATGTCCACAAACAACTATTAAGCAGAGTGTTCACAGAGTGAGTCAAGTGAGCATGCAACTCTATTTATCACTGGAATAGTGAAAGTGAAAAGATATCTGTACTGTACAACATTACTATGTATCCCATGTTTTTTATTACCTTTATGGAATAGATCATTCCAGGATTATTATTAGGATGCTATATCATGTATTGAACTATTAACACCTTTGCATCTATCACTTATCCGGTATGTACACAGTTTGGAGTTTTGTTTTATAACGTTCACCGCCGTCTCGTGCCTGATAACACTTGACACTACAGCATATCACATCGTTTTATAATGGGGACAGGATCCAAGTAATAATGCTATCCAGATTGTGTACAGGACGTGAAAGAACAGATGATGAGGCGGCAGTTTGTCCTCAGTGTTGGTTAGGTTGGTGATAGCTTAAAGTGGGCTGACTACGGAGGTGTCAGTCCATTTTTAGTGTTGCAGATGCAATCGTGAGAGTAGAGCCCACGAGCGTGGTGGGACTGCAGTGAACTTGATTAGCGCGAATATTCAGATGGTGTTTGATCACAGTATGCTATGCACGGCGCATCTTTCCCTGGGTGATAGCGTTCGGATTATTGGGTTTACTCCCTTTGAAAATGGCCGCAGTGGTTTCTTTGGTGATCGGTATATTTGGTGATAGAGTCCGTTTTCAGTGTTGGTGACAACTACACACTACAAACGCGGAGGATTGAGGCAATGGCGCGAGACGTCTTGTTTTAAGGCAGTTTGGATTATAGCGGTTGACGAGGCTGAGTACTACTGTTTAATTCAGTGACGACACCATTAGAAGGTAAAGGGGTACTTTGGTTATATACGGGATTGAGAGCAACATTAGTTTTACTGTTGTAGAACAGTCGCAGTGAGACACTATGGAGCTGAAAACTACTCGTTTTTGTGTTTTAGGTTAGACCTTAGCGAGCATGAGGTGAGTGATTTGATATTTAGCGGCGCTTATGGACACCTGGAGTCCGTTTTGGATAATTTTCAAATATATCATATTATATATATTTTCTAGATTGGAAGAGTCATTGCAAATCAGGTAGGAACCAAGTTTCTTTATTATGGAGATTTTACATTGTGAATACTATGCGAATTAATAGGTGTATATATTGTGGCTGTTACTTGTATTTACAGGGTGACACATTTCAGTTTTCATCTAGGTAAGCGGATCTTGTGTTTGTTGAACTGGCATTAATATTTTTGCACGAATGGCATTATTGTTTTTTATCTGGTTTAGGCAATTTTAATACTGGCTTCTTCTTCGGTTTGTTGTTTCATTTTTACAGTGTTATAAGAGGAATTAACGTCCATCAGAGGTATGATGATGCTTCATTTGTAAATACACACCCCCATGGAATTCATCACACATAATACACTTACCTGTTCCATTGTTTCTACTTTTATTACAGATCAGCCCCTGATGAAGGCACACCCGTTGTGCCGAAATGCATTGGGCATGAAATGAAAATGTGAAAATCAATTATCAAATGTTTTGCGTTGTGTTGATTTGAAAATGAAAATGTTTTATGAATTGAATTGAAAATCAGAAAACTATATGTTTAATTGGTTCATTATTTGCATTTTGTAAAAACGCTTAGATGCTCAGAGAAGTAACAGGTTATGAATTAAAATAACTGAAGTTTCAGTTTGATTTTGTGTTTACATTGATGAGTGTTGGATAACACTGAGTGAACAGTGCGCAACTAGCTGAGAGTTTTTTCTCACTTAAACCATAATTTAGTCCCAGGCGTGACACACCTGATTAGTTGCAGCACCGATTAACAGGTTGAATACATTGTTTACGGAGTGCTCCTCACAAACCCATTAAACTTTACTTTACTACCAGTCACTAGTGGGGAGGCACCCATCACCAACTATGCAGTTTGATAACATCACAGGAATGACGCATAATAGGGCTAGCACATTGGCCTACACTGCAGAACAGGCTGATAAAATCTATGCTATGATACAGGAAGTCAGGACAATGGACACACATGGGGGTTCCATTAGTCAACAATTAAGGCAATTAGAATACCTCACGAGACGACAACTAAATCAGAAGATGCACGCATCCACGTTGGTGCAATATCATAAGGCTCAACGAATTCCCCGCGGACTGCGACTATCAATTAAGCCGATGCTGTTCAGATTTAACTTGAACGCGAAATTCATGGAGAAGTGGTACAATATCCTTAACAAATGCTCCCTTGATTTAATTCTGCTTATTGTTGAGGAACTCGCTAAGACAATACGAGACCTTGAAGAGGAAATTTTAATTTTGAAAACTGAACTTGAGTCTAGGATGGAAAATGACACATGGCGTGTAAGCCTCGATGGGTTGCAACAGAAATTAGAGAAATATAGTAGAGAACTTCAGGAGGGTAAATTGAGAAAGTACAAACGTGACACCATTGATTACAAACTTAATGAGGTGTACACCTGGGCAGAGATCTATGCTAGACGACAATACCATCCAAAGAAACCACAAACACCGGCACATTCTTCAGAAGAGAGCCTAGTCACAGATAAAGAGACATCGATAACTCGTGGACCAGTCCAACTTACGGATCAAACAACAGTAATTGTGACTGAAGGTACACAACAGGCGTCCACCAGTGGCAATGTGGCTTTTTTGTCACAAACCCAGAATCAAGGGCTACAACCGACGGACCGCCGCGAAGTTCTAACATCAAGCGGAAAACCAGACGAGGAAGCCACAGGAAAATCGTTAAGGAGCGGGAGGACAGTAGTTTGATTATTAATATATCTTCAGCTACTCTTAATCAACAACAAATAAGGGTCCTGAACAAGGGTTTATCTTTCGTACCAACGGCTAGAGCAAATGAAATGGAGTTGGAAGCAGCATTTTTTCGCTTCATGCGAACATTGAGATTGAAACATTTTTTTCATAATATTGTACCAGCAACAGATACTATGCAGTCTGATTACAGCTTACGGTTTAAACCAAAAAGTACTTTCCAACCACCTACTTCCCATAAAATGCTTGACACTTTTGAGACAATGGTGAAAAAGGATATACAAAGTCTGGATTATAAGTCACGAACACGTGGTAATCTTACAAAATCAGAAGAACGGACTCTGCACAACTTGGCAAAGAATAGCAACATCCAAATACAACCGGCAGATAAAGGAGGAGCCATGGTGGTGATGGATAAGTATTTTTATACGGCTAAAGTTGAGGAGCATGTTTCAGATACTGGTACCTATCAGATTCTGGATAGAGATCCCACGACAACACTGCAATCAATGCTTAAAACTCTCTTATCAGAAGCTCGAGAACAAGAATGGATAGATGAGAAGATCCAAAGATTTTTGACGACAACCAATCCACGCTGTCCAAAACTTTACATGCTCCCCAAGGTGCATAAACACCTAACGAACCCACCCTGCAGACCTATTGTCTCGGGATGTGGGTCTCTTTTTGACCCCCTTGGAAAATTCTTGGATTTCTTTTTGCAGAAATTTGTTCAAAATTGGAGATCTTACATTCGAGATACGAGTGATTTTTTATCAAAGATTTCAGAAATTGGAGGTGAAATAGACGAGAACTGGATTCTGTGTACAGTAGATGTAGTCTCTCTCTATACTTCGATTCCACACTCAGAGGGATTAGATTCAGTTGAATGGGCTCTTCTACAAATGGAGGAATTACCCACGGAGAAAGTGTTTCTCTTGCAGCTACTGAAGTTTTGCTTGAACAACAGCTATTTTGAATGGGACAAAAGGTTTTATGCTCAAATGACTGGTACATCAATGGGCTTTGCAGGGGCTCCTGCGTATGCGAACATCTTTATGGCGCAATTTGAGGCTGAACATGTGTTCGACACAGCAGCATGGACACAAATTAGGATGTATTGTCGTTTCATAGACGACATCTTTTTAATTTGGCGAGGCACTGAGAAAGCATTACTTGACATGATACTGTATTTGAATTCTGTAAATCCTAGGATTCAATTTACTCATAAAATTGATTCTAACATAATGGATTTCCTGGATGTGAGAATTCGAAAAAAACCCTCAGGATTTGAAACAGAATTATTCACCAAGGACACTGACCGAAATAGTGCTTTACATTACGCTAGCTTTCATCCACGAAAATTGATCGAGAATTTACCTTTGTCTCAATTTATTCGAATTAAAAGGATCTGTTCACTGACTACTACTAGTGAAACCAATATTGAGAAGTTTGCACAAAGATATCAAAGTCGTGGATATCCTGATACCATCATACAACGGAGTAGAGAGCGAGTGGCAGAAATGAATAGAGACACATTGTTACAACCAAAACTGAAAACAAACCAGGACAGAGTGGTATTTGTGTCCAAGTTTACCACAGTTTCAACAAAGATTAAACGCATTGTTAATCAACGTTGGGAATTGCTTTCCACAGAGTCAGAGTTCAATGGGATATTTGCCCAACCCCCAATGCATGCATATAAAAGAGGACCCAACATACGACAAATCTTGAAAGGGAGAGAAGATGACCAACATGGAGACTACAAAGGAACAACTCGTTGTCTGAACTGTGTGAACTGTAATAATATAATCACTGGTAATGTTTTTTCGCACCCGACATCTGGCCAGGCAATCAAACTCAGATACAGTAGTGATTGTAACACTCTTAATGTAGTCTATGGCATTAAGTGCCCATGTGGCAAGTTATATGTAGGGAAGACAGAGCGCAAGCTTAAAACACGACTAAATGAGCACAAGAGTCGGATACGGAATCAGAATCTTTCATCTCCTTTAGCTACCCACTGGAAAGAGTCTAATCACACAATTTCTCAATTACGATGTTTCATTATTGAGAAGGTTGAGATTAAATCAGGCACTGACAACAGACTCCGCCTTTTACAACGTGAGCTGTACTGGATCAAATTTCTACAGACTATGCAGCCCAAGGGACTAAATGACAGATATGACCTTTCATGTTATCTATAGCTCCATACATGATATTCAGATACAGCAGTTTTATTCAAGTTTATTTAAGTTTTTTTATCACTCTACACGTTATTTTGAGTTAGGTTAGGGTTTCTTTCGCATTATGTTAAATGGCTTACCCCCGCAATACATAGCAACAATATTGACATTGTTATAAGTTTCCCTTATATCATGATGTAAATCCTATTCAATGCATTACCTATATTCGAATGTATATACTCACAACAATGATTACTGATTTGTGATTTGATCACAGGTTTAGAACTGTATAATCAGGATGATAATTCAATATTTAGATGTAAGTTTAAGTGCTGTGAAACAATGGTGACTAATGAGCTGGTAACGTTGTATTGAATGTATTATTTTTAAGAGGAACATGTCCACAAACAACTATTAAGCAGAGTGTTCACAGAGTGAGTCAAGTGAGCATGCAACTCTATTTATCACTGGAATAGTGAAAGTGAAAAGATATCTGTACTGTACAACATTACTATGTATCCCATGTTTTTTATTACCTTTATGGAATAGATCATTCCAGGATTATTATTAGGATGCTATATCATGTATTGAACTATTAACACCTTTGCATCTATCACTTATCCGGTATGTACACAGTTTGGAGTTTTGTTTTATAACGTTCACCGCCGTCTCGTGCCTGATAACACTTGACACTACAGCATATCACATCGTTTTATAATGGGGACAGGATCCAAGTAATAATGCTATCCAGATTGTGTACAGGACGTGAAAGAACAGATGATGAGGCGGCAGTTTGTCCTCAGTGTTGGTTAGGTTGGTGATAGCTTAAAGTGGGCTGACTACGGAGGTGTCAGTCCATTTTTAGTGTTGCAGATGCAATCGTGAGAGTAGAGCCCACGAGCGTGGTGGGACTGCAGTGAACTTGATTAGCGCGAATATTCAGATGGTGTTTGATCACAGTATGCTATGCACGGCGCATCTTTCCCTGGGTGATAGCGTTCGGATTATTGGGTTTACTCCCTTTGAAAATGGCCGCAGTGGTTTCTTTGGTGATCGGTATATTTGGTGATAGAGTCCGTTTTCAGTGTTGGTGACAACTACACACTACAAACGCGGAGGATTGAGGCAATGGCGCGAGACGTCTTGTTTTAAGGCAGTTTGGATTATAGCGGTTGACGAGGCTGAGTACTACTGTTTAATTCAGTGACGACACCATTAGAAGGTAAAGGGGTACTTTGGTTATATACGGGATTGAGAGCAACATTAGTTTTACTGTTGTAGAACAGTCGCAGTGAGACACTATGGAGCTGAAAACTACTCGTTTTTGTGTTTTAGGTTAGACCTTAGCGAGCATGAGGTGAGTGATTTGATATTTAGCGGCGCTTATGGACACCTGGAGTCCGTTTTGGATAATTTTCAAATATATCATATTATATATATTTTCTAGATTGGAAGAGTCATTGCAAATCAGGTAGGAACCAAGTTTCTTTATTATGGAGATTTTACATTGTGAATACTATGCGAATTAATAGGTGTATATATTGTGGCTGTTACTTGTATTTACAGGGTGACACATTTCAGTTTTCATCTAGGTAAGCGGATCTTGTGTTTGTTGAACTGGCATTAATATTTTTGCACGAATGGCATTATTGTTTTTTATCTGGTTTAGGCAATTTTAATACTGGCTTCTTCTTCGGTTTGTTGTTTCATTTTTACAGTGTTATAAGAGGAATTAACGTCCATCAGAGGTATGATGATGCTTCATTTGTAAATACACACCCCCATGGAATTCATCACACATAATACACTTACCTGTTCCATTGTTTCTACTTTTATTACAGATCAGCCCCTGATGAAGGCACACCCGTTGTGCCGAAATGCATTGGGCATGAAATGAAAATGTGAAAATCAATTATCAAATGTTTTGCGTTGTGTTGATTTGAAAATGAAAATGTTTTATGAATTGAATTGAAAATCAGAAAACTATATGTTTAATTGGTTCATTATTTGCATTTTGTAAAAACGCTTAGATGCTCAGAGAAGTAACAGGTTATGAATTAAAATAACTGAAGTTTCAGTTTGATTTTGTGTTTACATTGATGAGTGTTGGATAACACTGAGTGAACAGTGCGCAACTAGCTGAGAGTTTTTTCTCACTTAAACCATAATTTAGTCCCAGGCGTGACACACCTGATTAGTTGCAGCACCGATTAACAGGTTGAATACATTGTTTACGGAGTGCTCCTCACAAACCCATTAAACTTTAATTTGGTCAAAGTGGCATAATCCAAATTATCTGTAAAAATAACGCGTTACCTTTTTATAGAAAGCAACATGTCAAGGGCTTTGAAAAAGCATGTTTCTATCAGATCACAAAATATTTCTAAACATAAATGTAAAAAAATAAACATTGTTAGTGTATGCAAGACCTCCACTTACATCAGTGAAAGTCAACCTTGGACCTTTCTGCTGTCAACACCTACAACAATAAGGGCCTGATTAGGATGCCGGTCGAACTGACCGATTTCGATATTACGATGCTACCACGGAGGTCTCATCTATTGTAGTGCACATACCTCTGAATATGTTGCTGCAAGTGCATGCAAAATCACAGGAAGCATGCGATATGTACACACATGCATGACCTATGTGGGGATGTGCCTTGTGCACCATGTACCCCATTGCTAGAGTGTGGCGATCTGTGCACAGTCCAGTCAATGGGGCTACATGCCACCTATAAACTTACCTGCCTTCCGGTGCCCACGGGGTCGTGGTCTTCAGGGTTCAGCTGCTGCAATGTACGGGGGACCTGGAGATAGGGATCCAGGCCGGAGACTGTCTGGGAGAAGTTGACTTGGGTGAGTATGCTCCCCAAATCCATTGTTTCTGACGACTTGAGGCAGGCAGTCAGACTGCCACGATCGGGTTGTCGGAAACACACATGGTAATCCGGATGGCGGTTGGAGAGCCCTGTACTGCCCTATGGATGCTGTTTTTCTCTGACCGCCATCTTGGCGGTCAGAAAAAGGCTGTTGTGATCAGCTGTCTTTCAGTGGTCGGTTGGAGAACAGGAGACAAGCATCCTAATCTGGTGGTCGGCAGACCGCTTCCGACGCGGCCACGGCGGTCGGACCACCTCCGACAAGACCAGAGAAGCCAGTCCGACTGGCATCGTATATATTCTATCATTTTATCTATTTTAATCACTTGCTTTTAGGATTTATTGTTTTAGTTTTAGGTTTTTAAACACATACAGGACAAGTTCAATTGTAGCTATAATCTTCATTTTAGTAAGTCTGAACAGCTTGTTTACCTTTGGCCCCAAATCCATCCTAGGTAATGGAGGGTATCATCTTTGACAATAGAGACTGCTTGTTTTTCCAAAATTTTTGCTGAATCATTGTTGGAAATGGCCCTTTTTTAAGGTGATTTCCGTCGACTTTTTCTTTTGTCCCTACTGGTTTTCCACTGATCTATGTGTTAGCCTTAGAACTTTGAGCACTTTTGACACAGCCATTAAGTGCCAAAGCGCTGTGTTTGTCAGTCACTTACTACTGATTAGTGTATGCATGATTGGCTGATTTGAGTTAGCTGTAAGTCCCTTTTCTAGTGGTAAGACATATACTTAGGGCATGTAACTCAAATGCTCCTCTGTGGGCCTGAAGCACTGATTGTGCCACCCACGGAGGTAGCTCTTCAAACGTGCCACAAGTTTGCCATAGCAGGGCCTGTGTGAAGGTTACTGTTACTCGGCTTGCCATTTAAAAAGCTACTTGCGAAGGTTCTGCATGTCTCTCGCTACATCAGAGTTCTCCCTGGGGGTAGGGTGCAGGGTTGGGAAGAGGTAAGGCATGTGCGCGGGTACGCTGTGTGCACTGCTAGTGAATGGCACTGGAAGGTGGCTTATGCACAGTAGGGTCTGCTTCTCACATTGGATTGACATGAGGGGTCTGTGGAAAGGCCATTGAGCTATATTTCCTACGTGTAGAAGAGTGGCAGTATAGTGTTTGATATAGATGAATTAGTAATGGCATTTCCTCTCCGGTGGTTACTAAGATGGAAATACCACTTTGGGCTAGACGGCATTTCTGGGCTTGTGGCTCTGTGTGCCTGTCAGCCTGTCTCCAATCCACATCTGGGTTCTGGGGAGACAGCTACATCTGTGCATTCCTGATAAGACAGCCATAAACTAGGGGCTCAAGGGAAACTGCAGACCTCTGATTCTGAGGGTCCTTCCTGGGATGGATAAGAGGGTTGGAATAGGCATCTGCATTCCAAGGGACAGGGTCTTGTCCCCACTAAAGTTATTGATCAATTCTCCCAGGGTAGGATGGTAGACAGGACAACATTTAGAGAGGGCCCATGCACTTCATAGGTGGGCTTTTGAACTGATCTCATCTTCAAAGGCCATTGTGGGTATAACTACTGGGGCTCTGCCCTCAGAAGTTAGAGACGCTTGTGAAAATTGAACCATACTAAGCTGGTCTGATGCTGGAACATTGACAAGAGGAACTATTGGGGCAGGAGGGACTGCAACGGGATTATCCGCAGACTTGTGGTGGCCATCAACTTATCGTGCTCTAGGAAGAGGACTATCACTTGGTGGAATTTGCCTAGATGTGGCTGGCCTGCAGCTAATTGCCAACTGTCATGGCCCGGATCCCTATGCACTCTCCAAGGGCTGGTTGGCTGGCCTCCTGTCCGCAAGATCCCAAGGACAGAAAGAATCTTCTCATTTCCATGAGATTGTAAGGACCGAACAGGGTGCAGTGGAAACGGGTGGAAGTAATCATCAGTTGGGACAAGGACTGTCCTGATGGGTACAGTAATCACACTGTGCCTAGGAGTGTGCTCATAACGATCAGCGGCTCACCTGGGAGCGTCATTGTGTGAAGAGTTCGAGGAGTGTGGGGGAAGTTTGCTGAGCCCAAGGGCCCCAAGCTTACAATCAGACACCTATGCTAGCTTGCACTCCTTAGAGGGTGGTGACTGAGGGGTGTTGGGGGAAGTTTGCCATGTCCACAGGACCCGAGCTGGCAGCCTAGGCTGTCTCCGACTGTCTCCGACCTCCAGATTAGAAGGACGACAGCGCCTGACATCATAGGATCAGTCCAAGGTTGCCAAGTCCCTCTCCCTGGACCCAGGCCACAAGGTAATCTGTTGTTGAGAATATCATGACTGGATCCTAGGGTTCTCGTTGTGCCTTGTGGGCACACACTGCTGCCTCTGCCTGGAGCAACTGCAGCTCTCACCTCTGCCGGAGTGGAAACATTTCTCCAAATTGGAAGTGCGCCAGTTTCTGGTGTCACAGTTTTTTACCCATGGGGGCTGAGGGAATAGTGATCCTGCCCTCGTGAAAGTGCTGCTGGATGCAGAAGGACCTTATCTGTATGGACGAGAATACGTAACTGTTTCCTTCCGCGTTAGGCTGTCCTAACAATCTAATCAAAGTGTTGCCAGCAGGTGTAATGTGTATCATTGGGTGGTGTCGTTTGAGTGGCGAGGGGCTGGGTTACAAAGCATAGTCTAAACATGTGATTTCTTGAATATTACAACTGCACGGGGTATGCGATATTGGGAAGGTCTATTTTATGCTAATGTGTGGAAGGAAGTGGAATACCTCTGAATATATGTTTCTGTCACTTTTGATGTGAGAGGGATTACTTGGATTGTGAACACCTCAGGGAATTACGTACATGAGTTTATGTTGCTTATGAGGCCGAGGGGATAACGGGGCAAGTGAATACCTTTGGCTAGTACATATATTTTCATGCCGTTCTGCTGCTTATGGAAGAGTTCAACAATTGCATATAACTGTCTAATATATATCCAATGTGTATGTCAATTTGAGTTCAATTTGTGTTTAACTCGAAAGCCAGTGTTTTAAACATGAGATTGTAAGGACCGAACAGGGTGCAGTGGAAACGGGTGGAAGTAATCATCAGTTGGGACAAAGACTGTCCTGATGGGTACAGTAATCACACTGTGCCTAGGAGTGTGCTCATAACAATCAGCGGCTCACCTGGGAGCGTCATTGTGTGAAGAGTTCGAGGAGTGTGGGGGAAGTTTGCTGAGCCCGAGGGCCCCAAGCTTACAATCAGACACCTATGCTAGCTTGCACTCCTTAGAGGGTGGTGACTGAGGGGTGTTGGGGGAAGTTTGCCATGTCATGTGTTTTAAACATACGGGGTGGATGAGTCTTTTGCCAGCGCACCCAGTATGTTGCGAGGGTGGGGTTTATGCCGATACTTTACACTTTTACCCTGAGGATAAACCTGACTGGCTACACAAGGGTGAGCACAGGTTATCGGACAAGTGTATCATACTCATCCTATCTAGGATGGCGGATTCGGCCTGGCTCCAATGCGTCCCAGAAACAAAAGTGTGTTCCAATCTGCACACCTTATTTAGAGGTGGTATCCAAGAACTTTTTGATAGTGGGCCATATGTAGGTAGCCAAATACCGGTCGGTAACGGCCGATTTCGGCCGTTACCGACCGGTATTTGGAGTTTGAGATGTAGGGGCCTTAAAAATTACAGATTCGGTAAATTTACTGATTCGGTAAATTTACTGATTTGGTAATTTACCGAATCGGTATTTACCGAATCTGTAATTTGAGATGTAGGTGGCACTGTAAACAGTGCCACAGGGCCTTAAGGATTCGTTATTTACCACCAACTATTAGTTGGTGGTAAATAACGAATACCTGTGTATATGCAAATCTGTGCATGTACACCTGTGCCATGTGGCACACATACATGCCCTAAGGGCATGTATGTGTGTCACATGGCACACAAGCACTGATCAAGGGTGCAACAGGGTGTCAAAGTGACACCCTGCCACCCTTGACTATTCGGTAATAGGCCCATAGGAATCAATGGCAAATACCGAATCAGTAAATACCGATTCGGTAATTACCGAATCTTAACGATTCGGTAATTTTTAAAGAATATTTACCTACATAGCATTTACCGATTTGTAAATACCGAATCGGTAAAATTCGGTATTTACGAATCGGTAAATACCATTACCTACATGAGGCCCAGTATCTTTGAAACAGTGCGTGCTGCTGTGAGCTTAAGGACCTGCCTCTTGTCCTGTGAACAAAACTACTATGAAAAGGAAATGGAGAAACTCCTTTCCAACACGTCTGCCTTTTACGCAGATATCTTCTGTGCCTATCTTTCCCAAAACTGTGAAAGTGTCATGTTATTCAGATAGCAACGTCAGCAAAACCCCCAGTGCAACATCTTTTTGAAGGTCATATAACATCCATAACCAAAATAGTGTCGTCTGAATTGACGTCCTCTCTCCTTATATGCTCATAAGAAAACGTTTGAGACGTACACCTTGACACACATAATCTATGTTAGACATCCCTCAATTTTTGTCAGAAACTACAATCTGTGATAAGATTCAGTATATAAGGACAGTCAGTTGACCACCTGCTTTGTAGAGAAAACTCACCCAGGACGCATAAACAGATTGCCGATCCAGATAATCAAGGCACCAGATTCTATCTCAACCGAAAAAGCCTCAAGAAGGACTTCCTGAGGCTCTGTGAAGTATTCAATTAATCTTTCATGAACTGGTGCGAGGATTGTGTTCACACAAATACAGGTATACACACAAAAACCTTATTTCAATGCCTCTCGTTCTCTTTTGCTACCTCTTCATTCTTTCTATCTAAACACAAGCATACTGACTGTACAAAAATGACACCCAGATTAAGAAAGCAATTGAAACATACCAAGGGTTGGACATGATCTGCAAATGCAGATACTACAACATATATCTGTAACTAGGTCCCTCATGCCAAGTTGTCTTACTATGAATACATTAGGGTCATGAGTAGTGTAACCAATACTATGCATTTATTCACAATTTATTAATGATTTCAGCCGAACCATACGACTGCTCTGTGGTTTGTATATCCGCGACTATGAAGATTGCATCCCCTCTTCTTGTTCTTTTCTCCTTTTGCTTTCTCCCACAGACGACCAAGACTGACTAGTTACCAAAGGAAAGCACGACTAACGACTAAGCACCACAGCTACATATAAAAGCAGCCTGGTTTAGGAGAACTCCTCGCTTTAATCTATCTTCTCTTACCACCTAAATCTAAAACTAATACAAAGTCCACATTCAATGCATGTATATATCCCTCATAACACTGAACCAACACTCCTCTGATAGTCAATATTTTGACTCACCGGATATCCAATCGCATTAGCCAGCCAACAATAACATCATTCTTCCAATTTCATCTACAAATGGTCAAAGTCAAATAGCACACACTAGCCAAAATGTTGACTTTCATCCGACATCCAATAGCATTAGTCAGCCAACATTAACATCATTCTTCCAATTTCGTCTACAAATGGTCAAAGTCAAAAAGCACACACTAGACAAAATCGCCTCTCCATCATTTGCACAACATGGCTCCAAAGCATTATAGTGCGTGAAGCTTGGCCAGACCAATAACACTGCCACACACTTTACCAACATGCACCCAAGATACACACAGATAATATTAGCCTAAACATAACACACCCTCACCCGCACAACAAAACATCTAATTAGAGATAGACATGGCTTTGCTTGTGATGCTAATATCAAAAAAAGCATTGCACTCTAGCTGAACAACAGACAATTGATGCCCCCAAATCAAGAGAAAAACAGAAAGTACTTTGGTACCTGGACACATAAACACCATCAGAAAGATCTTCAAGGACAAAGCTCACTTTACTTGCACAATAACTCACACAAATGTTAAATTAAACATTGTACAAACTCTATACTAATCACACACAATCAAACACCAAAACAGCTGCAGGCAGTATAGTTGATGATTCCTCCTTTGTGATGGCTGACTTCCGTGATCAGCATGAAAGGGCGCCATAACCTTAATGTCTGGCGCCATATACCGCCATACTATAGTATATAACACTAAAAGTAATATTTAACTGTTAGTTAGGGTTTGCACGATTTATTCAGTCATTTAAGAGCAGAAAGAGAGTTTAGGATTTGTGTGCAATGACAGAGCCACTAATTAAGTTTCGTTCCATATCTTATCGCATTTGTACGCCTCAAACATGTACGATGCAAACAAAAACATGACAGTATTAAATTATCAATGAAAAGCAGCATTGTGTTTCTAGTTGAATCTGCTTTCATTGTGAAACACTGACAGCCAGCTAATAGGAGTAATTTTAATGGATTTGTTCGCCCTCAAAATTACATTTATATAAATAACAACAAACAACATGTCTGTCTTTCAACTTGAAAAGAGATTTCCGATGTTGCAATGCATTAACAAGGAATAATCTAATTATTAGCACACGCCTGGAGGCAGAACACCTCCCTTGGCAATGGGAGAATAGACCAGTGCTTAGCGTTTCTAGCAAGTTATTGTGAAAAGATACAGCTGCTTGCACGAGTATGAAACAAAGTATAAAACATGCTTTCTAAATAATTGAGAGCTAGAATTTTTCTTTAGTATTATTGTGTTTTTTTCCCTGTCGTTTACAGATAAAAATCCTCAAAACTTAAACAGGGGTGATTTTTTTGGTGTCATTGATCCACATTTTTGCTAATGTTCGGCCAGAAAATATATCTACGGGAGGAAAGGCAAACAAATAAGATGTGCGTCAATGTGACTGAGGTAGACATTGCGCCCTTTGAGCAAGCCTTCTGAGTGACGCGCGCTGCAATAGATGCAGGTGGCACGATGACTTCTCACAATTCCCACAGAGATTGCCCTGCGGCAAGTGGCAAGTGATGGGGTGACTATCTGGATATTTTGGCTCCAAGCTGGTGGGTTTTTTGCAATGGAGTCGAGCAGGGATAATGCATAGGCATGTGTCCTGAAAAAATGTCCAGAGGCTACACAGGCGGGAATGAGCTCTAAAGGTTAGTTTTATAAAATAACGCATCTGATATGAAAATGGCTGCCATGACGCCTGGTCCCAGTCCAAGACCCTGCCTGGGCTTCTGTCAAGGCACGGAGAAGAATGTAATGTTCTCTGCCAGGTAAAATCCTCCACTTCCCTCACCCACTCTCCCCAAGTCCCTCTCTATTATCCCCGCCCTGCATTGGCCTCCTTCCATACTTACACCACCTGCTCATAGCAGGTGGTAAAGGTGTGCATTAAAACACATAGACTTGGGAATTCTACCCAGATAAACCAGTTCCACACAGTTATTCCCCGTTTTGTGGGGTTTGAGTTCTAATAGAAGAAAATATGTGCAGAAATACAGTGCGGCAACAGAAATTCAAGACATCCAGAATTTTTGCACGTATTTCTTCCTGAGCTGTAAATGTTTGTTTATGTTGACTTTCTCGTGTATTCATTTACTACACAACTGGTGAAGAGAGTTAAAGTGACTCTTTGCTTGTTTGTATTAGACGTGTCCTTAGGCACTAGGGGGCAGATTTACAAGCCCCTAGCGCCACTTTTGCGTCACTTTTAACATGGGAAAAGTGACGCAAAAATGGCGGAAGGGGCTTGTAAATCTGTCCCTAGCTTTCTTGTGAAGTAGCTTTGAAATAGTGACCACTAATCTGCCTCGACCATTAAAACTGTGCTCAAGCTTATTAGCACATGCATTTAATCAGATGCGAAAAGAGCACATCTGTTCCGAACACATGAAACTGATGGAGCAAAGGATCTCATAAGAGCATAACATTTTTTAATACAGGGGCAAAGTTCTGGGTTATGAAAGATGGACTTAAAAATGTAGAAGTCTTTGCCCAGGGCAAGGAAGAACTACACACCTAGGCCCTCATTGTGAGTGCCATGATAATTCCAAAAAGGTTGGTAACAGGAAAAATCTGAGGTCGGTGGGAATATCATGGATCTGTTTTGTTTCAGCTAGAGACTTCAGCTGTTTTCAGGTTTACATTCCAGGAAGTAATGAAGAATTCATGATGGAATCTGACCTGGAATTATCAATGTCCTGGTAATTCATCATTTCTGAGGGAACCCTGAGTATCCTACTTGTAATACTCTTTTAACTCAGTCCCTCTTCCAGAGTTACTTACTCTAGTATTTATAACCATGAGAAGGCATAGGTATAGTGAGGAATAATCTGGCAGTCTGAGGCCCTTAAACATTTTACAATACTATGACATGACTGGGTGCCTTGCAAAACATTGTCAAATGTAGGCAGATCACTAAGCACCTTTTGCTTGATAATAATGTCCAATAAATATTATGCTGATGTGTAAGAATTCCGGAGTCTACCAATTCAAATGTTTAGCTAAGATTATTCATAGGCAAGAGGATCCATCTTGCGAACAATGCTCTGCTGGCCACTAAGGTAAGGGAGGTTTAATTCATGCCTTCATAGGCGTCAGAAGTGTCTTTTGTCAGGGTCACTTGTTGTAGATCTTGGTTGCTCTCCTTAAGATGTGAGGGTCTTGGTCAGGGCCCCTCAGACATGAATGCCATAGGCTCTTAGTTGTGTCTGTCACATTCTTTCAGGTGCAAGTGTATTGCTCTAATGTGAGGGTGTCGATGGGGGTCTCTGACTTGTGAGGAACTTCATCACGCTTGCTAAATGTGAAGATCTTACTCAGGCCCCATCAGCAAGACAATGTTGGTCTAAAACGCTAAGATGTAAGGTTCTTGGTGTGGATCACTCAGAACAAGAGGGTGCCATCAATGCCCCTCAACTGTGAGGGCAAACTTAGACTAAGGGCTTTGGAGTGCTTTACATGAGTGCCAGCTACATTACACACGGTGAGATTAGTTTTTAGACACAGGGAGATTTAGTGATTTGCCACAAGATGTTGACCATATTCTGTGACTCCAACCAGGTTCTCCAGTTATAAAGTCGACAGCTTCGGGCATAACACCACACCCTCTACCATCATCTTGGACACAGCCCTCCAATTTGAGAATATTGGACATCTAGATGTAATGCTGCTTATCACCGAGTCCCGGAAAAGAGCACCCTGTTCAGGGCTCCTTAAACGTGGGTGTGTGGGTACTCACTTATGAATATCTTGATCAGGGCCCCTGTAGTGTGAGGACCTTGATTCAGACCACCCATGCATGATGATGATGTGCAGGATCCCTCAAATGTGATAGTCTTGGTTGTGGGACTTTCAGTCAGGATCCAAGAGATGTGAGGATTTTGGTTCAGGGTTCTTTAAATGCGAAGGCATCGGTCAGAGATTTGCAGCAATGAGGGCATTTATAAAAACTCCTCAGATTTGAATAAGATGAGGGTTAGGACTTCCAAATGAGAGCCACTTAACAGTTATGCACATCCTGCAAGTATTTCAGTAGCCCTCTTACATCGAAACTCAGGCCCATCTACTAATGCCTTGAGCTGAGTTGACGCAAACCCGGCACAAAATGTTGGGGTGGGATTTACTAGACAACACATATCAGGATTTGCATTGAAAAGTATGCCAACGTAACACAAAGCTGTGGTACTCTGTGTTCATTTGTGTCAAAGGGGCATTCCATGGGTGGTACATGGGCGTTCCCAGGCAACCACCCATAGATTTTTATGCAAATCCCTATCTACTAACATTCGTAGACAGGGATGTGTGCTAAATCTTACAACTCCTCGAGACGGGCGAAACGTGCAGAAATGGTTCAATTTCTCCTTAATTGTCCTACTTTGCTTATTTGCTGCATTTTACAACATACATACAGAATGGGAAAATCCCTGAAGAACAGTTTCTGTGCTCTAAGTGTTCTCTACTAGTAGAAACCTACTCTTCAGAGAATGCACACCACTCTTGCAGTATGGTGCAAGGGCATGTGCTTTGGTGCATGGAAGCCAAAAGTGTGCCAGAGCTGGGGGAGAGAAAAAATGTGCTGTATCTTAGCAAATGAGGCATATTTTTTCTCTCTCCCTTTGATGCACAGCAACTCAGCAACTTTGGTTGCTGTGCTGCATTGCATCACATATCAGTCAATCTGGGCCTCACAGTTTATTAAAGGAGTTTTATTTTGTAATATTTTTGCAAAACATTTGATGTTTGTCACCTTTTTATATTCAATGCCACTTAATGAGCAAATACATTTATTGTAGTTTAATCTGGAAAATCTATCTCTAGAGTATTCATTTAATATTAGTACTGATTCCCTATTTTTTCTGGTCCTTGTCCCCTTGTCCCCCAAACTTGTGTAGCTAGCCTGGTGGAAATCTGCATGAGGAGGTTCCTCTAAAGAAACTGGCATACTTATTTAGTGAAGATGAGGAGGTACCACTTGCGTTAGAAATAACAGAAGTGTGGGATGGAAAGCAAAAGCTTAAGAAACAGTGTATATACAACAAGCGTTTGCAATGCCAATAGGTCTGGTTTAAAGGAATGTTGTATGGTAACATGAAGCATTATAAGTAGCTCACATGAGAATGGATATGTATTTGTGTGGAAGCACAGAACTCTAGAATAATATTGATGTGGATGAAAAGACCAGGTGACAGTTGCGCTGTAAAGCCAGACCTGAAAACTCATGTAGCTTAATTACTGCCATCCTTTCATTTGTGCTGCTGTCAGAGAAAAACCCCAAAGATTACCTGGTAAGCTTAGACCCTTGAATAGCATTACAATGGCATGCATCTGCCCCTGAAACATCAAGCTCAGGCACATAAATAAACAAATCGATCACAACTGTGAGGAGAACAAGCACTTTTTTTGTGGAAGCACACAACTTCTGCCCAATTAAAACAAGTACTCCTGGCTCCCAACATGTGAGCAGAGCTAAAGCCCCTCTCCTGGTGATTCTCACATAAATGTCTGGCAATGTTTTATGGTCAAACCAGACCATAAAAACGTGAGTGATGTTTGAAGGCCACAAGGGACTCCTGTGATGTTGCATAATGCTCTCTTATATTCTGATTATGAAAAAGGATCCATAGTGGGGAGCCATTTAGTGGTAAAACTGTGATTGGGGTTAGTACCTGAAAACTGTTGTTAAAGATTATAGTAAGGTAGCTAGAAAGAACACCATATGTTAGGATAGAATATGCAGTTAACCGCAATGAAAGTAGCCAATGAAAAAAATCTGGATATATTTCGTATATGATATAGATTTATAACTTTGTATCAAGTTAAGCCCAAGATAGATCTGATACGTTTCACCCTGTATAGCAATCTTGCCCGAGGCTTTCTCAATGCTGAAACATAGAGACTTAAAGAGTGTGTTTTAAGGAGTCTGCATTGAAGCAACAGTACTAAACATAGCACAAGTCCTGAATGCGGTTCATAAGAAAAGATACTGCTTCAGTCTGCATTGAAATTCGTGTGGCGTTTTTTCCAGCTACTTTGCCATAAACAATATTCACAACAAGTATTGGCAATGCCAATAGATTTGGCTTCAAGGGAATGTTGTATGGTAATCTGAAGCATTGCAAGTAAAGAGTATGTGAATAGATATTTGTTTTGTGGAAGCAAAGAACTGTAGAATAATAGTGTTCTAGGTTAAAAAGTCAGGTGACAGTTGCATTGTCAGTCCAGACATGAAAATGTCCTCCTCTAGTCTGTGCTGCTGCCAAAGAAAAACAACATTAATAGGCAGATTTACGTTGCCTGACGCATCTCTGCAAATCGGCAGAGATGCGCCAGGAAAGATACGGCACGCAAGTTCATCCTTGCGCCACCCATGATGCGCCGCATTTACAAATATTTTGCTGCTTGTTGGTACTTGTGGATTTATTTGTCCCTGGAGCACAATCCAGGAAGAGCAAGCTGCACACACCTCACATAACCTACCTCAAATGTATGTTTTTAAACATAGTTCAACAAACATAAGCTGTGTGGCACATAAAAAGGAACAATTGAACATCTAACTTGGATTTTGCTTTGCCTTTGTTTCAGGAGTGAAATGCAAACCATGTCAATAATATAAGGGGTGACTTTAGTACTGAACATTTAGATGAAGATGAACGGGCCTCTCCAATTATATCTAAAACTGTTTGTACAAATCATTCATAATAAATAAATACACGTGCTTGATTCTCATTTGAATGTTTCAGAATGCTTCCAAGCTTTAGAATTTGGAAGAGGCAAAATGGAATGGATTTATTTATTTTCTGCTTCGACTAAAACCGCGAGTGCCCACTTTCCACACAGTTGCCACTCGAGCTTACTAAATGGCTGAAAAAGACAGCTGCAGCCACACATCTGCTCGGAATGTGCAAGGGCCAAGTGAAGCCGGTTACACCTGCAGCCTATGCTGTTCCCATTCGTCGTGGAGCCTGTGGAGGGGCTAATGTGAATTCCACGCCCTGCCTTTGTCAAACACTTCCTCGCCATCTTTAGATTACTGCGCAGTTACAGATTGCCTCTTTCTTCCTGTACCAACCGCATTGCCTTCCTCTGCAACAATAGCCATTTACCATGAAAAGATTGTATGGCAGACACATTCCCGTGTAATAAATAAACCACCTTCAAATGTGGGTGGGAGGTGAGGGGAGAAAGCCGACGAGTTAATGTTTTACTTTTGTAGCGGATCAGGGGACTGAAGTACACGCACGCTTTGTTTTTTGGGATTTATTTTCGCTGCTCGCTGTTGTTAGTGCTAATGGAGGCAATTCCGATCTGCGAACAAAGGCTTGCAGCACACTGCAGGTGCATACACTGCAAGGTCTAATGGCGCGTCTTGTCATTAACTGTTCTTTGAAGTTTTTTGCACTTAAGCCTCGCTTTTATCTTCCAGTTATTTTTCGGCCGTTTTTGTTAAGACACGGTGTGATAGATCGGGCTTGGCCTTTCTTTTTAAGACATCTGCAAAATGTTTATGCTTCCCGTCTATCAAAGTTCCCGCAGCACAGACGAGTAAGACAAGATGGCGCTTCTGAGGTTATTATTAAAACATCAGGCCATTCCCGTCATTAAAGTGAAAAAAGATCAATACGTGCAAGTTATCGGAGTAAAGACAAGATGTGGCGTACTTTGCTTTGTTGTACTCAAAGGTGTCGACGTTGATGTATCTAAAAGATAAACGTTTGATTGAATTTACTTTTCAAAATGTACACCCTTCTAGCATCCGATTGTCCATCTCTTTCTTGAGTAAAAGTTGTCTGAAGAGAGGCCCCTATTCAAAGTTGTTCTATGATTTCCGAATTGCCTGTGGAATCACAAACGTCTGACTGCAGTGTTTATATTTTATACAGGGGTCCAAACCCATGCTTGCATCACATACAGGATGGGGCACCTTACCTTCTCCACTTCGCCAAATGTACAGAATTCAATGGAGCTAGAGTAGACATTCAGAAATTAGGATGAGCGCACGTTACTTTTTTGTATATTGTGTCTGTGTATTTAATGGAAACAGGTGTATTGTAGCAAAAAGTGTCACAGATACTTAATTATATGTCAAAACAAGCATTGGCACAGCCAATAGGTCTCGCCTATGCAAAAGCTATTTATTTTGCCAATGTTTTTTTGACATGTTGTACAGCAGTGTTACAGTTACAGTGGCTGCAACTCAGCATGGCTAAAAGTGGCATGGATTGGGGTAGAATGGAGTGGGTTAGAGTGGAGTGGGGTGGCAGAGTGGCATACAGTTGAGTGGCGTAGAGAGGCGTAGCATAGAACTGCTTTACAAATAAATGTGTTAGACATGGAGTCGAGCGGGCAAGAAAAGCAACATATATCGTAGGGTTGGGGATAAAAGAGATGGAGCAAGGCGGAGCTGGTAAAAGAAATAGTACCTCAGCCACATCGTGAGCAGTGGACCGACACTAATTAAACGGAATCAATCTGTTCTTCGTTCGTATGCCACAGAATGAAAGGGAAGTGATGTTGAGCATATGATGGCTAATTGGAAGACAGCATAGAAGAGTAACTGTGATGCCAATGAATGGTAAGCAATGGGCGGGCTCCAAGCCCTTCACTGTAACAACACCCTTGCAAGCACAGCGCATGCGCCAAGGCGAGACCTAAAAGTAGGTGTCATGAATGAATGAATGAATGAAATTGCGTCTTATAAAGCGCAAACTTAGCCCAAGGGCATCAAGGTCCTTCCTGGCCCAGCCTAGGTGAACTGCTAAGCTAATAACTCTCTCACACAACACTAGATACTTATTTTGTATGCATTTATTTGAATATATTTTTTGTAATCATTTTAATTAACTGTACAGGTAAACTATTTAACAAATACCTGTTCAGAAAGGTATTTGCCATCTCTGTATTCTGGTACATGAAAATTGGTTAGCTATACTACAACAACAGTCCCAGACTATGTATAAGAAGGTGTAGAAAAAAGAAACATTTCTGTTTATCCAGACATGCATCAGTAACTACCACCAACAATAGTCATTATGGTGTGTGCAACAAATAACCTTGAACGACGAGAAGAACTTCTGGTCTTGTTTCTTTACTACATGATTCCAGTATGTTCATTTCTGTAATGATGGCAGATTGAGTTTTGGGAGATATTATAGCATCATTCACTGGATGGCTCCTTTAAAGAAATCGGGGTGAACAATGCAAAAAGAACAATTGATGGACAGAATACAGAACAATGTCATACATTCACCTCAGTACAGAGATCAGGGCCTAAATCCATTGTTTGTTTGCTCATCATGCCATTCCAGTTTGAAACCAGCCATATGCAAAGAAATACATTCTAGGAGCAGAGGAGATCTTGAAGTGCGAGTTGAATTAGGCGGGCCTACAATGACAGCGAGAGGAGGCAGCAACATGCCAGTCTTTGCTTCTGCACCAAGAAATTGATTAAGTACAACACGAAAAATGATGGGTTACATTTAATATTTTCAGAAGAACTGTTTTGCTCTAACCCCCCAGAAAAAAGATTAGAGTCTCTTTTCTGTACTCTTTCCTGGCCCCACCTCCGACAGAATAGCGTAGTTTTCTCATTTGATAGCACAACATTATATTTATTGCAGTCAATGGCTGGGATTTGTTTATAGTATAAATGCTATTGCTGATTAATTAATGAATGAAAACCACTTTAGGTTGCATTTGTCATTGTAAAAGTGCGGCAGGGGTGCGGCGGTCAGGCTCAAGCGTCCCTGGTCCTTTTAAGACCTTCACGGAGCAGGGTTGTATGTTCTTACTTCGCATTCAGTTGCAACGCATGCCTTTACCACGCATGCGTTACAACGGAATGGTATTTCTACGCATTTGCTTTTCCTCTAATTCTTCCGTTGTGACGTCATACGTCGTTAAGAGGAAGCGGAAGTTTTTTCCGTTTTCTCTTAAACGACGTTGATTGCCTGCATATCCCGACATGACTTCTGGTGAGTTTTTTTTTGGGGGGGGGAGACCCCACCAAGCCCCCTTTTTTTACTTTTAACCTTTACCACATATGCCTTTACTACATACCTCGTAGTAAAGGTATGCGTGGTAAAGGCTTTCGTGGTTAAGGTATTCGTGGAAATGGCCGCGTTGTAGTGGCCGTTTCCCACGGAGCAGTGCCTCCTGGAAGCGTTTTTATGGTAAGTGGCCAGTGCTCCATGGCAGAGCTGACTAGGGACCCATTAATGCCTAACGATGGCCGAATATACTGGGCTCCAGGGTCAGAATTGCACACAAGCCTCTTGAGAGTTTACATTGCAATGCAGGGATGTTTACTATACAGTTCTATCGGGGCAACATCACAAAATATATTATATTTTTATCTACAATTAGATCTGTTCATGAATAGCTGACCGATGACGTGGTGGAGATAGGGCTGGCTTTAGCGCTGGTGGCGGTGTGATATTTATTTTTGGCACCCCCCACACCCCATTACTGCCTCCTCGGACTCCCTCACTACCACTTGGCAAAAGTGCCCCTCATCTCTCCAATTACATGTTATTGCTAAACAAAGGCGCCCCAATGAGGTCAGCGCCCTCTCCACAGGTCAGCGCCCAGTGCGACCGCACTGGTCGCACTGCCCTAAAGCCGGCCCTGGGTGCAGACTGCTTGGTTGGAAATATTGAAACCTGACTTTTCCAATAGGTCCTCCTCAGATAGACCCAGTGCTACTTCCTTCTCTGGTGGCAGAGTACCCTCAGGGATAATATGCAGGCCCTATAAATCTGTACAACATTACATTCACAATGTGTAATGCCTGGTTCATTTACCTTACGTGGTGTGATATGTGCCTATCACTTGTGTCTATGGTTAAGTTACTGTACTGACCTGTACATTTGTGTATGTGGCCGAAGGGCCCGAAGTCACATTTAAGTTACAATGGAAGCATGCATTCGTACCAGAGCCGGCAGGTAGGTATGCTTTCGACTCTTGTGTTTTTGTCCGGTGTTCTACAAATAAGTATGTGCTCCTCTGCTGTTCTGTATTATTTGTGTCACGATATCCAAGTGATATGACATACGTGTTTTCACTGTGTAGGCGGTCAGGCAAGTTTTAGCCTTTCAGGGAGAAAACATAGTGATTAAGTCAGCCAGTCTAAATTATACATTTTAAAGCCAGTGTGTACCTTGCATAGTCTGATGTAGAATAATATTATTTAAGTGTCTGATTGGTAAGACCTGGAAAAATTCTTCCTCTTCAATTACTGTGAGTAGTGTAATTTTGTTGATCCATCTTATAAAGCAGAGACATTACATTTTCTCTTGGTTCTATATTTAGACATTAACTTCTCAACACAGTGGTAGGCACTTTATAGGCCCTGGAAGAATATCAGGTCATGTCCCCCTAGGTAGAATTCCAAGTAATGGCCTGCATGTTCCACCCAAATCTTTTGCAGTGGATGCTGCACACACTGAGTTGCTTGGGCATATGTTGTTGTTCTGTTTCATTTATGAGACTCCTTGCACCTCTGGAACATTACTTTTTGTGATGTTGCGTGACACAGGAGCTTGCTCCATATTTACGAGGCAGCCCTCAGCTACTTTTTTTTGGCTTAATGCTGCCCCGTAAATTTCGTTCCATTTAGTGTATTTTTTTCTGCGTTATAGAGGCATGGAATGGGTGTTGCTGGAAGCATTCCCAGCAACATCCATGACTTTTTCACACTTCCCCTGATTTACGAGAAATCATAACTCTAAGGCAGCGCCAAAGATGTACACCTACCCAGGGTAGTAAGGGTGGCACAATGAGGATAAATATCTTTATTTCTTCTTGTTTTTCCTTTGTCTATGTGTGCTGTATTCTTGTAAATATGGTATAGCCTTGTGTTTCAGAAGTGGTGGAGTGCGGTGTTAAGCCAACAAGGCTAACACCTCGCTCCACCACATCATTTGTAAATATAACTCTACATTTTCTAACTCTGTATCGCAGCAAAGAATTCCACTCTACAACTTACAATCAAATGCTACACCATATAACACCCCAAACCACAACGCCATCTTAAAAATACCATATTTTACCCCACAAGACCTTTCTGGACCGTACATCACACCACACCATCCACCACTTACCAAATTGTATATCACAGTGCCACAACATCCCACACAATACTCTGTACTAGCTCCTTCTTCAAGGTGCTATCCCAGGTCCTGGACCTGTTGCCAGCCTCAGACTCTCGTGCTCTAACATCAGTTTCATCACCATCAGCAGCCTCAGTTACATCATCAGCTACAGCTACACTTACGTTTGTTCCCGCACAGTCCGGGATGGCGGACGTATCTCCCATTCCAGTAGCGGAAGGGGACCTAGACTCCCAAGAGAAGGCACCAATAGTGCTGGCGGGGGCAGGTATTACAGGTATTACAGGTAGCGCAGCAGGCAAATCAGCAGAAGGGGGTGAGGAGGCTGAGGAAGTGGGGGGCATCAACGGAAATGGAAACAGTGTTGGGAATACGCTGGAGGCTCTTATGGCGTCCATAGCCTCAATGAGGGAGGAGATTAGAAACAATTTTGCTGTTTCCAAGGCAAACCAGAACAATATAAGGTCCGCATGTGAGATCTTAGAGAGGAAGGTGGATGGTCTATATGAAAGGGCAGAGGAGCTGGAAGGGGCAGTGGGCCTATTGAAATGCAGTCTGGGGATCGCTGAAACTATAATTCAGAACCTGAGGCGAGAGGGAGACGCCATGCGGGAGAGGGTCGAATCATTAGAAAATTATTCACGGAGAAACAATGTCCGGCTCTTGAAGATCCCCGAAGGAAAAGAGGGAGGAGATGTAAAGGCATTCGTTAATAAGATACTTAAGGACTCCCTTGACCTTGAAGAGTCAGCGGAGGAGCTTGAGAAGAATATTCAATGGATTCACCGTGACCCCTTCCGTGTAAACCCAGGGAGAACCAAAGCCAGTAAAATTTTGGTTAACTTTCTCACCTATTCCCTGAAGGAAAAAATTCTAAACCTGGCCTTAAAGGCTAAGTCATTGAAGGGCCTGGACTTTTTGTTCGAGATACGATCAGACCTGTCAAAGACTACACTGGACAGACAGTGGGAGCTAGGCCAGAGAATGGACAAGTTTAGGACTCTCGGGGCCACGGTGCAGATGCGATTCCCTGCGTTCCTACGCGTGATGTACAATAATAAAATGCATAATGTCCGATCATCAGTGGAGGCAGACGAGCTTTTGGAATCCATCAATAATCGCTCTCAGGGAGGGGTGTAGGTAGAAGATCTGGTTTTTGTTCTAGCCTCCACTCGGTCCGCACATCTAGAATAAAATGCAAAAAAAGATTTTTTCCGCCAGGGGACGTAAGTTAGAGAGGGAGAATCCTTAAAAATGCCTTCCACAGCATTAAAAAAAATATATATATATATATCTTCGGATTTAGGGGTCTAATACCTTAATTAAAAAAAAAGGAAAAGGTTAAATTAGGGGAAAAAAAGGGGGTCTTTCGCACATAAGGGGGGGTGTGGGGAGCACTTCGTAGTAAAACAGAGAGTAGATTTAAAAAAAAAAGGAAAAAGATTTTTTTTTTTTAAAAGGAAATAAAACATCGTAATCAGTTTAAGCACTCTGGCATGAGGGTGTTACCTTGCCTTTTACACTGCGGCGGGTTTTGGTAAAGCCTCCCGATTGTCAATTCTTTGCAAGCCACTAGGCCTAATAAGTTCTGGGCGGTACGGAGAGGGGGAGCTGTCGGAGGACGCATATCCGGCTTTACATCTAGTCGGAGTAAGTATGGGTGGGTTTTCCAGGGGTGGGGGGCGGGTCAGGGAGAGGGGGAAAATGATAAAAAATCCTCATAAGGTTGTTCTCCATTTGAAAGGTCGGTATTTTAGTTGGGTAGTCACTTATTTTCAGGCCAGAAGGTTAGGCAAGAGGGAGTACAGAGGGGGGGAGTGGACATTTATTCGTTGATTTCAGTCCAGTTCCTGTCCTGGAACGTCAATGGTCTGCGGGTGGGGAGCAGAAGGGATCGAATTTTGCAATATTTAAGGGACTCCTCCGCGCAGATCATTGTGTTGCAGGAGACACATCTTTTGAAGGCTGAGGCTAATGGCTTATTAAAAAAACACAGATGGATAGATAGTTTTTATAGTATGGACCATAATGCAAATATTAGAGGGATCATCTTTATTTTTAAAAAATCTGCGAAAGTTCAGATTTTGGATTCGAAGGAGGACCAATGCGGGAGATGGCTACTGCTGAGAATCTCAGTGGATGGCTGGATCTGCACAATGGTCGGTTACTATGGCCCCAACTCGGATGATACAACATTCCTTGATATTATTAGCAATCACTTGATTTCTTCACAAGATCCTATAGTGTGGGTGGGAGATTTCAATATTGTGCTCAACCCCAAACTGGATAAAACACCAAGCTCCAGAGCCAGTGTATTCTCCAAGTCGAGGCAGTCGCTCATTGCAGCAATGCTGCAACTTGGACTGGGAGATCTGTGGCGGGAAAGGGCTGGCAATAAACTAGGGGTCTCCTTCCGTAACTTGAAATATAAACATAAATCAAGGATTGATTACGCTTTGTTTACTTATGTCCTTAAGGACTCACTAACCACCATAGAATATCTCTCGTCCCATCTTTTGGACCATTCAGCTTTAAGTTTCACTCTCAAGCTAGAGTCTCAGTCGAAACATCCTTCCTGGTCATTTGACCGTACCTTACTGCTGGAAGCAGAGGAAGTTGACTTCCTGGTATCCGAAACTAGATCTTTCTTGCAGATCAACCTAGATTCCGCAGCAGTAGCAATAGTTTGGGAATCTTTAAAAGCTTTTTTCAGAGGTTGTATAACAAACAGAGCCTCTTATAGGCGGAAAGCATACCGGGATATGATAAGCAAGCTCGAGTTGGAGATGAGGAATTTAGAGATAAAGCTGGGTGATTCCATTGGGTCTCTGGAGAAACAGAAACAATTAGGAATATTAAAAAGACAATTGGAAAATAACCTCCAGGAAAGGGTGGCAAAAAGGTGGGAGGTTTGTAAGATCTCGCACTTTGAGTTCGGAGAAGCGGCTGGAAGGATTTTGGCTTGGAAAGTCAAGGCAGATCAAGCTAATAATTATATTAGAGAGATAAGGGTGGAGGGGGAGCCCTTGGTAAGGACCTCTAAGCAGGAGATAGGGCAGGCATTCTTTGAATTCTTTGAGGAGATTTATAGGGAGGACACTCCGAATGATGTGGCCAAAAGAGATACATGGCTTGGTAACATCTCACTGCCTACTCTTTCAACAGTACAGAGGAACTGTTTGGAGATGACCATTTCGGAGTCTGAAGTCAGCAGGGCCATGGGGCAATTAAAGCAAGGGAAGGCGGCCGGCCCGGATGGCCTGCCAGGAGAGTTATATGGAGTCCTGGGCGCCACAGTTGTTCCTATTTTGATGACCCTCTTCAATAGAATATTAAGGAAGGGGGAAGCCCCCCCAAAATCTTGGGGGGAGGCGACTATTGTCTTAATCCCCAAGCCAGGGAAAGACTTAACTTACTGCAGATCGTATAGACCAATCTCGCTTTTAAATAGTGACTATAAGATCTTTGTGTCCATCATGTCTGCGAGATTGGGGGCCATAATAGGAGAAATTGTACAACAAGATCAGAAAGGGTTTATTAAAGGGAGGCAGTTATCTGACTTAACATATGACTGGGTAGGGTCAATAGACATCGCCTCAACCTTTTCTCTCCCTCTGGCCACTCTCACCTTAGACGCGACAAAGGCCTTTGACAGGGTCAATTGGCTTTATCTGGAGGCAGTGTTGAAAAAGTTTGGCTTTGGTGAGGGCTTTTGTCGTGTCATCTCTCTGATGTATAGTGCTCCATCGGCAAGGCTTATGATAAATGGAGTCCTGACAGAACCCTTTAAAATTTCGATGGGAACGAGGCAGGGCTGCCCGCTTTCTCCCTTTCTCTTCGATTTGTACATCGAGCCATTTGCTCTGATTTTGCAGGGGGATGAAAATATCCCACCATTTAAATTCGGAGAGTGGGAGAGGCGGGTCGCACTGTATGCGGACGACATTTTAGTTTTTACGTCAGATCCAGTCAAAGCATTTCCCGAGGTAATCAAGCGGGCGGAGGAGTTTGGGCATATATCGGGGTACGAGATCAACGCCAGCAAAACTGAGATCATGGCGTGGAACATCCCCAACTTACATCTTGGAGTGAAAACATCAATGATGTACCTCGGGATATGGGTGGTACAAGAGATAGGGGACATTACCCGAGTCAATTTGGAGCGGATACACAATGAGTGTAAGAAGCTAATGAGATCATGGACTCACCTCCCACTAACAATCTTGGGTAGGATTAACCTAATCAAGATGTCTATCCTGCCTAAATTTACTTTCATTTTTAATACCATCCCATTGGCCTTCGATGTTAAATCACTGGATAAATGTCAGCGAGAAATCAACTCCTTTGTATGGAATTATAGGTCCACCCGGGTAGCGTGGAAAAAGTTGAGGAGGAGGAGGGAGAAAGGGGGGCTCGCCTTGCCGGACCTGCAGTATTATGCATGGGCTTTTCAGTTGTCCCACACAAGAATGCTCTTAAAAACACCATTGGGTACATCTTCTGGGACAATGTTTAAAGCCATGCTGATTGGAGCGGACCTGTCAATGGACGGGTTCGTATTTAAATTTGGGGACCAGAAATTCTTTTTAAAAGGTCAAATAAAAAATATTAGCATCTCTGGGGTCAGCCTGGTCTCAGATTAGGAAGAGAATAGGACTGTCCTATTACTCCAACTATGCACCGGTATGGGACTCCCCTGGGTTACCATTATGGCTACAAGATAGACTGTCCATTCCGGTGAGAGACGCCGGGGTGGTAAGATGAGGGGAGCTTGTGGCTGAAGGTGGGTTGAGGGCCTGGGAGGATTTACGGGAGTTGGTAGGCCCGGCCTTCTCTAGATTTACATATCTACAGCTAGAAAGCTGGGCCAAGGTGTTGACTAGGAAGGAAGTTCCTTTGCGAAAGATATCTAGCCTGGAACAGCAGCTGGTAGAGCGGTTTGGGGGGGGCAAGGAGGTAGCCCTATGGTATTGGAGTATGTTGGAGGAGGCAGATGGGGACCTAGCTCTCCCTGATGAACTGTGGAAGGAAGAGATCGGGTTTCCTTGTGAGGAGATATGGTTAAAATCTTTTATCCTCCTTTATAAAATCATGAAGCCTGCTTGGCTCAGGCGAAATCATTTGTTCACGCTGCACCGGGCCTATCTCTCGCCCCTGGGATTGTCGAAATTCATCCCAGGAAAGAAATGTAACAAATGTAACTACAGTGAAGCATCCGATGTTCATATGTTCATGGACTGTCCCCACATTGCCAGGTTCTGGGATGAAGTAATAAGATCTTTAAACTCTATCTTAAACATCTCGCTGTCTCTCACGCTGCCTTTAATCATCTTCGGCTTTGAGAAAGGCATAACTGGCCAGGCTAGGTCTTTTTTGTTCTATGCGATTCTCCTGGCCAGGAGGCAAATCTATAAAGTTTGGATGGAGAGTTCGGCCCCCTTACACTCGGGTTGGTTAACATCATTATACGAAACATCTAAAGTGGATCTCGCCAGACCTGGTAATAAAAGAAATTTGGCCTTTTGGGACTTGTTGGTTCAGTGGAGATGAAGGCCCGGGTTTTTTTTTTTGTTTTCTGTTTTTTGTTTTTTTCCCCCGGTTCCAATGATTATGCCTACATTGTCTCCATGGACCTAGGACAAGGGTCCCCTTCGAAATACTGTTGGTCCAGCAGGTTGAAAAACACTGAGATGGAGTAGGAATTATAGCATGCTTGCATTCTACTCTCCTGCCTCTATACTTTTGGGATGCGCCTTCCGCCAGTAAGATAAAATTCGTGTCTTGAAATGGGAGAAGGCAAAGATCTGAAGTCTTCTGGCAGGCGACACGCAAGGTGGTTGACGATTCTGAAAGGAGGGCAAGGAAAATGAGGACAAAAAAAAAATACTCTGTCCTAGATAACACAACAAAGCATCAACACTCCTTTCTAAACAGCACAGCAAAGCATTACTTTACAGTGTGTCTCAACATGCCACAACATATCACCCACCACCACATCACATGGAACCACACCCATTCTACATCACACTATATCATCCAAAATAACACAACTTCTCACATTCCAATATCATAACTCATCACACCCAGCAGGAGCACTGTATACTACATAGCCACACCTCGGGCTACAACAATAAGCACACCCCATCACACTACACCAGGCACTATAACACAATACTACACCTTATCACACCATAGCATAACACAATGTTCCAAGCCTTGCAAAAGTACGTCTTAACATAACATGCACACCATTCAACATAACTGGGGGAAATGGACATAGAAAAACACAAATATAAGGAACAGATTAGATATGGACATGGGGACAAACAGAAAGAAGTACTTCATAAATAGACAATGCAAATTCACTCTATCTTGGCCTCCCTGAACGATAAAGAGACTACAACTGGCACAAAATCAGGCAGCCAGACTGGGCTACCAACAGCCTAGGAGGTGCCACATCACCCCCCTGAAGAGGAAACTTCATTGGCTGCCGGTGAACCGACGCTCTGCTTTCAAGACTGGATGCATAATTTTTAAATCTCTTTATGACATCAGTCCTGAATTTATCTCCTCTCGAATTCATAAGTACACGCCTTCTTTAATTTGAGGTCTCTGCATCTTAACCTTCTGGTTAATACCCTTTTTAAGAAGACGAGACTAGGAGATTCCAGATTCTCTGTATTAGTCACCCAGTTCTGGAATTCTCTTCCACTCAACATTATAATGACAGCCTGTTACTCCAGATTCAGACAACGTCTGAAAACTTGGTTGTTCACACAAGCATATGAATGAGATACTGAACTGCAAGTTATGCCTCTTTACTTAGCACCAAGTAACCGGTTAGTGAATGTGCACTATAGACATTTTTTTAACATAACATAACAAGTAGGAAGACAAGGGGAGAGTTAGGGGATAAATAGGAAGACCACAGTCCTCATAATAAGGGTTACATTCATTATGGGTTCTTTCTGCAGCTCTGTGATGATGTGATGGCTACTCCAATACTGAAGGAGTGTGTGCTAAACTGCATGGGTGGTAGCCCCACCCCCTCGATGCCATGCCCATGACTGCCTTGAATTGTTTTTTGCTTAGCTCAGATCCTGTCTATCAGCTCCCACAGCTCTTGGGGGAACCACTTCATTTGCCTGTCAACACTGGGGCGAGTTATCTGAATGTCTCCATCTATAGATGAGAAAAGGCATCTGCTGTTAAGTTTACTCTGCCAGACACATGTCTTGCCCTGATTTCCATGTTTGCTTCGAGCAGTGCTCGACTAGCTGGCAGAACAGAGGCAGTACATACGGGCAGTCCGCCATGCCATTGTTGGTGAGCTGCACCCCTGCATGGCTATCCAACCACATGGTGATCATCTTGTTCCACAGCTTTCCCTCCCATATATGAAGGGTGACCATGATTGGAAAAGTTCCAGCATTGTGATATTCTTAGTTAGCCAACATGCTTATCACTCAACCGCCATACCACTGTGCCCCAAGCATTCCTCAGTATTACTCCAAAACCCATGCTGCCAGCAACATCTGTGAATAGCTACACCTGATTGCTTGAGACCTAGGCCTCCCTCCAATAAGCACACAATTAAAGTCTGTCAGGAAACTGTCTCAAATTGGGAGGTCATGCTTCACATCTGCCATCAGACTAACGTGGTGGTGGCCCTTGGTCCCTTTAGCTGTCAGCTTGGCCTGGCACATGGTGAATGCCCTACCATTCGTTTTGACCCTTGCTGTAAAGTTGCATTTACCCAACAGCTCCGACACGTCCCGGTGGGTCATTTCTGCCTTGCTACATGCCTTGTGCACTTCTTTGTGAAAATCCACCAGTTTTTGTTGTGCAGACTTCCTCTTTCGAATCCAGCTCTCCCCCTAGTTTCTTTGTACAATAGGCCTACAGACTTGTCCTGTGTCAGTGGTGTCCCTAACTCCTTGGCTAACCCTGCAAATGTGTTCAGCAGTGACTTGCATTACCCAGTGCCTGGACAAAAAAGAAGCCATCTAAATAGTGTAGCTTGAGCCTGCCCGAGTGTCTTGTGTGCACTGCCCATTCAGGCAATATGCTGGACATTTCAAAGTATGCACACAAATTTGCGCACCCGAGCAGTAGGCACCTGTCATAGTAGATTTGGCCCATGAATTGAAAACCTAATAGGCTCAAGCTGTCCGGATGTACCAGCAGGAGGCGAAACACTGTCTCAATGTCTGCTTTTAACATCAATGCTTTCTTTTCGTCACCCTTAATTGGTTGATGGCATCATCCAGGGTGGCATATGCCACTGTGGTGTATTCTGAGTGGACCCTGACACTCACAAAGGTGCCTTCAGGGCATGATCAGTGGTGGGTCAGCCTAAATTAGCCTGGGTCCTAGTTTGGTGCCATTACCATTACCATTGGTGATATCATCAGGTCTGGCCTCGGGGGTTTTCCCAATATGGTCTTGTTGGACTTGGGCCTTTTTGCAGGGTCATCCCAAAACCTTTTTGCCTTCCTCCTGTATTTTTTCTGACCACAGTTGTTAGTTTTATGATACTGGGCACTTTACCACTGCTGATCAGTGCTAAAGTGCATCTGCTCTCTCTTGTAAACAAGGTAAGATTGGTCTACACCTGTTTGGCATATTTAATTTACCTGTAAGTCCCTTGTACAGGGGTATCCCATATACCCAGGGCCTGTAAATTAAATGCTACTGGTGGGCTTGCAGCGCTTCTTATGCCACCCACCGAAGTAGCCTTTCAAACCTGTCTCTGGCCTCTGCCAGTGCAGGGCCAATGCACGCAGTTTACTGCTGCAATGACGTGGCATGGCAAGTGCTTGCCACATCCAAACACCCCATTTACTACATATAAGTCAGGTCCTAACTAGCCCTATGGGCAGGGTGCTGCGTAGGTAAAAGGTAGGACATGTGCCTTAACTGTGTGGCATGTCCTGGTAGTGACAAACAGCCTATTGGGTGTCTCACTGCTGTGAGGCTGCCTTCTGATAGGGCTGCATTGGGGATTCCCTGATATGAGAGGGGTAGCATCACCATGTTTTGAATAGTAGTGATAAATTCTGCTTATTGGTGATCGCAGATTTATTATTACTATTTTAGAAATTTCTCTTTTAGAAGTGGGCATTTCTGTGTCGGTATGTGTCTTTCTGCCCTGCCTGGATGTGTATTGACCGTCTGGTTCTGACTGACAGCAGGGAAGGGATTTGCATTCACTCCAGCCAGTTACAAGGGGGTTGAGGTGCTCCTGCCTATCCTGGGTGACTCAGTGCTAGGCTGACTAGACCGTGGCTGAATTTAGAGTAAGGCGAAGATTTTTCCTTGCACCTAAATAGGCCTGGTCTGCATTTGGAGTGGTGGGAGGATTTACACCTGCACCTGAATAGGCCTGTGCCTGCCTTTCACAATGCTGGCTCCACCCCCTGTGGTGTGTCTGTGGCCTGGGCTGGAAGTGTGAATGGGGGTGTTGTGCACTTAAGTATAGTGTTTGAAGTGCCCCCAGAACAAAGACTTTGGCACTATAAGTACAAGGGATGTGACCCAGTGAAGATGAGAAGCCACTGAGTGGTATTTGTACTGAGAGGACTTCTGTCTGCCAGGATGAACCGCCGTTTGGGACTATCTGCTGCCTGCTGTGTGGCTGAAGGGACTGTCACTGCTGAGTGACCCAGTGTGCTGGCCTGCCTGCAGGCACCCTGCTGGTATGACTCAGTGCTCTCCATGGAGGGCTGTTAAGCCCCTTTTCCTAGCAAGCATGAGTGCAGGGGGAAGCACTTAATCTTTGGGCTGCCGAGAACCTCCCTGTGCTGCATTTCTGGAGAAACGCCTGTGTGGTTTGGTCTCTAGGGGGAAGCTTCCAGTGTGCCTTGGGGCATTTGAGGTGCTAAACCTTAGTGCTCTTTCACTGGGTCCCTAGCTGGTTACCCCTAGCCGTGTGCATATCGGCGCCGCCATGCCAGAGGATTCTGTTTGAGGTGCAGCACAACAGAAAGCTGTGAGCAGGCCTTGCAGATTGCTTTGGCAACGCAGGAGCTGCAACCCTAAGTGCCGGCCAGAAAATGAAACCGGAAGTACAGCTGTACGCCGCAGCCACACCTCTCTGAAAAGGCCAGCTCCACTGCCTGGCCTAAGTAGGGCTGCAGGAGGGGCCGCTTGAGATCTGGAAAGGTGCCTTGGGTGACGGGAGCTGCACAGCGTGGTCACGGGCAGCCCCCCTATCGTATGAGTTCTGCCTACTGGGTACCGAGTAAGGTATCCCCGTCGGTGGCAGCCAGGGATGATGTGCCCCCATCCCCACTGCATTTCGTGCCCACATATCAAAGGGGAGCATGGTATCTTGTTACGCCATACTAGGGGAGTCTACGAGAAGGCCCCCGTGCTGCATTGGTGTCAGCAGCTGCTCTGCATGATGGCAGGCAGCGGCCAGAGTGGTACGTACATGGGGGCACGTCTTCTGTGAGGGTGACATTACAGAGGTAGTCATCAACGGAGGCCGCTGACTGAAATTGCCACATTCCTTGTTGTAGGCGGGCACGTGGCTCAGAAGCCTACTTGAAGAACACAATGACGCCAGGTACCCACATAGGAGCGCAGGTGCTGCACGTACTATTGTTCTCACATGTGGCAGTGTGTATATTGGTAATTTATATGTATTGTGCCCTGATGTAGTGCTGCATACTGCAGGGATAGTAACAGTGAAGGTGATTTTCTAATGTGTGCACTCTGCAAGTATTTACTATAGTGCACTGCTGAGGATGATATGACAATTGCCCAATTGGCAAAGTGATTTGTGTAATCTACGTGACATCATGACAGGTGCCTAGTGGCACAGTAAGTTATGTGATTGTGGACTAATGTGTTTATGAATAATGCAAAGGATATTTTTATATAACCTTGTGTGGAGTCTCTTTTGTAGTGTGCCTAGTATGTCACTGTAGTGTGAGGGTGTTGCACAAACGCTTTACACATTGCCTCTGGGATAAGCCTGACTGCTCTACCAAGCTTCCAAGGGGGTGAGCAGGGGTTATATTCAATGTGCAACTCCCTTGCCCAGACTAGAGTGGTGCGTTCTGCCTGGCTTAGGTGCATACCCTAGCCAACCAGAAACCCCGTTTCGAACAGGTTTCGCTACCATCCCAAGCTTAAACTCTTTGGCAGTGTTCTCTCTCATTACAAAAGTGTGCTCCAAGATTGACTTAAGGTTCTTGCAAACTCCTGCCTCTCTTTTTCATTCATATGGTGTCTGGAAGCCTTTCTTGAAGAACTAACTCCATTAGGTCGCACCCAATGATAACTGTTTACAGTCTCCCCTCAATTCATATGGGGTTGTTCCCAGTTGTGGGCAGGGCCGGACTGGGAACCAAAACCGGCAGCGGCAAAGTGCTCGGCCGGCCCCTGAGGGGAGGTCTGAGCTCTTTGCCGGGGCCGGTTTTGGGACGATTTTGTTGCAGAGCCGATTTTGCAGCTATGCTGCATAAACGGCCCTGTAACAAAACCGGCCCCCAGGGGCCCAAAACCGGCCCCCACCCTTGCGGCGCACCGGGGGATTGCCCGGTGCCCGCAACAGCCAGTCCGGGCCTGGTTGTGGGGGTCCCTAATTGAACATTCCCATAGGGCCCCACCAGCCCCAATGCAACTTCCTCTCCTTGCCAGGCCTCTCCCTATCATTACTACTTCTTAGTGGCCTCTCTATTCCCTTGTGCTTTATACTTTTCCACACTTGTTGGCATGCTGAACTGCCCCTCATGTGCTACATACATGCTTGAACTTACATGCTGCCCGCCATGAGCAATCACCTTTACGAAGTTTCCAGCAGATGGCTGCTGCCCCTTTTGTATCTTTGTAGCTCTGTTGGCCCTTGGCCCTGGCCCCTACATATTGCCTGCCCTGCCTGCCCTTACTGGCAGGTTTGTGAAAGGTCTGCTAGTTTCGACGTACTGCCTCCCTGACTTTCACCATCTTATGCATATACTCTGATATACCCTTTTTGTCCCATTCTAGGTTTGGCTATGCCTACATCTTCTGTTGGAAACCTTGGGCATACGACCATCATGCCTCCCTCCTGAAACAGGCTTTTTGCCTTGTGTATCTGTGATTGGTAGAGCCAGAGCACAGCTGCTTTCTGAGGAGATTTCTCTATGATGATGCATGCCATGATGCTGAATGCCTCTAGCCTATTCTCAATGTGCCTCCCTTTTATGAACCTATGTCTCTCATTCTTGGTCTCATCCTTCTTTTCTTTTCTGACAGTACCTGCTGCACTCCAGAGCAGTAATTATGTTGATACACTCTCTATGCCATATCTGTTCTTTCCCCACTAATGGTGTAAGGCTGGCAAAGCCTGCCATTTTGGACATCCTGGGGGATATTTACAATAAAATGTAGGCGTGCAGTGTTATTCCAAAATTGTTAATGCTGCACTCCAGCATTTTTTAAATACAGGGATGCACTGTATTTGCAAAAATATGGTGCAGCCCTGCATTTCCCCTCATGCTGGCGCTAAAAAAGCTGCCTACAGCCAGTGCAGGCACCCTTGCTCCATATTGTAAGGGTACCTGTACTGCAGGGTCTATTGTTTATGTGCAGGAAGGAAAACCTTCCTGCACATAAACAATCTTTAAAGGTGATTTGATGTTTCTATGTGTGCTGCAGGATGCAGCACACATTGAAAGAGCAAAGCACGAGGAGAAATTTATGATTTCTCCTTGAGAAATTAATAATTTCTCCTCGTATTGCTATCCTAAGACCAGGCTCTACCTAGCCTAAGTTTTTGGCACTGCTCCATCATTGTAAATATGGGGCCGCGTAAAAAAGCAATGGGTTTGCGGGAGAACAGCCACTGCAACACACATTGCATGCCCTTTTTCACGCTGTGTGAAACATGAAAAGGATCATTATTTACAAGGCGCCGTTAAGCCACATTAAGTGGCTTAACTAACCCTTGTTGGAAGGAGAAGTGACATTCTGGTGCTGATATACCCTTGTTAATATTCCCCTTAGATGGCTCGCCTGGCGAGGGCCTTATGTAAGCACTTGGCAGCTGGCCCACCATGCTTGGGGACCCGTACACACCTAGACATGCAGCCGGTGGGTGTGCGTCCATCCCTGTTGCTGCCTAGCCCTGTGCCACCTTTTCTACTGGTGCCACCCCACCGCGATATGCAAGCGCACCCTGACCCATCAATGGACTCCATTTGCCCTCCCTATTGGCCATGGGCATCCTGCACATTCCCTGGCCTGCATTTATCTCGGCTGAGAGCTGCCTACCTTTGTTTGTGGCCCATTTAATGCCCACCCTGCTGTGTGCTGTCTGAGCTCACCCGTGTCCCCAGAATTGACTGCTGTGTGGCATTTGGGGCCTGCCTGCACCTGCCCTGGAGGAAGGTATGTTTGGCCTTGCACCCATGCCCCATGGCCATCCCTGCCAGTGTTGTTGCCGCAGGCCACACACCAGTTGCTACGTTATGGTGCTCCACCATTGTTTGCTGGTAGAATACACCTTGCTGTCGCTTTGGCTCTTTGCACACAAGGGGCCAGATTTACCAGTTTCTCATGCAGTGCAGTGCAGCAGCCACAAATGCTACGCTATACGAGAAAGAGAAATTAGGAGAGTGCCATGTTTGTAGAAATATGGCACTCTCCTCCCCTCTTCCTAACGCTGGGACAGAACTGTGCGGCCAGGCGCCATGGACACACCTGTGGACCATAGTGGAAGGGTGTTTCTGTGAGTCTAGCATAGGTTTCGTACTGGAAGACTACCCTTCAAGTACAACATTCTATGCTTAGACTAACTTTAAACATGTTCTCACTTTGTATGTGTGCTGTACTGTGCAGTACACATGCAAAGTCGGAAAATAAAGGCAAAAAAAGTATTTCTCCTTCACAGCGCCTTTAGGAAATGGGTGCTATTTTCTGATGCTAAATCTTGTCTAATGTTTTAAGTGAATAGGGTTAATCATCAGACATCTTGAATGGTTGCATGGGAATGCCCATGCACCACCCCTGGTATACCCCCTTGCCACTAAGTAATGCAAAGAAGCATTGCTTTTCATTACTTTCAAGTGATTTTCAAGCGTAAAGCAGGTTTTAAGCTGGAAAGTAAATAGGTAACAAAAGATTTAGCATTGTGTTGCATCACTTCTGTGACGCAAACACGGTGTAAAACATAGTAAATAGACCCAAAAGAGTGCTTGCTGATTCGTGTCCTGCTCCCATGTGGTAGTCCCCAAAGGGGGCATGCATTGCCATCCCTAGTGTTGGTCCCTCAGATATGTATAGGGTGCACCCGCCCCTTCAGGTTGTTTTTGTTTCCCTTGCCCATTGGGAAATGCCTACTGTGTCATTTCTTACCCCCCTGCTAATGTCCCTGCACTGGTTACTGCTAGTGGTTCAGTGGGGACCTTGTAGCCCTCCTGTCCCAAACTCCTGGTTCCTGCCTCTGTTTTTCCTGGTGCTGCCCCGGCTCCATGCGGGCTCGCCTACCAACCACATTGCTGCATTTTATTAAGCATACCCATCTGTGTACCAAAGTTCCTACTTTAGGCTAGTACTCTACTGCTCCAGGCCCCGCTTGGCATTCCCCACAGTCTATTGCCTAGCAGCTGGGTGTGTTCAGTTGCACTCAGGTACTTAACCTGCATGGTTATGTCCCTCCCTCACTGCTCTGGTTGTCCAGGCTGGACGCTGCTGTGGAAGCTTCCGGTGCTGGTTCCCTGATCCCTTCTTTTTCCATGTTTTTGTGGTCCTGTGGCCACCCACCTGGTCAGGTTTTACTGCTTCTTGGCTTCTCATTGTTGCTGCTGTCCTTGGTTGCTCATATTGCCCCTCATTATTGCCCCCACCTCTCTGCTGCTCCCCATTATTGTTTCCCTCTGCTGGAGGCTGACCATCCCCAGAACTTGCCGGATGAGCCAGTCCCAGGTGTGTTGTCCTGCGGCAGCATAGGCTTAGTTTTTTAGCCTCTGCGTTGAGTACTCTCCTTGTGACCCTTTTCCCTCCAAGGATGCTCTCTTGGCTGGTACTGTGTCTTCCTGAAAGTATGTCCTGGTAAATGTAGGGAACCAGATCTTAGAATAATAAAACTGCCACTGTGTGTATCCTGGATGTCTTTTTTATTAATTTGATCGCTGAGGGTTGTAGTAATCTCAGGAACGACCTTAGAAGAGTGTCTAGAAGTGATAAGAATTCACTACACCCCGTGTCAATTAATGCCAACATTTTTCGGCCCACCAAGAAAGATGATAGGCCCACCACGAAAGAGGATACCCACCTGGAGAATTATTTTTTAATGTTACTTCCAGGGGCATGTTCTTGGGCCTCTGTTAGTGCACGTCCGGCACAAGGTCCCTACTGTCTGTCATACATGTTCAAATCATGCATAAAGGTAAGACTAATTCTTACCTAGTCCTTGTTGACACACCTAATGATAAATGTTAGAAATGAGGGTATCTAGTTGCATAGGCATGTACCTTTGTCCAAGTAGGGACCCTTGGTTCTATTCAGGGTAAGAGGGATACACACATCAGATAACCCCCGCTCACCCCCTTGGTAGCTTGGCACGAGCGGACAGGCTTATCCCAAAGGCAATGTGAGTATTTGTACTCAAAACACAAAGTAATACAGTGAAAACACCACAAAGGGACATTACACTAGTTTAGAAAAATAAAGTATCTTTATCTAAAACAAACAAGACCAAAATGCCAAAAACCCAACATACACATATCAAAATAGCACTTAAAAACAGTTACTTGCAGAAATAACACTTGTAGAAACAAATACCTCCACTTTGGGCTAATACAAAGTAGTGACAGACATAAATCCACAGTAGGTCGCCTACCCCGAGGTGCGCAGCATTGGGCACGGAGTCACATGAACTCCCAAAACAACAGTACCTTGGAAAATTAAGTCCATGGACTAGGCACAGTGTCGTGGATGTGAGGCATCAGTGCCAAGGTCAAGGCCAGTTCCCTGGTTGCCACAGGGGAGGCGAGGCATCGTGTCCGCGAGGAGGCGAGGTGTGGAGTCCAGGACAGGAGGAGACGGTGGTGGCAAGATGGCGGTTCCAGTGAGGCAATGAGAAGTCAAAGAGTTTGTGAAGTCACCCTCGTCGATTATCGGCTCTGCGATAACTAGATGCAGGTGCTGGCGGTGACAGCGTCTGTGGGAGTGCTGGTGTCAGGAAGACCAATAACTGCAGGCATTAAAGTCCATCAAAGCTGCAGTGTAGGAGGGGCGGCAGTGCACCGTGCACTTTACGAGCGGAGCCACTGGCCTCGGTGCAGGTCGCGGCGTCACTGGCTGTGTCGCTGAAGGTGTTGGAGTTGTTTTTCTTGCTTTCTTTAAGTTTCTTCCAGCTTACAACAGCAGAAACAACCTCTACTTGGGGCTAATACAAAGTTGTGACAGACATAAATCCACAGTAGGGTGCCTACCCCGAGGTGCGCGGCATCGGGCACAGAGTCACATGGACTCCCAAAACAACAGTACCTTGGAAAATTAAGTCCATGGATGAGGCACGGTGTCGTGGATGTGAGGCGTCAGTGCCAAGGTCAAGGCCGGTTCCCTGGTTGCCACGGGGAAAGCGAGGCGTCGTGTCCGTGAGGAGGCGACGTGTGGAGTCCAGGACAGGAGGAGACGGTGGTGGCAAGATGGCCGTTCCAGTGAGGCAATGAGAAGTCAAAGAGTTTGTGAAGTCACCCTTGTCGGTTATCGGCTCTGCGATAACTGGATGCAGGTGCTGGCGGTGATGGCATATGTGGGAGTGCTGGCGTCAGGAAGGCCGATAACTGCAGGCATTGAAGTCCATCCAAGCTGTGGTGCAGGAGGGGCAGTGCATCGTGCACTTCGCGAGCGTTGCCCCTAGCCTCGGTGCAGGTCGCAGCATCACTGGCTGCGTCGCTGAAGGTGTTGGAGTCTTTTTTCTTGCTTTCTTTAAGTTTGTTCCAGCTTACAACAGCAGGAACAACCTCTAGAGGCCCAAAACTGGAATAGACACCTCCTGGCAGGTCAGAACTCCCAACAGTGGAGTTCAGGGGAGCTGGTGGTGAAGTCTTTGTGTCGCTGAGACATCAGAACAGGAAGCCAGCACACACAAGCCCTTGGAGATTCTTCTTCAGGCATGGTTCTCAGCAAAGTTTCAGTCTTTGTCTTCTTCCTTGGCAGAAGCAGCAACTGCAGGCCATCCCAGCAAAGTACACAGCAAAGGGGCAGTACTCCTCCTTACAGCTCTCCAGCTCTTCTCCTTAGTAAAAGGTTCCTCTTGAGTCCAGAAGTGATCTAATTCTCTGGGGTATAAGACCCACTACTTATACCCCATTTTTTCTTTGTTCTCTTTGTGGCAAGGGTCTCTCAGCCCAGTCCAAACCAGTTCTGTCCTCTCTTGTGCAGCATCACTACTGGAGGTGGAGACAGCATTGTGAGAGGAGACACTGCCTAGTCAGGTGTAAGTGAAACTCCTCCCACCACTCTAAATGCAGCCACGGTCTATTCATCTCAGTCCCCCAGGAAAGGCAGGACACATCTCAACCCCCTTTGTGGCTGACTACAATGAATGCACATCCCCAGCCCCTCTCACTCCAAAACCAGACAGTCAATACACAAACCAGCAGAGGCACACAGAATGGTTAAATAAAAAGTGCCTACCTTCTAAAAGTGTTACAGCAAACAAACGATGGATGGAATACTGACAATGCAAACATTCTCCCCCAGTCAAAAGATCTGGGTTAAACTCATTGTTCTTTTGCCCACTACGCCACCCCAGTTTGGACCCAGCCATATGCAAATCAGTCTTGACCCTGTGCCCCATGGGAACAGTTCACACCGAACTGCCAGGCCAGGTCCTCCGTGGACCGGAAACAAGCATCCTTAGACCGGTTTCAGGGTATGTCACCCTTCTTCAGCCAGGCTAGCTTGAATCCAGAGGCACAGTGAGCAAGGGACCCACGTCTGGGCATACCCATACCACTAAGGGCGAAAAGTGTTACAGCAAACAAATGATGGACGGAATGCTGACAATGCAAGCATTTTCCCCCAGTCAAAAGATCTGGGTTAAATCAATTGTTCTTTTGCCCACTACGCCACCCCAGTTTGGACCCAGCCTTGTGCAAATCAGTCCTGACCCTGTGCCCCATGGGAACAGTCCAAACCGAACTGCCAGGCCAGGTCCCCCATGGACCGGAAACAAGCATCCTGGGACCGGTTTCAGGGGTGGCGGAGTGAGCTAAAGAATGACGATGGAATAAACCCAGATCAGATGACATGGGGTGAGTGCTTCCAATGTTCAACACTCTGTCTATCATCCCCTTTGGTTTGGTTTGTTCACCATAAGTTGGCAGGGATTGCCCCGACTTGAGTCCCTTGCTCACTTTGCCACCGGATTTAAGCTAGCCTGGTTGATGATGGCTGATTAGCCAGAAACTGGTCTCAAGATTCTTGTTTCCGGCACAGGGAAGACATGGCTTGGCAGTTCGGTCTGGACTGTTCCCATGAGGCACAGAGTCAGACTGATTTGCATATGGCCATGTTGAACAGGGGGGCGGAGTGAGCTAAAGAATGATAATGGATTAAACCCAGATCAGTTGACTGGGGGAGAGTGTTTGCATTGTTCAACACTCCGACCATCATTCCCTTTGGTTTTGCTTTGTTCACCATAAGTTGGCAGGATATGCCCAGACGTGGGTCCCTTGCTCACTTTGCCACTGGATTTAAGCTAGCCTGGTTGATGATGGCTGATTAGCCAGAAACCGGTCCCAGGATGTTTGTTTATGGTCCAGGGAAGACATGGCTTGGCAGTTCGAGCTGGACTGTTCCCGTGAGGCACAGGGTCAGACTGATTTGCAAATGGCCATGTCTGAACCGGGGGGGCGGAGTGAGGTAAAGAATGATGATGGATTAAACCCAGATCAGGTGACTGGGGGTGAGTGCTTCCAATGTTCAACACTCCGTCATCCCCTTTGGTTTTGCTTTACCTTCTAAAAGTGGCATTTTCAAACACACAATTTAAAAACCATCTCCCAAAAGGATGTGTTATTAAAATCTGAATTCAGTGAGCCTAAATTCCATTCCTCTATCTTCTCCCAATGGAAAGTTAGACTTATAAAATGTTACAAAGTAACTTCCATGTTAGCCTATGGGACAGATAGCCTTTCAATAGTGAAAAACGAAATTGGCAGTATTTCATTATCAGGACATGTAAAACCCACCAGCACATGTCCTATCCCTTACCTACTCTGCACCCTGTTCATGGGGGGTACGTTGGACCTACCTGAGGGGTGCCTTACATAAGAAAAGGGAAGGTTGGGGCCTGGCAAGTGGCTGCACTTGCTAGGTCGAAATGGCAGTAAAAACTGCGAGCAGACATTGCAGTGGCAGTTACCTTTGGAAGGCTACTTATGTGGGTGGCACAATCAGTGCTGCAGGCCCACTAGTAGCATTTGATTTACAAGCACTGGGCATACACAGTGCACTTTACTAGGGACTTACCAGTATATCAAATATGCCAATCATGGATAACCAATCATAATAACAATTTACACAGAGAGCATATGCACTTTAGCACTGATTAGCAGTGGTAAAGTGCCCACAGTCCTGTGAAACCCTGTACCCTGTAAAAAAGGCCCACTTCCAACCATACAATAGCAACATAATGTATATCATAAGTCCAAAAACCTAAAGTAGAAAATAGGAGATTAGGCAAAAAACACAGTGGTGTGCATCATTTGTAAGCACACACAGTGAAAAAATCACACAGTGGAAAAATCATGTGTGATCCACATCTATAATAATTGTTTGCATTACTTGTGATCGCACTGTACTGTGTCAAACATGCAACACGCGTGTCAATATAGACTTACCCTGCAGTCGTCAGGGTTAAACCTCATCATTCGCTATGTAATGGGACCTCGCCTGTAGTTACAAATTGGGAATCAGAAATCAACAGTAAAAATGAATATACGTTGATCACTATGTTATTAGGCTTGGTACAGGAAAGTCCCTGTATAAATCAGTCCATAAATCCAGGCCCTATAAAACCCAAAGTGTTCAAAATCAAGCCAAATCTGTGGGTGAATCAAACTCTAAAATGGGGCCGAGATTGCTCGGTGGAACAATAGGCCTACCTTTTTCCTCACTGCATGTTTGTTCATTGTAAAATAAGTGGGAACACCCTGCCATTTCCCCATTGCGCCTCCTAGCCAGCATGCACCTGATCAGGTGTTCCAGTAATGCATTCTCATACATGAATGGTAATCTCTTGATGTAACGGGGGGTTCTACTAGTCCCTCTCTGTCCCAAAAAAGAGCAAATAATGAAGCCTCTCCATTATATCATCAAATACCAACGTCACACACATGGTGCGAGCTCTAAAGGTTCCATGGTTTATTCATAACAGCCGGATACATTATTACCCACATTCTTATTTTATTAGGCCTCAGTCCTCTGTCAGTATATTATATCACAGGTAATATGACATATCATGTGGTGGAAATTGTTTAGTAATGTAATTAACCTGTCCCATTTATCGCTCCAAGAGTGCATGATGTATAGCGGAGCATAGTAGCCCATCCCACATCGCCCAGAAAAACTGATCATTAGGCCCAGTACATCTTTTTGCATTAAAGTCTTCGTATGGTGAGGAAAAAAGTGAAATCGGCACCAAGCCACCCCGCCTCCTCCTTACTTCATCATGGTGTAGATTAGGCATCTTACATTCGCGCAATAACTACACTTCACGCAGTTACTTGAAGCGTAAAAGGTCATTTTATTAGGACACGTTGTAACATTTAACATTATTAACTAAAACATCAATGCAAGTATAACACTTTCCATCATCATACCCTCATTCTCCCTATCCATCCTCAAGCCATCACACCTGTTTCACTCCTCCCCTTTCACTCTGCAATCTCCTCCATCTCCCCATTCTCCGCTTCACTTTCCCCGCCAAAATCCTCTCTTGAATCTCCTCCGTTACTCTTTGCATCCTGCACCCTGCCATCAGTCACCTGTCCCCCCCCAGGGGTGGATCATCCATATATGAGATAACCACCCGTCCAAAGTACTGCTGCCCCAGTCACGCGCAATCTGTCCTAAACTGGCGAGCTAACAACACTGCCCCCCCTCCCCTGTAACTTGCAGGGTGGGTGGGTGGACTAACTTCAACTGCCCCTCCTCAGTGGTGCCAGGTGTTAGGAAGAGGATGAGCCCTCCTCTCCTGCACCTTTATATCCCCCTAATCCCTCCTTTTACCCAGCCCCTTGACCCCCTCCCCACCATGTCCTTCTGGCCCAAGTGTGAAGATCCCTAGGGAAAGACTGGTCTGCGCCCCTACGTCCCCTGGGGGCCAACATAGCGGAATAACTAAACTCCACGCTGTTACTTGAAGTGTTAAAGGACATTTTATTAGGAAAAGGTTGTAACATTTAACATTATTAACCAAAACATCAATGCAAGTATAACACTTTCCTTCATCATACCCCCCATTCTCCTCATCCATCCTCAAACCATCACACCTGTTTCACTCCTCCCCTTTCACTCTGCAATCTCCTACATCTCCCCATTCTCCGCTTCACTTTTCCCGCCAACATCCTCTCTTGAATCTCCTCCATCGCTCTTTGCATTCCGCACCCTGCCATCAATCACCTGTCCCCCCCCCCCCGGGGAGGATCCGCCCGTATGTGGCTCATCACCCCTCCAAAGTACTGCCAACCAGGGAACCCCGTAGGGCGTTTACCTGCCCCCCCAAGCAATCCTGTGCACCATTCACCCTCTCTCAGTCTTTTCTGCGGCACCAGATGGACTCATTCCACAGCCTACTGTTCGCATCCTTCATCTCCATCATGTAGTAGGCATTCCCCATTTGTAAAAGGTGCACCCCATCTTCCCTGAACAATAACAACTCTTCCAATTTTAGACCCACTTGAGCAATCACTTGTATTCCTCTCGTCTGGCCAAAGACCCTCATTGCCCTGTGCAATTTCCTGTGAGCTCTCTCAATGGCTGCATACTTAACAGCCGCTCTCCATACTTTGCGAGGCACAAACTCCGTCCAAATTAAGCATGTCCCAGACAAATTGCATTTCAATGCTTCTAAATCCCACTGGATGTGTTGTAATATTGTCAGTCCTGATAGCCGCACCAAATGGTTTTCACCCAAGTGTAGAACCAGCATGTCTGGGCAGCCTCTTTGGGGCACCATCTTTGTCAACCAAAGCAGTAAAGACCCCCATCGCATCCCTCCTTTTCTCCACCAACACACTACATGGTGGCTGCTCCTCAAGCCTAGGTTACGATCATACACCTGCCAGTCTGCGTAGTTGGCTGCCCAGTGCACGAACCAATGTCCCACGATCCAGGTAACCGCCTTGGTTCCTGGGCCGTGCACACAGCCTACGACATAAAGGAATAGATTAACGAAGAAAGCAAAACAGCTCTCCCACTTTCCCCTTAGAGTAGTACTAACCGGCTCCTGCCCCTCTTATTCTGCCCGTTTTTATTTGCGCAAGTATTTCTTGCAGCATCTAGACCTCCTTCTCCCTATCCTGCGGATTCTGTCCCAGGACCATCCTAAAAGCGCCGCTGCTGTAGCAACGACTCTCATCTCCTCATAAGACTTTCCTGACTGTTGCACCATTACCAACAGCTCTGAAACCCGGAAAGCCCCAAAGAACATCCAGATTATCCATAACCTAAATATCAACACCTCAAATGTGTCATAACAACACTCTGGTAACACCCCCAACAGGCTTTGTAATAATTCAAACGTTATGGCCTCCCTTGGAGCACCAACCCACCCACCGGTTCACGCTCCCAACCTTTCAATATTCTGCTCAAAATCTTGTCTTTAACGGGATCAAAACCTAAATATAAGTTGCTATAGAAGGATATCCCTGCCAGCTTTCCTGCTATTGTTGTCTGCGACAAACCTCTGTCAATACAACGTAAAACAAAATGCAACAGTCCCTGCTCAGTGTCCTGCCTTGCCATACTTAATACGGCTACAGAGTGTTCCATAAAATTTCCAAATTCAGACCATGCCAGCCTGTAGCTCCTTCTTGTGGATTCCTCCAAAGACCTCTTGATCAGGCCTATCACTCTAACTCTCCTTAGGCCCAGATGTCATCCGGCAAAGCTGTCTTGCATTCGTCCGCTCCTGGGGCCAGTCTTCGAATCGCTGCCACTGCAAATGAGACAAAGCATCCGCAATGTCATTACTCACCCCTGGGACTTGTTTGGTACGAAAAACCACATTCAGCCTCAAACACCTCAGCATGAATCTTCGCAAACGCCGCAAGAACCTTAAGTCTCCCGCCTTCTGCCTGTTCACCAGCTCCAGCACAGTCATGTTGTCTACATGAAACAGTACCGTCTGGTTCTGCGGTCATTCACCCCACACCGCCAGTGCCACCAAAAGTGTAAAAAACTCCAAAAACGCAATACTCCGTCCCTGCCTCAACCATTGTGCCGGCCACTGCTTAGCACACCATTGAACGCCCCAAAAAAGTCCAAAACCTTAAGCACCTGCAGCGTCTGAAAACATTAGGACCTGCCAGATCGTATTGTCCTCCACGAAATCCAAAGCCACCCCATTGAAATCATCCAGAAACGTCTGCCAAACTCTCAAATCTGCCCTGAACCCCATCAATAGCCTCACCCTGTGGTGTGGCAGTACTGTCCCGGACATAGCCATGCCGAGGTGCCGTCAAAAGGTTCTCCCCGCTCCCACCACTTGGCAAGCAAAATCGAGAAAACCCAGCAGTCTTTGCACTGTTCGCAGGTCAATCTTCTTCTCCCGTACCACCCATAGCAGCATAGCCTGTATGTCCGTCATGTTTTCGCTGGGCAGCCTCGCCACCCAAGTGACTGAGTCAAATTTTATGCCCAAGAAGGTCAGTCTGCAGCTGGGCCCAGCTGTTTTTTCCAGTGCTAAGGGGACACCAAATGTCTGTGCCAAAACTTAAAAATTATGCAGAGCCCTCCTACAATCTCTTGAGGATCCCCTCCCTATGAACAAAAAGGCATCTATGTAATGGGACACTTCCCGGTGACCACAGCTCCTTACGAACATCCATTGTAGGAAAGTACTGAACATCTCAAAGAGTGCACAAGAAATTGCACAACCCATCGGCAAGACTTTGTCCTCGTAGATGGCACTCCAGACTGCATCCCCAGTAGCAAAAAATCAGCTGAGTGTATAGACAGCAAGCAAAAAAACGATTTTATATCACATTGTGCCATCTCTGCTCCCTGCCCACACAACCTCACCAGGTGGACTGCATCATCGACAAAGGCGTACAGCACCCTCAAGTCCTGCACCACAATGAAATCATTGACTGATCTCCCTTCAGGCCAAGACAGGTGGTGAATCATCCTGTACTCCCCTGGCTCTTTCTTCAGCACCATCCCTAGAGGTGAACTGATCAAGTCATCCATGGGCCAATTTGGGAATGGGCGCGCTATCCTCCCTTCCTCAACTTCCCTTCTCAATTAGGCTGCCCTCGGCCTTTAGCAGCCCTTCATTGCTCATCTGGGGTGGACTAGGTAAAGCACTGCATGAGCGGGTGTCGTCCCGTGCAATTGGAGCACTCATGTTTGAACTTGCAAGGGTGCCTAGAACAGAAACCCTTGTTGAAATTCCAGCATGCCCCTGTGGTGACTCCCCCCTGTTTCAGTAGGACGCCTGATCCTCCTACCCCAAAACTAGCCCCTCCTGCCCCTAGCTGGGTGGGACACGCTGGAAATTAAGGAAACGTCACAGGCAGACCACTGGCCGTGTGGGTAGATGCAGAGGATTGCATGGATGACATCCACTGCATCCATAGCTCCTGATCTACCTCCCCTTTGGCTTATCCGGGTTAACACTGATCCTTACCCTAAACTCTTCATCGTACCTCAACCATGCGAAACCCCCAAAATGCATCTGCGCCTTTGGTATAGTATCCATATACTTCAGTAAGGCAATCGCTCTCTCTAAATGCTTTTCACAGTAAATGCTAGCACATAATAGAAAAGCTGAGGTCCAGTTCTCCATATTAATTGGAACCCTGGTTTCCTCGTCAGTTTCCACTCCTCTTCTTTTGATCCCTCCTTCGCCTGAATTCCCTAAGGAGCAACTCAAAAAAATCGACGTATTCATGTTTCCATATCCTACTTTTTGTTTTGTCCGACAGATGTGATCCCAAAGGCATTGGCAGGCCCATGTATGGTCACTTTTTGTGGTGTTTATCATCTCCTTTTTCCACTTTCCCTTCATTCCCTTCCACCTTGTCCACATGGAAACTCACGCCGACTAAAAGCTTTGTCCCGCTCTGCTATGGGCCTAACACAGGAGCCGCTGCTGGGCCTGTGTCCGTTGCCGGGTCTCTTACATACCGTCCCCCACACCCACTGACCTGCAAGACTTTTTCTTACTGGCCTTATGTCTCCCTTCCCATGACGCCCTCCAATCCCCATTACCTAATAAACCTCCGTGGACCTCCTTGTCCTTGCCCCAGCCACAGGCCTTCTTCTGTCCCATTGGCTTCGACTTTGCCGCACTTGCCTCCTGTAAAACATCAATTTTCTTGGTTACCTTCTCCGGTGCACCCGAGCCCCCTGCACTCTCGTCTTCTTCATCATGCACCTTACCCTCTTCCCACTCATCACTCTCATCCCCATAATCCAACAGTATTTAAGCCTCATCCTCAGCTGGCATCCACACCTCCTCATACACCGCTCTCTTTTGTCCCTTCACATTCTTTCTAGCCAGACCGCTGCATTCCTCCGTCGCTGCGGAAGCCGTGTGATCTCTTGTTGGAGGATAGGCCGCCCGTACCCCCTGCTGCTTCTGACCAGCACCCTGAGGCCGTTTTGCACCCCACAGGTGCCATTCCACCCCTACCGGCCTCACCTGCCAGTTTTGTCCCCCCGTCAGGCTGCTCCAACCTGAGGGGTCCCCAGCACCTCCGGGCCTCTCCGCCCTACTGGCTGTCCCTTTCACCTCCCCTTGTCCGTTGCCTGTCCCGGACCCAAACCCAATTGCCCTCTTCAACCTCCTCTTCAGTGACCTGGTCCTGATCTACCTCTACTTCCTGAGCGGGGTGGCCCGAACCCCAACCCGGGGCCTCCAGCCCCTCCCTCTCTCTGGCCGCACACATCAAGGCCCATTTCTGCTTAGTTTCCTTAATAATTCTGCGCTGTTCCCTGATTTTGGTTTCTAGGTCCAGCCCCTCCCACCTGGGAAAAACGGGGGTGGGGGGTCACCCCTCACTCCCCTCACTACATGGCAACTGGCCTCCCACCTTCCTGACCCCTAGATCTATCGGGGTGAAACCAGGGCCCACCTTTTTGAACTTCTTAGTCACGGGGTCCAGGATAACCTGTGACGACTCTTTCTGACTCCCCATGAGACGCCTCCACGTGAGGTCCATGGGGGCAGCCTCACTATGGGGCTCCTCAGGCCCTGTCTCCATACCAGCTCCTGAGAAAAAAAGGGGGAGTTGAGCCCATGGGACAGAAGGGTCGGCTGGGCCAATTGAAGTTGCAACAAAGAGATTTGCCTACCCCTCATATATTTTGAGTTTTGCAATTACTGAGGCAACAATGATAAACACGTTTCTTCTGTTTATCATGAACATTTATTTGTCATTTCATTCATAATTTTTCGTTTTTTGAACATGTATGCATGTGGAAAAAGAAATAGTTGCACTTTCAACTTCTGCTCACATATCACAAGTAATAAATTTCATAAAAAACAAGTGATTTTGTACAGTAAAAAATATGTGATTTATGTACAGTGACAAAAAAGTGATGATGTTTGTCAAAACAAATATGCAAGATGATGATTTCAATCATGCATATAACGCTTTTATACAATTTAGTACATTATGAACAATAAAGTTTTTTTTAAAACACAAAATGAAAGACCAGCTTGTCTATTTAAAACAGACATAAATCAGTGCGCCTCGTTTTATTACTAGGCTTGTGCCGACGCGTTTCGAGTCCGGACAATCAATCGCCAAACTCTCATCAGGGCTTTAATGTTCTGATCTACAAAATGAAATGTTTTGACAACATTAGAACGGAACCCATCTCTCTTTGTGATTACTGCACTGTCTACCGTGATGTCAAAAGGGATACCTGAATGAGTGGTTTCGTCTTTCAATATAATTTAGGAGCGTTGTGGCCATCCAACAAGCACCTGCAGGGGAACATATTTAAAACACTCTCAGTGTTTTGATTGATTGCTGTGAGTTAATGCTTATGATGCATACAGGGAAAGAGTACATACCGACAGAGGGTGCTCCTAGACCTTGATTTACTCACGAAGTGGATCAAAAAATTTAGGGACTTTGTTGCGTGTTTCTGAAAATCAAAAACCTTTTGGTTTTTGGTTACATGTCCATTCCATAGTCATTGTTATAAGTGAACCACAAGGGTAGAGTAAGGCGCAATGGTACCTGGATGAGTTGTTATTAAGTCATAACATTGCTGAGGATCACTTGACCACACCCGGTTGACCAGATGGATTATACTTCCATTGCTGTCTGCAATAAAGTAACATAAAATTTTGAGTAATCTGTTCTCCTGACGGTGTCTTATTTGCGTGTATTATGCTAGAGAAACTCACCGCAGTTAAGCGCTCGTTTTCCTGGTAATCAGTCTCTCCTGCCAAAACGCCATTACTCCTTCACCAAGTGTTTGCTCAAAGTGTTGTTTCTATGCTGTCATGTGATCAATCCTGTGACCTGGTGTCTTCCCTAAGCATTGTGGGATATGTAGTCCCTCTGTTGTGCCACTGATGCATTTCCTTTGAGTATAAGCATTCAAAATCTATTTACTTCGCTCATGCTGTTCAATCCACTCAGTACACTATCGAATTTCATTATTAAATAGGCCTCCCTACGCAATAATGTAGTTTCAATATCAGTGGAACTGGGAGCATTTATGACTGACAGCACAGTCCACTGAAATTCGTTTTCACCATGTTTTTCCTCCATAAATTGTTCCACCATGGGTGCAGTGGACACCTTATTTTTTATGCGTGATCTGTGCTGCGTGATCCTTGCATTCACTTGCTGATTTGTTTTGCCAATGTATATTCGACTGCAGGGGCAGCGGATGGCATAGACAACATTTTTGGTTCTGCAATTAGTAAATTGCTCATGTTTCCACCTTATTCCATTATGGGCAAATTCTGTACCTTCAATAGTATGGCTACAAGCCACGCAATTCCCACATTTGCGATGGCCTTGTATGGGTTTTAAATTCCATTGGGAAATCAAATCACTTTTTTGTTTGGGAATCGAGACATCGGCTCTCACTATTTGCTGTCCTATGCTTGTGTTTTTCTTCATTGCAAATATTGGTTTTTGTAGGGGGACCTCAAGATTCTCCAATAGGTGCCAGTTTCTCAGCACGATCTTTTTGAATTGATTTGTTTGGGGGCCAAAAGTAGTTACACATACCAATTTTTCAAGTTCTGATTTTTCTTTCACTTGCAACAATGTTTCTCTAGGCGTAAACCTGGCTCGTTTTTTAGAGTGGTTTAGCAATTTCTTCGGATAACCCCTTTTGCTCATTGCTTCACAGAAAACCGAGGCGTGATTTTCAAAGTCAGAAATCTCCGTGCAATTTCTCCGAATGCGGAGTAACTGCCCATAAGGAAGATTCTCTTTTAGACTCTTTGGGTGTGAGCTCCTGTAGTGTAAAGTGGTGTTTTTATCTGTGTCCTTTCTAAACAATGATGTTTTTAGTTTCTGATCCTGTGAGCTGACTTCCACATCTAAGAAGGTCATTTTAATTTTGCTGGAGTTTCTCTAGCATAATACACGGAAATAAGACACCGTCAGGAGAACAGATTACTCAAAATTTTATGTTACTTTATTGCAGACAGCAATGGAAGTATAATCCATCTGGTCAACCGGGTGTGGTCAAGTGATCCCCAGCAATGTTATGACTTAATAACAACTCATCCAGGTACCATTGCGCCTTACTCTACCCTTGTGGTTCACTTATAACAATGACTATGGAATGGACATGTAACCAAAAACCAAAACGTTTTTGATTTTCAGAAACACGCAACAAAGTCCCTAAATTTTTTGATCCACTTCGTGAGTAAATCAAGGTCTAGGAGCACCCTCTGTCCGTATGTACTCTTTCCCTGTATGCATCATAAGCATTAACTCACAGCAATCAATCAAAACACTGAGAGTGTTTTAAATATGTTCCCCTGCAGGTGCTTGTTGGATGGCCACAACGCTCCTAAATTATATTGAAAGACGAAACCACTCATTCAGGTATCCCTTTTGACATCACGGTAGACAGTGCAGTAATCACAAAGAGAGATGGGTTCCGTTCTAATGTTGTCAAAACATTTCATTTTGTAGATCAGAACATTAAAGCCCTGATGAGAGTTTGGCGATTGATTGTCCGGACTCGAAACGCGTCGGCACAAGCCTAGTAATAAAACGAGGCGCACTGATTTATGTCTGTTTTAAATAGACAAGCTGGTCTTTCATTTTGTGTTTTAAAAAAAACTTTATTGTTCACAATGTACTAAATTGTATAAAAGCGTTATATGCATGATTGAAATCATCATCTTGCATATTTGTATTGACAAACATCATCACTTTTTTGTAACTGTACATAAATCACATATTTTTTACTGTACAAAATCACTTGTTTTTTATGAAATTTATTACTTGTGATATGTGAGCAGAAGTTGAAAGTGCAACTATTTCTTTTTCCACATGCATACATGTTCAAAAAACGAAAAATTATGAATGAAATGACAAATAAATGTTCATGATAAACAGAAGAAACGTGTTTATCATTGTTGCCTCAGTAATTGCAAAACTCAAAATATATGAGGGGTAGGCAAATCTCTTTGTTGCAACTCCATACCAGCTCCAGCGCTCTGCTGGGCCGGTTCATTTTCTCTCAGCCCCTCCCCCGAATCACTCGGTTAAAGCAAGCCGCCTTGTTCTGTCGCCGCGTGGGCAGGCTTAGTCTCCGGCCTCCGCACTTGGACTTTGGCTCTTTCAGCTGTCCCGCGCTCTGCCTGCAGTCGATTTCCTCATGGATGGCGGCTCTTCCTGACAAGCCGCCACCGCTGCTGCAACACACTCAGTAGCGGACCGCGGGGTTGGACCATGCCAACCCACGCCTGGTCCTCACGGACCGTCATTACCAATAGCTGCAGCGCGGCCCTGACTGCCTCGTGGTCGGGCGTTCTCATTCCTGCCAGATCCATTTAGGTAGGTGTTCCTGGTTTCTCACGGTACTGCTCTTCACCCGGGGCCCCAACTGCACGCTGTGTAACTCCTCTAATTAACTAAATCCACTACCTAACGGCTAACTACAACTGACCCCATTAACTTCAACTGTCCCTCCTCGGTGGTGCCAAGTGTCAGGAAGAGGATGAGCTCTCCTCTCCTGCACCTTTATATCCCCAATAATCTCTCTCTTTACCCAGCCCGTGGACCCTTTCCCCATCATTTCCTTCTGGCCCATGCACGAAGATCCCCGGGAGAAGACTGGTCTTCGACCCTACTTCCCCCCCGGGGGCTGACATACTCTCATGCCTCAATAGTGCTGCCAAGTCCCTCTGTGCTGCCTCGGTTTGTAGTGTGTTTATCTAGGTACCTGAATCGATATTCCTATTCTTTGCCCTTGTCCGGTTATAAATCAATAATATCCCTACAACGGCATAGAAACCCTTTTCATAATTCAGTCATAGCGCATGCTGTCACATTAAGCAAGCCTACTCCTCTAGCCCCCTAGAAAGCACACCGAGTTCTTAAACAAATCCAAGCCTCCAGCAACCTGGGAAATCCCCGCTGCTTTGTTTTGATTTCGTCCGAGAACTCCTGTAAAGCACTGTAAGAACGACCAGTTCTTAGTGACATCTTTATTGACATCTTATGTCCAGCCTTACGTCAAACCCGGCACCTTTCAGGTATAAATATACCAACGTTGCCTTAAGCAAACACACGGTGGTGATGAATCTGGAGCAGCTACTACTTGCCCGAGAGCCCAGCTGATGCGAGAGACCACGGACGCTGCCCCTCCCTTTTGACGCGCTGAGAAAGACGCTGTCTTTTCTCTTGCCGAGAAATCCAGCCTCCGGCGTTTCCAGCTTACCCTTGCGGGTGACTGGGATACCGAGTCCTGAGAGAGAGATACCAGCCCTCCTGCCTTCTAATACCCAGGTACTGAACTGACTAAACCCTTACAGAGAATTCTTGAGTCAGATTCTTGGCAAAACAAACTTAACTTAAACTGCTACTTACTTACTCCTTCCCACGTATTAGGCTTAGGTCAGGTACACCGGGGTAGGCGTAGTTAGAAGCACCAGTTGAGTACGATTAGTCAATGTATATATGTATGTATCTATTTTATCCATTTTAAAGTATCATATGGCTAAGAAACCATATCAATGCTTTTACAGTATTATTTCATAATCCTGCTTTTACTGTATGCACTTTACTTAACTATAAGTATTGCAATTGTAGCAATTCATTTCTCTTGTATGTGGAAAGAGACTACTCAATAAATAACACCTTTTATTGAAAACGCCCGTCTCTCTTTTTCTCTGCAATCTGGTGAAACTAAGTACGCACTTATTGACTGAGTGAAATAGCTGTCTTTTGTTTTCACACGACTCTAGAGATACACTCTTATTCAGGGAGAGCAAAGTTGTCATGTTTTATGGTTGTCACAAACTAAATCCCTTCTTGTCTATCCAGGGAGGTTAAACTCCTCCTCGCTTATTCGAGAAAGTTTCTAGTGAACTCTGAGCTAGCTGGCAAAAAACTTAAGTCGAATATAGTCAGTAGAGACCTAGTTAACCTCAGTCCTACGTCTACACTACTGAAGATATTATTCCAATGCGCAGAGCCTATTGGGACTATAGGAACTACACTACATGGCGCCCAACGTTTGGTAAGGCGATAAATCTAACGCAAGACGTTAGAGTAACTCAGTCATGCTTTTTCACACAGACCCGTTTCCCCGTAAATACTTCAAAAGACGTCTGGAGTGGGTAAAAGGTTAAAAATCCGCCTGAACTTAGTAGGAAGAGATTTCTATGTATAGTTTTTGGTTTATTCAACGTTGAAGGATACAGTGTTCCAAAATATTGTGCACCTAATCTTTGTTTCCTTGAAAACCTGATCTGCAACAAAAACCTTTCTGTCAGTAAAAATGTCAGAAACTGAAGAAGAAAGGGAGACAGCTAGAATAGCAGCTCGTCTCCTTGAGGATGACACAAGTCTCCTGCAGACTGACCCGGATGCAATACTCATCCTGGTCAACATAAGAAAAACTATAACTATTAAACTTATAGAAAATGGACTAACATCGAGAGGTGGTACAGTCATATTCGTAATTGAGGCACATGAATATCGGCAGACAGAGGTATTCTATTCATGGATAAACTTTCCAGCAGCAAACGCTGTCACACGTGAGTTCCACTATTACAAAATAGAGGAACCATCGGATGAGTACACCCCTTTCGAGGAGGTGGAAATCCCATTAAAATACCAAGAGCACCTGCTCTGGTTTAAAGGCGCCCTAAAACATAATAATCACATCACCAGGCTCGGTCCACTAGGTAAACCAGGAGCAACGTGGCCGGTTCTAGCCAGCTACACACCACATCCTGACATTACTAAAATGTCAAGCGAAGAACTCTTAGTTAAAATAAAAGAATTAACACAGGCATATAGAGACTTAGTTCAAGTGGCAACTGAGGATATAACTTTCCTTCAGAAATTGAAAGAAACAGATATAGCAGAACAACCATTTGAACTGGCCAGAATCATAGAAAAATCCTATGAAGAGCTAGGAAGAGATAGTTTGGGTGGGAAACCAGTAAAACCCCAACTAACTGAAAATCCTGAAAAGATATTTATTAAAAATAATCTAAACACTCCAAAAAAGAGCTGGGATGGAAATAAACAATCCACTCCCAAAGAAAAAAGATTCCAGTCCAGAGGAAAGTCTCCTCGGCGGAGAGAAAGATCTCCGGACCAAGGACACAAGTCTCCCCAGAGGGAGCCCTCTGAGAAAAGATACAACCTTAGAAATAGGGATAATTTGAAGAAACCTGATAGATAACAAGATACTGATACACGTCCCTCTCGATCTTTTCAGACTTCCTCGCAGAAATCGGAAAGAAGAGGACGTTCAGAACACAGGGAAGAGCACGTCAAGTCCAAAGACAAGGAACCTGCTCATCAAAGTAAAAAATTACAATTTCCAAAAAAGAAGGTAGCCAGTATTAAAATAATCAAACATGCCGAGGATCCTGAGGACACAGCTGAAAAACGGAGAGTGGGCTCAGACAATGCTAGACAGCGCAGCAGAAGTGAGCATAGCTCGCAAGATCCTGATGAATCATCTGGAGACAGTGGACACGAATGAATACATTCAGGTGGAAACTGCAGATACCAGAGTTAGCAAACCTCATAAAATATACGAAATAACATTACGTATAGAGGGAGATAAGACTAGGAAAATAAGGGGTCTATTTTGGGATAACCTCTCCAAAGGCTATGACACCCTTTTAGCTGAAAAAGACTGGCCACCGGAGTTTGTCAGGGAGTGCCCTCATGGCGAAGAAATGATTATGCCTGCCTTCTCAAATCACATTCCAATTCATAAAAAATATACACTTGCAAGACAGTGGGCAGTAGCCCAAGCTCCTGCATTATATAAAAACCATGTTGGATGGGATGAGGACTCTCCTCCTCACAAAATCCAGTTAAAATGTCAACCAACTGCACAGAGGCAGTAACAAATTAAGCAAAAAGCTAAAAAACAGGTCAGGGAGATCTTAGATCAACTTGAATACCAGGGGGTGATTGAAACTTGCACCTCACAAATGAACAATCCTTTGTTCCCTGTCTCCAAGCCAGACGATTCATATCGTCTAGTTTTGGACTACAGACATCTAAACTCATGTTGCAAAACGTTTGCAGTACAAAACTCACATAGTGCAGCACTAATGAATAACATCGTGCGCAAAAAATACAAAACAACATTAGACATCTCTAATGGATTCTTTTGTCAAAACATAGCACCTGAAAGCAGGTATTTGACCTCTTTCTCAATAATGGGCTCGCAGAAAATTCTGTCGACTCCCACAGGGGTTCAAGAACAGCCCAGGACTATTCTCAGCAAGAGTAACAGAGTTACTACAAATGTATGATGATGAGGCATTATCTTATGTCAATGACATCTATCTAACAGATGATGACTTGGATACTCACTTGAAAGGAGTGAACACCATAATACTTGGGTTCGCAGCAGAGGGTTACAAATTCAACTTTAAAAAGTCATGAATTGAGGGGGAGGAGCTACGCGGGCATCCAAGATGGGCGCGTGAGCACAGAGCTCCCCGGACCCGTGCCGCCCCTCATGATTATCCTGGCTTCATCCTGACTTCATCGACGGGCTTTTGTTCGCTAATCCTAGCTGATCGTCGAACTCTTTGAAAATTCGAAATTGGACTTCGGGGTCCACTTTTACTTCGTTTCTACATTCTGAGGCCCACCCCGAGACGGACCGGGGGTTCGGGTTTGGAACAGGCCGTGGAGCAGTCGATCAACAACGGCCACCAGGGTCGGCCCCTCCTGAGTTTCGGTTTCGGTTTCCTGGCCCGACTGGCAGGGGCGCGGCTTCTTCTTATTCACGACTGGCCCGTTGCTCTCTCTCCTGTGTGGGGTTCCCTGGCCGCCTGCACCCGGCTCTGTCTACTTCTGTTTGCAAAGTCTGGAGTTGGTCCTACTGATTCTTTGGACATTTCCACCCGGCCATTTTCACCAGGTCGCAGGGACCCCTCCGGGGTCCCTTTTCCAAGATGGCCACTGGCCTCCCTCTCGAGAAGCGGAAGACTAAGGCGCCTCAACGGGGCGGTCAGCAGCAGACCAACATCATGGATCACTACGCGCATGCCAAGGGATCACCCGGTGCTGTGAGCCGTGTCTCGGACACTTCTAAGACCCTCCTCCCAGAGGTCTCGGACCCGTCATTGAAGGATGTTATGGGAGCCATTGCCGCCATGCAGGCCTCTATGGGGCAACAATATGAGGCCATGGTGACCAAGATCGACACGGTGGCCATCGATATCACGCTGATTAGAGCGGATCTTTCGAAAACTAACGAAAGAGTGGAATCGCTGAGCCTGAAGACTTCTAGTTTGGTCACCGATGTCTCGGATGCCCAAGCGGAACTTGGTAACCTTTGGTCCTCACACGACCTCATGGCTCGCCGTCTTGAGGATTACGAAAATAGGGCCCGCCGCAACAATGTTAGCCTTATTGGAGTTCCGGAGGGTTCCGAGACCGAAGGGGCTGATCTCCTAGTTGAAGACCTGATATCCAACCACTTGGCCCCCGCGGGACTTAGTAAATTCTTTGCGGTGGAACGTGCTCATCGTGTTCCCGGCGGGAAGGCTAAGCTGGGTGCCCCTCCGAGGCCCATCATCGCAAGGCTGTTCCATTTTCGTGATCGGGACGCAGTGCTGCAATCTTCCCGGGACAAAGGACCGGTGAAATTTGAGAATGCCTCCATTTCCTTTTACCCTGACTATTCGCCTCTTGTCCAGAAGCAGAGACTTGGATTTCAAGGTGTCAAGAGGCGGTTACAAGACTTGGGCTTGAAGTACTCCTTACTGTTTCCTACCAGGCTGAGGATTGTGTTTCGGGAACGTACTTTCTTTTTTGACCGCCCTGGTGATGTCAGTGACTGGCTTGATACTCTGCCTGAGGGTCGGGATTGCTCCGGACACCCTGGCGGCGCTGATGGAGGTGTGGCCGAGTGATGACTTCGTCGGTGGACCCCGTCGTCTGGACTTTTGTCTGCTGTATCAGCTGAGTCTGTCCTTGGAACTTATTGGACTTTGATCGGCCCGGGGGTGGCGGGGGGTGAACGGGGACTCTTCCTCCTCCTGGGTTCTTAGCGTAGTTTAGTTTAACTATGGGGCGACAGGCACACTGCAAGTTGGGGTGGCTTCTTAGTCTTATGCAGGGTGGGGGGTTTGTCATGGGTGAGTTTGGGGGTGGGGGGGGGTGTTTGTGTGTTTTTGTTTCTTCACGAGGCATCGTATTGTTTGTTGTGTTCTATGTGGGTCTTGCTCCTTTCACGCATTGGGGATGGGGGGCGGTGAGTTGAGACTTTTATCCTGGAACGTCAATGGTTTGGGTGATAGGATTAAACGGGGTATTGTTTTGAGGTACCTTAGGCGGCATTCCCCCGATATAGTCCTCTTGCAAGAGACCCATTTAATAGGTAACGCTTGTCAGGCTCTTAACCGACGTGGCTACCGCCTAGTGGCCCACGCGGGGTTCACTTCTGGGTCTAGGGGGGCTGGCATCCTTCTTAGGTCTTCCCTCCCTTTTGCTGTTGACGAGATCAAGTTTGATGATAGGGGGCGCTACGCCGTGCTCACTGGGAGGTGGGAGGGGAAGACCTTGTCCATACTTTCAGCCTATGTTCCCCCTGGTCTACAGACCTCAACCTTTGCTGACTTGTGTGGTGTCCTTTTGGGTCTTCCTGAAGGGCTTCTAATCATGGGGGGGGACTTTAATTCTGTTGTCTCTGGCGCTTTGGACCAACATCCACCTAGAGACCTGCCTAGGGCGCACATGTGGCTTAGCAACTTGTTAGAGACCTTCGGGCTTGTTGATGCCTGGAGGTTGCTGCACCCCACGCAGTTACAATACACTTTCCACTCTGGGGCCCATGGCAGCTTGTCCAGGCTTGACTATTTTTTAATGCCCGCGGTTCAGTCCACCGCTATCAGGGAACTTCGTCTGCTTCCTAGGGGGATCTCGGATCACTTCCCATTGTGGCTCCGCTTTGAAGTTGGTGTGGGGATTGAGGGTAGAGTGGCTCCGATTAACCCGTGGTATCTTCATGACCCCCTGATTCGTTCCGGCCTTGTTACAGCCATTGAGAATTACTTTGACGAAAATGTGGGGTCTGTCTCATCGTCTATCTCGTTGTGGGAGGCCTTTAAAACTGTGATCCGTGGGCAGTCCTTATCCCTGATTGCTGCTGCGAAGAAGGCTTCTGCTGGAGAGGAGGTGCGGGTGGAATCCGAGATTGCTGCCTTGGAGGATGATCTCAGTCTTGGTGTAACTAGCGTAAAGTTGCACTCCCTTGCTTTGAAACAGGCAGACTACAAGGCTCTTGTTACGGATGCAGCGAAAGTGATGTACAGGGAGCAGCAGGGGCGATTGTATGACGTTGGTGATAAAGCGGGCAAGTTGTTGGCTTGGTTGGATAAGAAGGAGAGAGTGAATCGTGTTGTACCAGTGTTGGAGAGACTTGATGGTGAGTGTGTCACGGACCCTGTTGGGATCGTTCAGTGCTTTGCGGACCACTTTGGGACTGTGTACACCTCAGTCTGTGATCGAGATGAGGAAGACTCTCGTTTATTGTTACGGGATATCGCTTTGCCTCGCCTTTCTGATTTAGATAGGGACCTCCTGGATTCCCCGTTCACTGTGGATGAAATCGCAGTGGCGATCCGTTCACTTCGTTCGGGTAAGGCGCTGGGCCCCAATGGTTTGCCTATCGAGCTGTACAAGTTACAGCCCGACAAAATGGCGCTTCATTTAAGGGACATGTTTATAGAGGCCCGGGAGTCGGGCTCCCTTCCTTTGGACCAACGGCTTGCCACCATTGTTGTTATTCCTAAAGAGGGTAAGCCTCGGGACCGCTGTACCTCCTACAGGCCTATCTCTTTGCTCAACGCCAAACCCAAGATATTGGCAAAGACACTGGCTAACAGATTGGTCACTGTGATCGGAGACCTGATCCATCCGGATCAGTCCGGCTTTATCCCGCATCGCAACACTGCTTTAAACCTGCGTAGACTACACAGAGTTCTCGCGAGAGTTGGGGCGCTTACGGAACCCGCCATTTTGGTCTCTCTCGACGCTACCATGGCCTTCGACACGATCGAATGGCCCTACCTGTGGGCGGCCCTCTCGAAATTCGGTTTTGGGCCGGGCTTCATAGCCTGGGTGAAGCTCCTTTATGAGACTCCCCTAGCCCAGGTAGTGGTTAACGGACGAGTCTCTAGCGTCTTTGAGCTTGGACGGGGTACCCGGCAGGGCTGTCCGTTGTCTCCATTGCTCTTTGCTCTCGCTCTTGAACCGTTGGCGGAATGGCTCCGTTGGGAACCGTCCATGCGGGGCATTCAATGGTCCCCTGATTTCGAGGATCGCGGCTCCTTGTACGCAGACGATATCCTCCTATATCTTACGTCGCCGCAGAAATCCCTCAATGTGCTTTTTGACGTGCTTGCTTCCTTCGGCAAGAACGCCGGTCTCGTGATCAATTGGGCTAAATCCTGCGTCTACGTTTTGGCAGGAGATCTTCCTCCGTTGCCGCGTAGATTTCCAATCCAGGTGGCGAGGGACGGTTTTAAGTACTTGGGGATTTATATTTCCTTGGATCCCGTTATGCGCTATGATCTTAATCTGTTGCCCCCTCTTCAGCGACTTAAACTTGATGTAGCTCGCTGGCGTAGGTTGCCACTGTCGCCCCTTGGCAGAGCGGCGCTCTTTAAAATTATGTCTTTGCCCCGTTTGTTTTTTGTACGCGCTACAGAACTCCTTTGATCCTATTCCCTCCAGCTACTTCCGTGAAGTGGAAAATTTGCAGAGACAGCTTGTCTATGACGGACGTGCTCGTATCGCCCTCTCCAACCTCACGCTTCCATGGTTTGATGGTGGCATAGCCCTCCCAGACATCAGACGTCATTACTGGGCGTCCCAGCTCAGCGCAATCAACCATGCGACCTACGCTCCGGGCCCGGCCCCGGCTTTTTCCATGGATAGGCTTATCCTTCCGGGAGGGTCTTTCAGTAGAGCACTGTACTCTAGGGTCCGCCGTGGAGCACTGACCGGTCCCACTAAGATCGCTGTGAGAGTGTGGCGCGATGCGACTGCGGCTTTGGGTTGGAGTGGTAGATTTACTCGAGCCACCCCCCTGTACGATTCGGAATGCTTGGGTTCTCTGTGGCGGAAGAAAGGGTTTGATAAATGGGACATGATTGGCATTAGCAAGGTTGGTGACTTGTGGTCGAAGGGGACAGTCAAGTCCTTCGACGCGCTGCGTCTGGAGTATGACCTGGGCGGCACTGAATTCTTCCGGTACGCTCAGGTCCGTCATGCTTTGTTGTCGGTGTTCCCAGTGGGCACCGATATTCCTGAATCCTCCCCGTTGGAAGACCGCATCCTGGATGGACATGTACCCAACAGTACGATCTCCTTAATTTATAAAAAGCTTATTAATAACAGAGCTGATCTACTAATTCGCCTTAGAGACGCATGGTGCTCTGACGGCTTGGAGTTAGATGACGAGGACTGGCAGTCGGCTTTGTCTTCGCCTAAAGAGGTCGCTATCCCTGCCCGACTGCGATTTGTCCAATTGAAGATACTGCACAGAGTGTATGTCACGGGGCCCGGTTTGGTTCGTATGGGATTTTCTGTGGGTGGGTTGTGCAAGCGTGGCTGTGGTATGACTGGCACCTTTCTGCACATATTGTGGGAATGCCCGGAGATGGTACGATACTGGGCCAGAGTACATGATGTCATGAGGAATGTTACGGGTGTGTCCCTGCTGCCCGAAGCCAGGCGTTGTCTGCTCAATGTTTGGGAGCCTACTGACTACAATTCCGCACAAACTAGGTGGGCGGCCCTTGGTAACATGGTCGCCAAAAGGGACATTGCTCAGCTTTGGGATTCACATAGGCCGCCTACCCTTTCCACGTGGAAGGAGAACATGGATTGGTGCATGTTTCGAGAGAAGACTGCATACCTATCCCGGGGACGTCCCAGACAATGGGGTCGTATCTGGTCTCAATGGAATGCATATCGGGGTAATATCTGTACTCCCCACACGATTTGTCTACCGAAGTGCCTTTGTCCCCCTAACCTGACGTTCACCTGTTATCCCCGATACATTTGCTGTCTGTCCCCTCGCCTGCCCCTCTTCATGTTTTCACCGATTGTCATATGTTGATTTCTTGAGCTCCGCCCACATGGACCAATGATGATGTGCTATTTATATTTTTTGCCTTGTGAAGTTTTGTTGTTCTTGTATGTCTTTTATTTTCAATAAAAATTAAAAAAAAAAAAAAAAAAAAAGTCACGAATTGCCCATATAACTGCCCTGTTTTTAGGATATGAATTATCAAGTGAAGGCAAAAGCCTGGCAGACAATTTCTTAGAGAAATGTGCTGTAATCCAAGCACCAAGAACGCTGAAAAACTTACAATCAATTCTAGGTTTCCTGAATTTCGGAAGAACTTACATTCTAAATTATGCAGAGAGGGTTAAACCTCTCTATGAACTAATTAAACCAGATTTTAAAACAATCAATTGGACTCAAAAACACACAGAAATTTTGAGATCATTGCAAACAGACATGTTAGTTAAAACAAAATTGCAAACGCGCGATAACACACGCAACCTTGTAATTCGGGTCATCCCAGGAAGATGCGGATTCACATACCTAACCTCTAATGAGGGAGAAACGGTACCAATAGCATACAAATCACATTTGTACACAGAAGCTGAAAAAACATTCAGTATTAAGGAAAATATTGTACATGCGGTCCAAACAGCTGTAGCAAAAGAAAGAGACCAAGCCGAAGGCAGACGGATTACTGTTATAACAGCAGAATCAGCCTTTGAGGCATTAACAAGCCCATGTAATTTAACTACCGTGGCATTAAATCCAAAATGGATACAATGGGAAAATTCTCTTGCTACAGACAAAGTGAAATACTATTTTGGCCCAAACATGAAAAGATTAAAAAATCTAGAATATGAAAGAGAATATCCTCTGCCAATCGACATTCTGCCCATACAACAGTACGCCTGTGTAATATATACAGACGGATATGGACAACCCTCAGTTTGGGGAAAACAAGCCTATAACGCCACATGCGAGATTGTTAAATACGTGTGGCGCAGAGGTAAATTGAGACCTCTGGTAACAATATCACACTCTGTAGAGAACAATTCAGAACAACAAACTGAAGTAATAGCGTTAAAAATGGCACTAGATAATGCTGATCGCGAATTCCCGACACTAATAGTGTGCGATTCATATTACTGCATCAAATTATACAATAACGACTTGCAGAAATGGGTTCAAAACAGTTACAAAGATGACACAGGTGCCAAAATAAAGCAAAAATCGCTTTGGGAACAAGTAGTTCTTTTACAGAAAGAACTACCAAAGACTCACGTGATACATACACTGAGTCATGAACGTGATGGCGTTCACGTTTCAGGGAATTCATTGGCTGAGACAGCCACAGCGGAAGCAACTAAGCCGGCTTCCGTAGCTACAAAAAAGCGTTCAGGAAAATACGTAGACGGGGAAACGATGCTGGCGGTAAAAACGTCATCAAAAGGCGACTTTGCAGCGCTACCCGTCAACTATCCACTCAAATATACATACATAATCGATGCAAACTCCGTTCCTTTTGCTCAAATCCCTGGAGTGGGGGATAGGGTAATTCCAAACACGAACAGGAGAAACTTATTAATAGCAGACGCACATATGGGTGAGGGTCTAAGACACCTTAAGATTAAGGAATCTCTGAAAGAATTACAATCAATATACTGGTGGCCGGAAATTAGCCTGCAAAGCTACAAATTAGCATTTTACTGTCAAAACTGCAGTGGCGAACTCCCCGGAGTATTACCATTGCCCTTCTTTTAGATATCACAAGAATATCAATACGAGATACCCGGAAAAAATGCGTCCCATTAATATTATTTAAGACTAGTTTCACTTAAAATGTAGAACCCAGCTCTCGGCTGACGTCTGAACTGTTATAAAAGATTTGGGAGTCTATAGCGGCATAAACGCAATTGGCATGCTACTCTCTGACCAGGGTCCTGCTTTTAGCTCTTGAGCTTATAAGGAGGCGATGACCAGAATGGGCATTGCATTGCGGTAATCTTATCACTTCCTTCCTGAGGGAAATGGGATGGTGGAAAGAAAAAACCGAGACATAAAGCACTCTATAACGGCAAAGGTATTAAGTTCTGGGGTTGGGTGGGTCAAACATCTAATAAGTGTCCAACAATCTGCCAAGAAATTCTCTAAAAGGTTTCAGTCCGTACGAACTATTGTTCGGGACTAGAATGCATATCCTGGACCTCGTTAGTCAGACTTCAGTGGTAGAAAGAAAATGCTTTGATATCAAAGATCGTTTGGCTATTTTACAGGACTTAAATGAAACAAGAAAAGACCTGAGCAACATAAAGTTGAAATAACAGCCAACAGCCACTGAAGAGAAACCACCTGTCCCAGCAAGGCCTGTCTGGATTCCAAAGATTGGGGATCTGGTCAGGGAGAAAATCGCAGTGAAGAAGGAATTTGGGCCTTCTTACAGAAAAGCAGTACCTGTCTTAGCTGTCAACGGAACAAGATCAGTTGTACTACCGCCCCTTGCTGGTAAAAAGGAGAACCGAGTTGTATCCATCGACCTGGTTAAACATCAATCATGTGGCCAATAATAAGTAGTAGGCCAAGTGGACTCCCAAGAAATAGCAGAACACCAAAGTTTGCTACAAATCAAGAGGTTCAAACTGAGAGACTAATCACATTTGATAAACCTACAGTGAATCAACAAGGACTATGCAACAAAGCCATGGAACTTATGCCTCTTAAAACCCAAATTGCAACAATTCGTCAAGAAACACCTGTCTACAACAATGTAGCTACAGACTATGCTAATGAAACAAAGAAAAATCCAGAAGCAATTCCAACAATTGACAGAACTGCATCAGGCTACTTCATCAATTTCGATGACTTTTCTGAGGATCCGAGCGAACCTGAGGAACAGCCAACAACAACAAAAACTTTTAAAGACAAAGCTAAAGAACTCTTTCATCAACTACAAGAAACCTATCTGATTTCCCCATGGATTGAATTTTGGGTGGTGCTAGGTGTACTTTCCCTCCTGCTTTGGCTCATCATGGTGCTATGCTTGGGACACTTCATTGAGGGAAAATATATTACAATGGACACAGCAAGCCAGAATATCAACCTGGTCCTAAAGCCACACAAGTCTTCACACATCGAGAAAAGAGAACTTTCTTCAGTAAACTTCACAGCCAATCCGATACCCGGTGGGGTAGCATGGGACAAAACAGATTACGAAATATATGGCCCGGTCGAGCTCTTGAAGTATCCTCATCAATTTAAGGTTTCATTAAGTGACTTTGTAAAACCGAGCACATTCTCTGATGATTGGGACTTTGAAAGTATTAATGATATGATGTCAGACTTAGTTATGTCAGCAAAATTTACAGAACATGATTATTTACAAGGTTCATCAAATTATGAACAGATGTACTGCTACAATCACTATGCTAACCATTATTTGCATAAATCTGCTCAACCTAGAAATGTTTTAAATTATAATCAATGGGAACATTGTGCAACTCCACCAAAAGGTAGTTCAAAAACATTTTATGAGAAATTCCCATACTTCTCAGGGTTTAACACAAGTGAAGCAGAAACGTTTTATTTCAAACTGTTAAATAAGACAGGGATGAAAAGCATGCTGACAAATACAAAATTAATCTATTCAGAAACATTTTTTGAAAAAATGAATACATTTGGTTTTGATTTTTGGAAAAATAACATTGAAACAAAAACCATCTGGGGCACCAAAGATTGGCAAGTGCAAGGTATAGATTCATTATTCAGAGCGTGCATGATCCCAGAACAAGTTATATTTTTGAATGACACAATTCAACAAACAACCTGTCTTGGCCTAGCCAAAATTAAAGACTTAAACAAACCGTCTATTCCAAAGCCAACACCTGACAGTAATAGCAGTACAGATGTTGAGATAGACGTATCCCATATTTTAAACCAAAACAGAACACATCCTCATTGGAAAAAATGGTTGATCTGGCCCACAGACACAAATAACTGTCAAGATAGATTCCTGAACAAAATACAGGGGTTCAAATTGACCAGGCCAGACCCTAGATACTCCCAGAGACAACATCCAGGGATAGTAACAACATACAGTGTAGGAAAACTCTGCCTCGAATGGCTACAGACATCCACACTGGCAGAAATTAAGCAACACTTAACTTTACTTAAAGAAGGTGCTGACTTGCGTGATTTCATTATGGGACAACGCAAACAGCGTCAAAAACGTTTCATAGCGGCCTCTATATATGCAGCTTATAACGAAGCTTGGAAAGAAACTCAAATTGAAACAGCAGAAAAAATACGAGAAATTGACCGTATTAATTTGGAAAAATCACTTTCTGTTGTGGACAATGGGTTAATGACTCTGTCTTCCAGAATATATTCACTGGACAGTATTGTATCATCTGCAATCGATATAATAGAGCAGGACTTACTAATGTTACAACATGGTCAGTCCCAATTGCGTTCTATTGTACAGCTTGGCTGGACGTTACAAAATCTGCGTTCAGGCTATGTGCCTTGGCGTTTAATCAACACAACGTCACTGTTCTCTATCTTTAACCTTACTGATATACAAATCAGCTTGGCACAAAAAGGAGCAGAATATACAATTCTGAGCATTGAAAAACTTGAGAGATTACCATTGACAATGTCAGAACGACCTGTCATTGAATGGATAATACACGGAATAATAACTATTCCGATAACAACTTTCCAATTTCAATACTGCCAAAAGTATATACAGGCAGGCCAGTATGAAAGGTTGGGTTGCATTAAGTCAACATGGAAATTACCTTACACACACACATGTTATAGTGAAAAAGGACAGAATGTATTTCTTAGTGGTAATAATTGTGAAAAATCACTAAGTGGTATACTTCTGTGTCAGGGTATAAATCTACATGGGTTCTGTGAGGGGACTTCAAATACCCTTTCATGTCACCAGCTTGGCACACCTGCAACTCGAATAGAGCCATTCTTTAGACGGCTTTTGAACGGGAGCTACATTCTAATAGTGGACCACAGATGTTGTGGCTTGGTGCCAGGAAAAGCTTATCTAGTAAGCGTTTCTTCCATAGTCACTTGTTGTATGCAAGTATTGTATCCAAACGACACTCCAGACAGGGAGGGAAAAATTTGGCCCAGTTTGAAAATCTCTTCTATTCGAATTGATACTTTAAGCAGATTGAAGTCTGTTCTTCTACAGACGCCTGTGCCCTCGACGTCATCAAAAGAAACGTATGATCTCCATGATCTCCAAGTTGCAAGGACAACGGCAGAGATACATAACCTTTTATCAACAAATTGCCCCTTACACTTCGCAGAAATGCTAAACCAAATCTTAAACATTTCAGATACGAATGGTATCCAGAGTGTATTTAAGACAATTTTTTCGGGACTGTTGTCACCTTTTAAAGCAGTCCTGGGCATCTTTCCTAATTTTGTCCATTCGATCTTTGGCGGCCTTCCACTCCTGTTGGGACTCGTAGCAGGCATTTTATTTTTGATACTCCTGCTTCGTTATGGCAAGCCACGTCACAGACAAGACTCCAGCAACAATGGAAGAAACGATCCTAGCTATACGCTATCGGGACCGCATAACTAAAGTCCTTGGATTAGCCCGGCTAAGAGATCTGAATATGACCTGGTTTCTTTCATTCAGACCCATCTGGCAGAATTGTATCTTACCTGTGTTAAGATGTATGCTGTGCGGAGAAGAATGCGTGTTGGACGTCTGTCTTACACTACAATCAGAAGTACCATTGGATACAGATACTTTGCTAAGTCCAGTAACGGCTCATGCATCGTGTTGTCCCCAGCGGTTACCAATCCTGATGACGGCATTCGTGGAAACTTCACCACTGCGATTAAAGGGTAGTGAAGTGCAAGATGAGAGCAGCATCAACCAGGTACGACCTTCTGTGAGCAATGCTGATCAATACATCGATGATAGCAATCATTCTCACGACTGCACATTTGCGGCATCTTCCGACTTGGTCGAACTTTCACCTGAAGCGGTAAACTGCTGAAATGATGTTCTCCCCTGAACAAAAAGAATGACTTTTAAGCAAACGAGCACTCAGCGTTCCCTGAACTCTGAATTTGGCCTTCAGCTTTGAAAAACAAAAGCTTCTGGAAATATTTGGAACTGTTTTGACTTCTTTCCTTGAAAAACGAATTTTTTTTCCCCTGATTCCAAAATATTTACTTTTTTTTGGCACTCATCCTCTGCTTAAAGTAGAACTATTCTTAGAGAACAGAGCTTCTATTTTTAGAACTCTAGAGACAATATATTACCTCAGCCTCTAGCATATTTACAAATAACTGTATTTATATGTGATGAAATGGTCTCGCACTTTTCATTTCTGTATTAAGAGCCATTTCATGTGTAATTTTCGCAAAATCATTCTGCTGATATATATGCATCCTATTTTATGAATGATTACTCTGCTTGAAATACTGTACCTATACTAATTTTTCGTGTATTTCGCATATGCCATTTCAGATGCAAAAAATGTATTTTGGGGTGGATCGGTATACACATGCACCGTTAGATATGTTTACTATTCCTTAGTTTAGTAATAATGGACATGAATTCGTGGAGTGGGTGTAGTGTGTTTATCTAGGTACCTGAATCGATATTCCTATTCTTTGCCCTTGTCCGGTTATAAATCAATAATATCCCTACAACGGCATAGAAACCCTTTTCATAATTCAGTCATAGCGCATGCTGTCACATTAAGCAAGCATACTCCTCCAGCCCCCTAGAAAGCACACCGAGTTCTTAAACAAATCCAAGCCTCCAGCAACCCGGGAAATCCCCGCTGCTTTGTTTTGATTTCGTCCGAGAACTCCTGTAAAGCACTGTAAGAACGACCAGTTCTTAGTGACATCTTTATTGACGTCTTATGTCCAGCCTTACGTCAAACCCGATTCAAAAAGGGGGGGGGTGGTGATGGACAGAGTATCTGAATTAAGCAGAACACTCCTACCCAGTCAAAAGATCAGGGCTTGATCCATCACCGTTTTTTAGCTCACTGCACCATCCCAGTTCAGAACCTGGCTACATGCAAATTAGTCTGACCCTGGCCCAGTGCATCATGGGAACAGGGCAGACCAAACTACCAAGCCAATTCTTTACTGGAAAGGAAACAAGCTTCCGGGGACCGGTTTCTGGCATTACAGCCGTCTTCGGCCCGGCTTGCTTGAATCCTGATGGTGCAGTGAGCAAGGGACTCACATCTGAGCATACCCTTCCACACTTGTGGTGGCTAAAACGATTAAAAAAGGGGGGGTGGTGATGGACAGAGTATCTGAATTAAGCAGAACACTCCTACCCAGTCAAAAGATCAGGGCTTGATCCATCACCGTTCTTTAGCTCACTGCACCATCCCAGTTCAGAACCTGGCTACATGCAAATTAGTCTGACCCTGGCCCAGTGCATCATGGGAACAGGGCAGACCAAACTACCAAGCCAATTCTTTACTGGAAATGAAACAAGCTTCCGGGGACCGGTTTCTGGCATTACAGCCATCTTCGGCCCGGCTTGCTTGAATCCTGATGGTGCAGTGAGCAAGGGACTCACATCTGAGCATACCCTTCCACACTTGTGGTGGCTAAAACGATTCAAAAAGGGGGGGTGGTGATGGACAGAGTATCTGAATTAAGCAGAACACTCCTACCCAGTCAAAAGATCAGGGCTTGATCCATCACCGTTTTTTAGCTCACTGCACCATCCCAGTTCAGAACCTGGCTACATGCAAATTAGTCTGACCCTGGCCCAGTGCATCATGGGAACAGGGCAGACCAAACTACCAAGCCAATTCTTTACTGGAAATGAAACAAGCTTCCGGGGACCGGTTTCTGGCATTACAGCCGTCTTCGGCCCGGCTTGCTTGAATCCTGATGGTGCAGTGAGCAAGGGACTCACATCTGAGCATACCCTTCCACACTTGTGGTGGCTACATCAAACCCGGCACCTTTCAGGTATAAATATACCAACGTTGCCTTAAGCAAACACACGGTGGTGATGAATCTGGAGCAGCTACTACTTGCCCTAGAGCCCAGCTGATGCGAGAGCCCACGGACGCTGCCCCTCCCTTTTGACGCGCTGAGCAAGACGCTGTCTTTTCTCTTGCCGAGAAATCCAGCCTCCGGCGTTTCCAGCTTACCCTTACGGGTGACTGGGATACCGAGTCCTGAGAGAGAGATACCAGCCCTCCTGCCTTCTAATACCCAGGTACTGAACTGACTAAACCCTTACAGAGAATTCTTGAGTCAGATTCTTGGCAAAACAAACTTAACTTAAACTGCAACTTACTTACTCCTTCCCACGTATTAGGCTTAGGTCAGGTACACCGGGGTAGGCGTAGTTAGAAGCACCAGTTGAGTACGATTAGTCAATGTATATATGTATGTATCTATTTTATCCATTTTAAAGTATCATATGGCTAAGAAACCATATCAATGCTTTTACAGTATTATTTCATAATCCTGCTTTTACTGTATGCACTTTACTTAACTATAAGTATTGCAATTGTAGCAATTCATTTCTCTTGATGGGGAAAGAGACTGCTCAATAAATAACACCTTTTATTGAAAACGCCCGTCTCTCTTTTTCTCTGCAATCTGGTGAAACTAAGTACGCACTTATTGACTGAGTGAAATAGCTGTCTTTTGTTTTCACACGACTCTAGAGATACACTCTTATTCAGGGAGAGCAAAGTTGTCATGTTTTATGGTTGTCACAAACTAAATCCCTTCTTGTCTATCCAGGGAGGTTAAACTCCTCCTCCCTTATTCGAGAAAGTTTCTAGTGAACTCTGAGCTAGCTGGCAAAAAACTTAAGTCTAATATGGTCAGTAGAGACCTAGTTAACCTCAGTCCTACGTCTACACTACTGAAGATATTATTCCAATGCGCAGAGCCTATTGGGACTATAGGAACTACACTACATGGCGCCCAACGTTTGGTAAGGCGATAAATCTAACGCAAGCCGTTAGAGTAACTCAGTCGTGCTTTTTCACACAGACCCTTTTTCCCGTAAATAATCCAAAAGACGTCTGGAGTGGGTAAAAGGTTAAAAATCCGCCGGAACTTAGTAGGAAGAGATTTCTATGTATAGTTTTTGGTTTATTCAACATTGAAGGATACAGTGTTCCAAAATATTGTGCACCTAATCTTTGTTTCCTTGAAAACCTGATCTGCAACAAAAACCTTTTTGTCAGTAAAAATGTCAGAAACTGAAGAAGAAAGTGAGACAGCTAGAATAGCAGCTCGTCTCCTTGAGGATGACGCAAGTCTCCTGCAGACTGACCCGGATGCAATACTCATCCCGGTCAACATAAGAAAAACTATAACTATTAAACTTATAGAAAATGGACTAACATCGAGAGGTGGTACAGTCATATTCGTAATTGAGGCACATGAATATCGGCAGACAGAGGTATTCTATTCATGGATCAACTTTCCAGCAGCAAACGCTGTCACACGTGAGTTCCACTATTACAAAATAGAGGAACCACCGGATGAGTACACCCCTTTCGAGGAGGTGGAAATCCCATTAAAATACCAAGAGCCCCTGCTCTGGTTTAAAGGCGCCTTAAAACATAATAATCACTTCACCAGGCTCGGTCCACTAGGTAGACCAGGAGCAACGTGGCCGTTTCTAGCCAGCTACACACCACATCCTGACATTACTAAAATGTCAAGCGAAGAACTCTTAGTTAAAATAAAAGAATTAACACAGGCATATAGAGACTTAGTTCAAGTGGCAACTGAGGATATAACTTTCCTTCAGAAATTGAAAGAAACAGATATAGCAGAACAACCATTTGAACTGGCCAGAATCATAGAAAAATCCTATGAAGAGCTAGGAAGAGATAGTTTGGGTGGGAAACCAGTAAAACCCCAACTAACTGAAAATCCTGAAAAGATATTTATTAAAAATAATCTAAACACTCCAAAAAAGAGCTGCGATGGAAATAAACAATCCACTCCCAAAGAAAAAAGATTCCAGTCCAGAGGAAAGTCTCTTCGGCGGAGAGAAAGATCTCCGGACCAAGGACACAAGTCTCCCCAGAGGGAGTCCTCTGAGAAAAGATACAACCTTAGAAATAGGGATAATTTGAAGAAACCTGAGAGATATCAAGATACTGATACACGTCCCTCTCGATCTTTTCAGACTTCCTCGCAGAAATCGGAAAGAAGAGGACGGTCAGAACACAGGGAAGAGCACGTCAAGTCCAAAGACAAGGAACCTGCTCATCAAAGTAAAAAATTACAATTTCCAAAAAAGAAGGTAGCCAGTATTAAAATAATCAGACATGCCGAGGATCCTGAGAACACAGCTGAAAAACGGAGAGTGGGCTCAGACAATGCTAGACAGCGCAACAGAAGTGAGCATAGCTCGCAAGATCCTGATGAATCATCTGGAGACAGTGGACACAAATGAATACATTCAGGTGGAAACTGCAGATACCAGAGTTAGCAAACCTCATAAAACCTCATAAAATATACGAAATAACATTACGTATAGAGGGAGCTAAGACTAGGAAAATAAGGGGTCTATTTGGGATAACCTCTCCAAAGGCTATGGCATCCTTTTAGCTGAAAAAGACTGGCCACCGGAGTTTGTCAGGGAGTGCCCTCATGGCGAAGAAATTATTATGCCTGCCTTCTCAAATCACATTCCAATTCATAAAAAATATACACTTGCAAGACAGTGGGCAGTAGCCCAAGCTCCTGCATTATATAAAAACCATGTTGGATGGGATGAGGACTCTCCTCCTCACAAAATCCAGTTAAAATGTCAACCAACTGCACAGAGGCAGTAACAAATTAAGCAAGAAGCTAAAAAACAGGTCAGGGAGATCTTAGATCAACTTGAATACCAGGGGGTGATTGAAACTTGCACCTCACAAATGAACAATCCTTTGTTTCCTGTCTCCAAGCCAGACGATTCATATCGTCTAGTTTTGGACTACAGACATCTAAACTCATGTTGCAAAACATTTGCAGTACAAAACTCACATAGTGCAGCACTAATGAATAACATCGTGCGCAAAAAATACAAAACAACATTAGACATCTCTAATGGATTCTTTTGTCAAAACATAGCACCTGAAAGCAGGTATTTGACCGCTTTCTCAATAATGGGCTCGCAGAAACAAATTCTGTCGACTCCCACAGGGGTTCAAGAACAGCCCATGACTATTCTCAGCAAATGTATGATGATGAGGCATTATCTTATGTTGATGACATCTATCTAACAGATGATGACTTGGATACTCACTTGAAAAGAGTGAACACCATAATACTTGGGTTCGCAGCAGAGGGTTACAAATTCAACTTTAAAAAGTCACGAATTGCCCATCTAACTGCCCTGTTTTTAGGATATGAATTATCAAGTTAAGTCAAAAGCCTGGCAGACAATTTCTTAGAGAAATGTGCTGTAATCCAAGCACCAAGAACGCTGAAAAATTTACAATCAATTCTAGGTTTCCTGAATTTCGGAAGAACTTACATTCTAAATTATGCAGAGAGGGTTAAACCTCTCTATGAACTAATCAAACCAGATTTTAAAACAATCAATTGGACTCAAAAACACACAGAAATTTTGAGATCATTGCAAACAGACATGTTAGCTAAAACAAAATTGCAAACACGCGATAACACACGCAACCTTGTAATCCGGGTCATCCCAGGAAGATGCGGATTCACATACCTAACCTCTAATGAGGGAGAAACGGTAGCAATAGCATACAAATCACATTTGTACACAGAAGCTGAAAAAACATTCAGTATTAAGGAAAACATTGTACATGCGGTCCAAACAGCTGTAGCAAAAGAAAGAGACCAAGCCGAAGGCAGACGGATTACTGTTATAACAGGAGAATCAGCCTTTGAGGCATTACTATGCTCGTTAATACAGACTTTGACCAGTCTCCTGGTCCTCCCTACACATTTTAGTCCACATGTGCATATGATCACATACACCACGTTCTTCGTATTGCAGTTATTGAAGCCGTTTATGGCCCATGGTGTATCGACACCTAGGTCCAATTCTTTTGTTTTCTTAGTTAGGTAGCATACATTACAATATACACATGGGTAGTGACCTATTGCCTGGGGCAGATTCTAAAGTGTCCTTTGGCTTGGACCTTCTGGAAGGGCCTGTGGTCTTGTGTGTACCAGGTGATCACGCAGGCTGCTAACTCGTCTGAATGAGAACATTGGTTTCTCTAGATCCGAAGGACCCAAAGACAAAAATTGTTAATCAATTTCATCATCTCATTCGAAAGTAGACTGTATGTAGTAACACATATCAGACAGTTTTTGGGTTCCCTTACTCGTGTCTCCATTAGTAAGTCACAATTGCTATTACGGGCTCTTTTCTCTGCCCTAGCAACAATGTTCTGTGGGCGGCAATGTTCAATTAACTTTGCTGTCAGGAAATCAGCAAGTTTCTAATAGTCTTTATTCATTGTGCAGTTTCTGTGGAGGTGCAGGAACTGACCTAAAGGGAGGTTTTCTTGTAGGCTTCACAGGAGAAAACTACTGAATTTGAGAAGATTGTTTCTGTGTGTAGGTTTATAGTATACCTCTGTTCGTAGTTCGCCTTCACATGCATAAATCCTCAGGTCCAGGTAGTCCCACTCTGTTGCTCATAGTACAAGTGAATTTCGGGAATGGATCCACACTCTTGAGTCAGATCACAAATTCCATAGCCTCGTCTTCCCTTCCATGCCAAATCAACAACCTGACATCAATATATCTTTTCCATAATTTAATCCTCTCACAGTATGGGTTATCTTGTCACAGGATGGGCGATCTTTCCAGATGATACACATACAGGCAGACTTGACAGGGTGGAAATGTGCTGACCTTTGATGTCCCATGTTTTGGAGAAAAAATTCACCCTCATAAACAAAATAATTGTATGTGAGCACAATCAAGAATGGAATCCTTTGGCGTGATGTAATTCCATGCTGTTTCCGAGAGGATGGCTTCTACAAACCTTAATGTTTCTTCTTGGGGGATGCCCGTGTACAGTGCCACTACATGCAAGCCAATAAGTAGTTCATCTTCAGGGTCAAAACTCATCTCTCCTAGGAGGTTCAATACCTCTTTTGTATCTTTCAGATACGTATGAGTTCTTTCAACTATTGGTTTTCACAGAATTTAGACAGAGCCTCCAATGCTGAGTCAATACCTGATACTATAGGGCAGCAAGGTTGTGGAAAAACTCCTGTATGAACCTTAGGAAGGATATCAAAATATGGTTGGTCAAAAATTGGCCTTCTTTCTCAGTAATCCATCCATTGTCTAGGCCCCTCTCCACCAGAAACTTTATTTATTTCATTACTTTATTTGGTATGGTTTATTGTCTCTTATACATCCTTTCCTGATCTAACCATTTCAGTCACTCTTGTCTGTACATGTCAACTACAATCCTCACTGTTTTGCCCACATTTCTGGGCAGTGTGCCTTCCTTGCACTGGGCTGCTTGCCTCAACCTGGACTGTCTTGTCAATGTGCCTGTCCAAGTGGCTGCCGCACAGCCTGGCCTTGCTGATGGTGACTGATGCTCCCTGGGCCACATCTCCCTGAATCTGCTGAGTCCCTCTTCCTAACTCAGACACTGGCCTCTGCTGACTCGCTGAGGCCTCTGCTGTACACTATCATCCTGCTGTGGTACCCATTTCGCTGTTCTCCCCATGGGTAAGGGACCGCTCATGTGGCGCCTTACGCCCTAGTCTTCAATCTGCTGCTACGAAAGTCTAGCTGGGGAATGCTTTCCCCTCATTTGCACATTTGCCCCCCTCCCTCTCCCTTTGCCTTGGGTCGTTTAATGCCCCCCAGCCCTTCTACGGCCCTTGTTGCACTGATCCATTGGCCGAGGCACATACCTTAAGAGATCCACTCGAAAGTGTGCTTCTCCCTCATATAAACTTGATCACAAACCACTGAACTATTCATCGATGCTACAAGCAATGCCGACCAGCACACACATCAATATCAACAAGCCTGGCCTTCAATCAAAGCTGCACAAGTTAATTTAATTTGAACATGTTCACCAGAAAACACTCATAGTTCATATTCAGTTTGTTTATTAAAATAATCTTGCCTCGCCTTCAGTGTTTGATTATAAAGGTGGAGGAAAGCCAAATAACCAACTGAGGCCTTGGGTAATTACTATAAGTAACACAATAAAGAAGTGGCCCCTTAGGGATAGATTGTAGCTATTATTTCCTCAACAACAATATTTAATTTACTATTGGAATCTTAAAGTAACTTAACTTAGTCAAAACAATATGCTAAAAATAACTGCTCCGAATAACTGCAAATCTGGTTCTTATTCATACTGAATTTTTTCTTAATGAAAAATTTAAAAAAAAGTTACCATATTCCATAGTACAGCAAATATTCAACCAATACAGAAAAAAACTGAAAAATAAACACTTTTGCCTCTTACTTTTATTATTCAAAACAAATTGACAGCACACCCTTCTTTTTTTTTATAATGGACCTGGAATCACTGACAGAATATCGACCTCAAAAATATTCAGGTACAAAAATATTGATGCAAAAATATCGATGTCCAGAATATCGAAGTCCTATCTGCACAATGATAAGTACAAAAATAGCGGAAAAAAATATTGTTGTATAAAATATCGTTGTTAAAAATATAATTTTTTTAATGTTTAAAAAATAATTTAAAATAACGAAAATAATACACATAATTAAAAAAATATATAGTTGGAATTATTAGAAAATGTTTAAAATTAAAAGTATTACATGTAATATAAAAAATTAAACATACATATATATATATGGAATATAATATATATACTTACTTAACATTAATAATGAATTATTGTATTAAAATCTAAATTGTTAGAAACATATTAAAAATTACAAATACACATATATATACAAATACACCAATAACATAAAAATAAAAATAAAATATATATATTACATTAAAATATTAAAATATTTTTATTCTTTTTAAAATACATTTTACACTTCATTAAATCAAACAGTTGAAAAAATATTGGATAGCGGAGAAGTGAAAATTACTATTCCCACTCCAGTGAGTACAACAGTAGGGAAAGAGTGGATAGCATAGGGGTAAAAATTACTATTCCCACTCCAGTGAGTGCAACAGTAGGGAAAGTGTTGGATAGCGTAGGGGTAAACATTACTATTCCCACTCCAGTCAGTGCAACAGTAGGGAAAGTGTTGGCTAGGGGTAAAAATTATTATTCCCACTCCAGAGAGTGCAACAGTAGGGAACGTGTTGGATAGCGGAGGGGTAAAAATTACTATTCCCACTCCAGAGAGTGCAACAGTAGGGAAAGTGTTGGATAGCGTAGGGGTAAAAAATACTATTCCCACTCCAGAGAGTGTAAAAGTATAGAAAGTGTCGGATAGCGGCGAGGACGAATTTACTATTCCCACTCCAGTAAAATATGTAAAAATTTAACAAACAATTAATTTCTTTTTTTTTTTAACTCCCACCATATTCCCCTATAAATGACACCACCAATATTGTAAAACTTAACACTATTATCATGATTAATTAATAATAATTCATTCATTATTTAAAATTAACAAGCAATTTAAAAACAATGAATAATAATTTAATTCACAGAATTAACAGTATAAACCAATTTAGAATACTTTCTAAAATAAAATAATGTAAAAAACATATAGAAATTAAATTACTTCCCAGCCTACTCCATATCAACACACAACCTGCTCTTAAAAAATCACACAAATAACATAATTAATAATTATTAATAACCAATTAATAAATAGATAACAATATATTATTTACCGCAATTTACAACATATATTTTAGAAACATAAATATTAAACAATTGAAAATATAAATAAATTAATTATTATTCAATTACTTCCCACCGTATTCCCCAATAGACCCACAACACACTCCTTAACAAATTACACAATTTACATATTTACCAATTAATTAATAATAATTAATTAAAAAATGAATAAAACTATTAACCACAATTAACAATATAAAATAATAAATACTTAATTACTAGTTAATAGAAATGATTAATTAATTAATTATAATTAAATTACTTCCCACCCTATTCCCCTATAAACCCACAACCCGCTCCTAAAAAAATAACACAATTAAGATATTGACAAAATAATTAAGAATAATTAACTAATGAATAATTAATTGATAATAAAGTAATTACCACAATTAACAATATAACATATTAAGTATATAAATATGAATTAATAAAAAGTAATAATTAATTAATTATAATTAAATTACTCCCTACCCTATTCCCCTATAAACCCACAACCCTATACGGAATAAAAACGCAAAATGTAGTTAAAAAAAATTACTTCTAAAAATGTAATACATATATTTAAAAAAATAAAATTCTTAGCCAAAAATTAATTATGGGCGAAATTTGCGAAATCGCGCTCCGTGAATTCGCGCGAAAGCAAATTCGCGGTACGCGAAATCCGCGAATTTGTGCGAACTTGCAAATTTTATATACACAGCCATTCAGCCAACAACCCTTACAGAGGGCAGGCGGCGCTTCACCACATTCGTTTGTCTCCTGGTAGGTAGCGGACACCGTAATAGACTCGTAGCTATAACCTTCAAGCGAGAGCTAGATCTGTCCCGCTCCCTTCAAAGAACACTTTGTTCCTCTCCACGTGTAGATTTAGGAGCGTTATCATCACTTCTGCTCGTTAAATATGTGTGATAGAGACTCCAGAAATTTTTGGGTCTGCTGGTGGGGGGCTGCAGTTCACTATAATTTTTGGATTGAGTACAGCAGTAGAGCATGTCGCGCTCCCAGCGTTTCAATACTGGTAATGGGCCTCTCATCCAACAGCAAGCCAGCACTCTTCGGGCCATTAGAAGACCCATATCAACCAGTCGTCTAACTGCTCTAGGTAGTTTTTTAGTGTAACCCAATATTACAATCAGGGGGTCCGGAGCGATCTCAACCTCTGTTAGTGCGCTTATTTCAGCGAAGATTTTCTCCCAGAACCCCCAGACTCCCGGGCACTGCCAAGCAAGGTGCAGGAAATCCGCCTCAGGGGGGTTGCACCTTTCACAACCTGGCGTATCCCTCAGAGTCGCGCAGGGGTGTAATATACTCTATTTAAGAACTTGAAGTGAATCAATCTATGTCTGCCATTTAGAGAGACCTTCTTAGTGATTGTGCAGCAGTAGCGCCATGTGTTATCGTCTAGTGCTAGGCCCAGGTCAGTCTGCCATGCTAGCCGCGCCTTAGTATATGGGTACCGGGTAGGTGTTTGTGTTGAGTTTATATAAGCTAGACAGTAGCCCTCTGGGTGTTGTGGTTTTGAGTACATGCGTAAGTTCGGGGACCTCTGGGGGTTCCGCCATGTCTCCTCCCAATGGATCACCCAAGGTGCTGCGCACTCTGTGGAACTGGAAACGCGTCAGCAGCGGAGGCGGCACACCAGAGCCCAAGGCTTGCTCCCACGTCTTGACCGTTCTGTCTACAAATAAGTCTCCTGCTGTATGTATGTTCAGGGTGTGCATGGCTGCAATTACTCCCTTTTCCCTGAGCGGCTGGAGCCACCTAGCCCAGTCAATCGGCATTATCGGGGAGTATAGCAGTGCTCCGCCCTGCATCCGCAAGAGATTGTGCCATGCATGATTGGTGCCTGTCAGGGAGTCAAGTATGCCTGTTCTACGGTCCAAGTCCCTGAAAACTGTGTGAGGGAGACTATCTGGCTGTGCAAAAATGGTTTCCATTCGTACATGGGGTATGTTTCTGTCTCCGTGTAGCCATGTGTGTAAATGTGACGCCTGTGCCATCCTGTAGTACGCTCCCATGTCTGGTGCTCCCAGCCCGCCCATTTCGTAAGGCATAATAAGTGTCGTCCATTTAACTCGTGGCCGACCTCCCGCCCAAGCTAGTTTCGTCATCTGCTGCTGTAGTCATGTAAAAAAGGATTTGGGGAGGACTATCGGTAGTGTAAGGAACAGGAACAAGAACCTCGGGAGCACAACCATTTTCATTATAGATATGCGTCCCACCAGGGATAGTGGGAGTTTGCTCCACCGTATCACATCATCTTCCAATCTACTCACCGCAGTGCCATAGTTGGCCCTGAAGAGAGTTTCCGATTCTGTGTGTAGGTGTATCCCCAAATATCGAACCGTGTCTGTGGTCTAGTGGAGGGGGTATTCCATTTGTGTCTGTTGCGTGAGCGGTGTGAGCGGAAAGGCAAGCGACTTGGTCCAGTTGACCCGAAGCCCTGAAAGCGCCCCAAATCGTACTACTTCTCTAAGTACTGATGATAAGTTATTGTCTGGGTCACCTATGTACAGCAAGGTATCATCAGCGTACATTGAAACTATTATTCTGTAACCCGGAAAACCTATGCCTTCGTTTCCGTGGTATTCTCGCAAAGCGCAGGCCAGCGGTTCCGCCACCAGGGCGTATAGGAGGGGTGAGAGGGGGCACCCCTGTCGGGTGCCTCTGCTGATTGGGAACGGGTCTGTGACCAGGTCCCCTAGGCGGAGCCTCGTCTTCGGACCATGATATAGTGCCCCTACATTTGCTGGAAAGGCTGCCCCAAGCCCACACGCTGCAGCACCTTGCGCATGAAGGGCCATTCCACGGAGTCAAATGCTTTCTCCATGTCGAGGAAGACCGCAAGTGCCTTCACATCTGGTCTGACATGTTCAAACACCCCCAAGACAGTACGTATGTTATAAACTAGATTCCTGCCCGGGACAAATCCCGCCTGCTCTGGGGCGATCAGTCCGTCCACCAGCAAGTGGGTGGCCAGTACCTTAGCGAACAGTTTGGTATCGACATTAAGCAGCGATAGGGGCCTGTACGAACTGTACTCCTCTGGTGGTTTTCCCGGTTTCAGTATGGCAACCAGAAGTGCCTCTCTCATGAAGTGCGGCATTTTGCCTTCCGCGCAGATATCGTCAAAGAGGGTCGACAGATGTGGAAGCAGTTGATCCTTGAAAGCTTTGTAGAAGCCCGCCGTTAAGCCGTCCGCTCCTGGTGCGCTGCCCGATTTCATACTAGCTAGCGCGTCTAGTATCTCGTCTTTCTCAATCGGCTGCATAAGAAATTCCCTGTCATGGTCAGCCAGAGTAGGAATGTCTATGTGACTGAGATAGTCATCTATTTCCTCTTCCATATCCTTCACTTTCGAGGAGTACAATTCCGAATAATAAGATTTGAAAGTTTCAGCAATTTCTCTCTCGTCTGTGGCAGGAGTTCCCGACGCTGTGTGAACCATAGGTATATGTTGGCGTGGTCGCATCCCTTTCATAAGGTTCGCTAACACCGCGCTCGGGCGCTCGCCTTCCCCATACACCCGTGCTGTGGAGTATTTGCTCATGTGGCAAATCTCTCTGTCCGCCTCCTCATGGTATTCCGCTAGTAGTGTCTTAATTTCGGCGCTCACTGTGTCCTCCGCGTGGAGGCACTGTCTGCACTCCAATTCTCCCAGCTTCCCCTCTATATCTGCGAGGTTCCATCTGATTACTTTAAGAATGCCCGAGTGTTTTGCTATCGCCACACCTCGTATATAGACCTTAAAGGCTTCCCACACTGTCTGAAAGCTCTCGACCTATCCTGTGTTTTTAAAAAAAAATAAGTCTATGGCCTCAGCTAGTTCTCCCTTAAACACTGGATCTAGCAATGAGTTTGGTGGGAACCTCCAGGTAAACGGTGGTATGAGCTTGCCCGGTAAGCGGATGCTCATGAGGACCGGTGAGTGATCAGACAAGGTTCTAGGCAAGACCCTGCAGTCCCTCACTCGGTGTAGTAGGGAGGTGGAAGTCAGCAGGTAATCTATCCTAGTATGGATATTATGGAATGCCGAGAAGTGCGTGTATCCTCCCTGGTGTTTATATAAGCTAGACAGTAGCCCTCTGGGTGTTGTGGTTTTGAGTACATGCGTAAGTTCGGGGTCCTCTGGGGGTTCCGCCATGTCTCCTCCCAATGGATCACCCAAGGCGCTGCGCACTCTGTGGAACTGGAAACGCGTCAGCAGCGGAGGCGGCACACCAGAGCCCAAGGCTTGCTCCCACATCTTGACCGTTCCGTCTACAAATAAGTCTCCTGCTGTATGTATGTTCAGGGTGTGCATGGCTGCAATTACTCCCTTTTCCCTGAGCGGCTGGAGCCACCTAGCCCAGTCAATCGGCATTATCGGGGAGTATAGCAGTGCTCCGCCCTGCATCCGCAAGAGATTGTGCCATGCATGATTGGTGGTTGTCAGGGAGTCAAGTATGCCTGTTCTACGGTCCAAGTCCCTGAAAACTGTGTGAGGGAGACTATCTGGCTGTGCAAAAATGGTTTCCATTCGTACATGGGGTATGTTTCTGTCTCCGTGTAGCCATGTGTGTAAATGTGACGCCTGCGCCATCCTGTAGTACGCTCCCATGTCTGGTGCTCCCAGCCCGCCCATTTCGTAAGGCATAATAAGTGTCGTCCATTTAACTCGTGGCTGACCTCCCGCCCAAGCTAGTTTCGTCATCTGCTGCTGTAGTGATGTAAAAAAGGATTTGGGGAGGACTATCGGTAGTGTAAGGAACAGGAACAAGAACCTCGGGAGCACAACCATTTTCATTATAGATATGCGTCCCACCAGGGATAGTGGGAGTTTGCTCCACCGTATCACATCATCTTCCAATCTACTCACCGCAGTGCCATAGTTGGCCCTGAAGAGAGTTTCCGATTCTGTGTGTAGGTGTATCCCCAAATATCGAACCGTGTCTGTGGTCTAGTGGAGGGGGTATTCCATTTGTGTCTGTTGCGTGAGCGGTGTGAGCGGAAAGGCAAGCGACTTGGTCCAGTTGACCCGAAGTGAGGAAAATTGAATTTTGCCTTGTCATATGTGCCTACGTGTTCCCCATCCTATGTTATATGTGCATGATCGATATGCATATATCCCCCTATGATCGATTAAAGACGCAATTATAGTTGTGTCCAACTCTAGTATGCCAGTTTCCAGTCCTCGTGAAAGCAACGAGTATTAGGCCTATGTTGCCACGTTTTACAGTGTGCACGTTAATTCATTAAATTGTCCCCGTTTCTAGGCCTCAAAGGGCCCGGACACCAGATTCAAGCTCCAGTCTCCTGAACCCACTCCGAGGAGCGATGCAGCCCCCACCTGCATCCCTGACCCTTCACTTACTTCCTGCCGCGCAGCACGGTGCCCGGCCTGGCTCTGCCTGCCTGTCTGCCAAGAATATGTTATGCCTCTAGTTATCAGTTCAGCTCTCCGTCTTCACATTCCTAAGCTAGCGAACCGCATAAACAGCTTCAGCTATAGTCTAGTCTTTCTGTCTCCATGCAAGAGAATTACTGTATTAATATTCATGAAGATTCATAGCACACGCAATACATGTAGAATATATGCATGCACCAGCCTTAGTGTCAAGTAGCCTTTGCCCTGATAACTTTTAGATTCTATCAACATGTACTCCAAACACCAGATACCAGATATGCTATAGGTACATGTCGTCCTGACACCGCAGACTTTAGTCTCCTCTTCTAGTGCAGAAGTCATAGCCCCCAGTTCTCCCCGGTAACACGTCATGGCCCGTTTGCGCGCACCACTAGGTTAAAGGTTCCAGCTGCTCAGGTAGCCCCCTCTATGTATCCACCCATTTATGACACTTCTGTGACGTTCTCATCACATGTCTACGTGCACGCCCTGTGCACGCCTTCTTTTCACACCCATGTGTTCTTATCTTACGCTTGTCACTTGTAACGCCTACTGTATGTAATGTAATTGTGATGTTTTACTATATATACCTTGTACTGTTAATGAGACGTTGCAGCTGCCTTCTATGCCATTCTATTTCAGGCTGTTCCGATCCTGTCCCTTCCCTTGTGCCTGATTAAAGCCTGTTAGACTCAGATTCCCCGGATCCTGCCTCTTATTTATTGAGCTATCTGTTATTATTAATGTATTCAAAAATAGTACCGGTAATTAATTATTTATTTACCACATAAATGGCGCCCGAATAGGGACGAGCCCTTTCCCCACGCGCCGGCGATGTAACGCAGGCCCCCTGACCCTTCTACAGCCGTGACGGAACTCTACCGTGCACGTGCAGATATTTCTGCTTCAAGTCTCCCTCAGGCCCACGGAGGAGACGGAAACTGCGGTCCGGCATCCAGACGAGGCGGTGAGGAATGCGGTTCGTCCCGACCAGAGCCCAAGCCGAGAGAGCAAGGTCCGAGGTATCCGGAGGCCCACCTGTTTCTGAAGTCCGAAGTTCGTAGTCCGACGTCGTAGCAGTCCAGTCCAGTCCGAGGCCTTCAGTTTCTGCTTCCCGGTGAGTACCGTTGCGGGGGAAGTATCTAGACAGGTTCATTAGTTTGTTCCTGGTCCGATGGGTTTGGGTACACAGATCCAGTCCGAAGTATTCACCTAGGTGGATACGGTATGACGTGTCTCTTTACGAGACCGGTATGTTCTGTACTGTTTTAGCAGTGCATCCAGTAATTCTAGTAAGTCCGTTCTCGAGAAATTCAAGTGTTATGTTTTCAGTGTATCAGGTAGTATTCTGTTCGAACTGTTATTAATGTATTTCTATGTCGTGGTATGAGTGATTTGTTTGCCATTTCATTACTGTGATTATTGTGTATTGTGTTCGCAAGTACAACTCAGACATGCCTCTGTTTTCGAAATTACGTCAGATAAAAACCAGAAAAGGGTTGCTCGAAGAAGCAGTTCCTGTCCCTCCTAGGGACAGTCCTGGACATTTCATGTATCACAAGCATGGCTTAGATGCCATATTATATCTAGACTTATGGGTGGATTACACGAAGGATCTTGAAGAGAAATATAGATGGCCTGTATCAGGTACATGGGATGCCGAGTGCATCATGCAAGTAGAAGAAGCATTATGGAAAAAGAAAGCCAGACAATCCCAGAAAGATGCCATCGAGTTATGGCGCAAAGAATCTCATAGAAGAACCGAAAAAGAATTCAGAAAAACAGAATTAAGTAGGGAATCCTCAGAAAAAGCCCAAGAAAGGGAGTTAATCGAAGAAGGTGAACGAGTTAGAGCAGAACAGTCAAACAGACAGAGAAATGCCCTTATTAAAGGTATGTATCCTCTTCTTGCCGAGGGCTTGCCGAAGGCAACCCCGGAAGCACCCTGTAATTTACCGCCACCATTGGTCCCGATTAAGCTATGTCATAAACCGACCGCAGCTGAAATTTTTCTTTCGTCCTACTTGGACGACACAGTCCCAGCATATGCAAATCGTATTCCGCCCGCTCACCCTCAGCATCCTGTAAATAATGTAATTCCTGTTCCTCCAGCCACTGGTCCCGGGGACCAAGTTAATGTGCCAGTACCCCCGGACCAGCCCACATTAAATGTACCCGCTTTTCCAGTCACTTTACCAGCACGTACAGTATTAACTGACGATTCTAGTTCAGGAGCAGTGGGGGGAGGTGCTCCTATCACCCCGACTCAAGTAAGACGACTGACGCCGCGAGAAGCAGCGTTACAGCGTACGCCAAAAGTGGCTACATACACAGACCTCAAGCGACTTCTTACTGACTGTATTATATGATCCAGTTCCAGGCGAAGATCACATGGTATTATATTCAGTACGTTTAAGAAGGGTTGCCAACTTTTTGGTCACCCTGCCCGACATGAAGGGACATCTAGACAGAATATATCGTTTTGTCCGTACAGGGGAGGATCCAGGAAGTATTCACGAAGCTATGGCACACAGGAAAGCCGAGATTCAACATATGATTTTACAGTTCTTGATTAACTGTTTAATAAGAGAGCAAGATTATCCTGATAAAGACAAAGACGAGATGAAAGGTCTGATCAGGTGGAGTGACAATATAGCCGAGGGAAAACACAAGACACAAGGTAGTGTAGAAAGTATGTACAAGAAAATTCGTAAGGAAATTATAAGTATACACCAGAAAGAGGAAGCAAAAAGAGGAACCGAGAAAGAGAATGACTCTTCTAGTGAAGAAGTAGACAGCGAGAATCCCTCCAGAATAGCGTATGTAGGTAGAACTAGATTTTCCGACAGACATTCACGCCTAGATTACAAGAAAGTTTTTCCTCCTCCAGTACCAGAACAGTGTTCTCTTGAACAAGTATTCCAGGCCACCGATCAAATTCTGAAATCACGAATAGGTTATAGCGAGCTTAGTACAATGCATGAACAAGAACTAGCCCGATCGGCAGTCCGATGGACTAGTGATTCTACCACGTTTCCAGATGAAATAGTGGCCCAAACGTTTCTGAAACTGCCCCCAGCCGAGCAGCGTCTGGTGGGTACGTATATGACCCAGCACCTCATTACACTGTATGAGGATCAGCATTCTGATCCAGGTCCTTGACATGATGTATTGAACGAGTTACTCCTAAACAGATGGAAAGGTCTAGGTACCGATTTAATTAGTGTCATATTAGAACAGCGCCACAAATACAGAACGTTCCTGAATCCACATTTTGTTCCCGTTCCACCCCCAGAAAGAAAATCATTCTACATAGACAGACAGAATCCGTTGCGAGAAGTACATCCAGTTAAGGGAGAGGGGGGTGGTCTAGAACGAGTATTTGTTTACACCCCTATCACGAAAATAGAACTTCTGGAAATGAAAAAGTTAATACCCTGTCACGATAAAGATCCAGCAGGGTTCCACCGTGAATTAAAAGACATGCTCCGTATGGGAGAATACACGTATCCTGATATCATTAAAATGTTAAAGGTCCTGTTGCCTGCGGGCACATATGAAAAACTCAAAGAAAAAGAATGGGAGGTGGGAGAGAAAAAGATAGATTGGACCGCATTAGAAACTGAAGATAACACACGAGTTCCAGGTACCGGTCTTGGGGATAAAGCTAAAGCATTGCCCGAATTGTTAATACAAGTTTTACCAAGATTACTAGCCACGAAAAAGGAAGACTGGGATGCCATCTCAGCCTGTAAACAGAAACAAGACGAAGATACTAGTGATTTTTATTCTAGATTTGAGAAATGTTTCATTATTAATAGTGGTCTGAAAACAAGTAGTGAATCGTATCCACGTCTTTTTGTTACCAAACTAGTTGAGAATTCAAGTCCACAAGTTAAAAATCGAGTACTGAAAGTCGAAAGTACCTGGCAAGCTAATACTCCGTCACAAATGCTCCAGATGCTACAGTACCACCAGAACAGAATTAGGGAGGAGCAGGAACACGAAAGGAGACGTATGAAAGACATGAAAATTAAAGTACTAGTTGCACAGTCTGTTCCGCAAGACAGTCAGAAGAGGGGTCCGAGTCAAGCCAGTCATCCTACAGCTCCCGTTAAAGGGACATGCAATTACTGTAAACAGCCAGGTCATTATATAAACGAATGTGCAGTTCTGAAACACAACATAGCTACTGGTAAAACCAAAGAGAGACCACGTCCGCCTAGACAAGAACAAGTTTCACAGACTTCCCAGCCACCGCAGAATGCACAACAGACAGTTACAGTACCGCAGCCTATAGCTGCAACACAACACGTTACACAGCAGATGTACCAGTACGCACAGTCGGAGTATCCAGATTATCAGCCGTATTCATGAAACAGCCTAGAGAGGGAGGTTGGCTTGCCTCTCATCGAGATTCCTGTAGATCAAGAGGGTCCCTATGTACACAGTCAAGTATTAGGGAAAGACAGAAAGTTTCTGATTGATACAGGGGCAAGTAGGACTACCATCAGTCATGACGAGGTTCCAGGGGCTCCACTCTCAGGCTCTAGAAATGTTTCCCTTGGATTTTCAGGAAAGCCTATTGTTAATGAAATATCGAAACCAGTTACTCTAGAAGTTGGTCCATTGTCCCGAACTACAGACTTGTTACTCACGAAATCATGTCCAGAAAATTTACTAGGCATTAAGACCCTGAAAGAATTAGGAGCAGTTATATGCTGTTCCCCAGAAGGGGTGCGACTGTTTTTGCGAGATTTTAAAGGTCATTATGTATTACGTGATTTTGATCCAAGATTATTGAATGTACCACAGCATTTATGGGCGCAAGGTCCAACTGATGTAGGTTGTATGCACATCACACCCCATCGTGTCACTCTGAAGAAAGGTGTTGTATTACCATGAATCCGACAGTATAAATTGCCACCTGAGGCTGTAGCAGCCTTATCGAAAATTATTGACGAGCTCATTGCTCAAGGAGTGGTTGTAGAAACTGACTCCAATGTATGTAATTCTCCTATCATTCCGATTCTGAAACGTACTGATCCAAATGCACCTCCAGTTTATCGATTAGTGATTGACCTTCGAGAACTTAATAAATGTATCATACCCCAGTACCCAGTGGTTCCAGATATTTCTTCCCTATTGACAGCCATTGATTCTGAAGCCACGTTCTTTACTGTTATCGATCTCAAGAACGCATTCTTTAGTGTCCCCATTCATCCAGACAGCCAATTCCTTTTCGGATTCTGTTTAAATGGAAGAAGTTACAAATTCACACGAGCTCCTCAAGGTTTCACAGAAAGCCCTAGCATTTATAGTCAAGCACTTAAAAGACAACTAGACAATATTCACATGCCAACTGACACTGCTCTGCTCCAGTATGTCGATGATCTATTGATCACAGCCCGTTCTGACCGTGACTGCGAACGTGCGTCACTTACAGTCTTGTATTTCCTGGCCGAGATGGGGCACAAGGTGTTCCCTTCCAAATTGCAATTCTGTGTCCAGCAAGTGGTCTACCTTGGACACTTACTGTCCAAGAGGGGTAGGCAGTTGACACCTGACCGTATCCAGTTAATAGCACATCTTCCACAGCCCAAGACTCAGAAGGAGGTACGAGCATTTATCGGCCTCACTTCTTACTGCAGACAATGGATTCCTCAGTACGCATATCTAGCCAAGCCACTGATACAGTTAACGACACAGGAGGCAGCCATATCGACTGTCCTCCCTTGGACCCAGGAACATACACTTGTTTTCAATGAGTTAAAGAAAGCTTTATGCCAAGCACCTGTTCTAGCAACGCCAAACTACAGTAAGCCTTTTACACTTTTTGTCACTGAACGTGATGGTACTGCATTATCTGTTCTCACACAAGATCAAGCAGGACAATACAAGCCCTGTGCTTATTTTTCTAGCACATTAGATCCAGTGGCCCAGGCTCTGCCTGCGTGCCTCAAGTCAGTTGCAGCCACAGCTCTAGCTATCAGACAAAGTGATTCCATAGTGTTGGGACACTCCCTGACAGTACAAGTTCCACACTCCGTGGAAGTACTTTTAAACCGAACACAGACTCAGCACTTGACAATTGCACGTTTAACAGGTTATGAACTGACACTGTTTCTGCCACACATAGAAATCAGACGCTGCAACATTTTAAATCCTGCTACACTGTTACCCTCAGTTACCTCAAATCCTGCTACACATGACTGTGTGGAAGTTGTTAACACCATGACAAAGCCAAGACAAGACTTGACAGACATTGCATTACCTGATCCCGACCTGACACTTTATGTGGCTGGTTCATGTATGAGAACAAGTACAGGAGAACTAGTAGCCGCGTATGCCGTGACTACTGACACTGAAGTTATAGAAACACATCGTATTGACACCCTGTCTGCTCAAGCAGCAGAGCTCGTCGCTCTGACTCAAGCCTGCATACGAGCTAAGAACCTGAAAGTAAACATATACACAGATTCACGTTATGCATTCGGAGTCGTACACGACTTTGGAGTGCTCTGGCAAGAAAGAGGTTTTATGACTTCTCATGGAACCAAGATTCAGCATGGCCCCCTCATTCAAGCTCTGTTAGATGCAATACATTTACCGACAGCTATCGCTATCATGAAGTGCAAGGCACATACAAAAGTCACTGACATCATTTCCCAGGGTAACGATCTAGCAGATCGAACAGCCAAGCTTACAGCTCAGACTCCAGACGTTCCAGTTAACCCGACACAGACAGACATTCCAGATCAGACTACTTGTATGACAGTTAAGGACCCTATACAAGACGTACTAGATATACAGTTACATGCTACTCCCGATGAAATCAAGAAATGGTCTGAACAAGGAGGGGTCCAGACAGATCAAGGATGGTTGACGAAGGGAAAAGCCACATGGTTTCTCCCCGACTCTATGGTTCAAGTCATTATTAACACCGCACATAGTCCAGCACACTTAGGAGAAAAAGCCATGTTAGACAGTATTCAGAACCTCTGGTTTAACAAGCATTTACGAGCAGCAGCCAAGCAGAAAGTGCGTACCTGCATGATCTGTTGTCAGTTCAATCCAGGTAAAGGTGTCCCGGTGGAACAAGGTGGATTCCATCCTCCTGACCACCCTTTTGAAGTCCTCCAGATGGATTATATTCAGATGGAGCGATGTCGAGGTTTCAAGTATGTCCTCGTAGTTGTATGCGCTTTGTCCAGGTGGACAGAAGCATATCCAGTTCCAGATTACACTGCTGCGACCACTGCCAGGCAGTTGGTTCGTGAGTTTTTCCCCCGCTATGGATTGCCTAGGGTCGTGTATTCAGATAACGGCCAGCCATTCTCATCCGAACTCATGAAACAAGTATCTCTTCTGTTAGGGTACCAGTGGAAGTTCCACTGTGTACGACATCCCGAAGCAGCCGGTCTCGTAGAGAGACATAATCAGACTCTGAAAATCCGAATTGCCAAAGTATGCGCAGAGAAAGGCGTAGATTGGATAATAGCACTGCCAGTCGCCCTTTTCTATATGAGAATGGTCGCTCACTCCCGTTCAGGTCTGTCCCCTTATGAGGTAGTGTTCGGTCGTCCCCCAAACATGTGGGGTACACCTAGACCACGTACAATTACAGATGTTGACAGTAATATGCTGACAGATTACCTGGCTTCCTTGATGTCTGCACTACTCTCTTGTCGTTCACAGGTTGCCGCTGCTTTTCCAGACAACACTCAAGTGAAACCGCATGAGGTCATACCAGGCGACCTCGTCCTCGTGAGGAATTTTGATCGTTCAAGTCCGCTGGAGCCCCGCTGGAAAGAGCCAAGACTCGTATTGCTAACAACAAGGACGGGCATCAAGGTGGAGGGGCGAAAGGGGTGGTTGCACTCCAGTCATGTAAAGCGATTCCATGGACTTCGGCCAAAAACTTTTTTCAAAGACTGCCCCGTTCTCAAGGACTGCCCAGATACTGACTCTAAGCTTCCCCTGTTAGAGAAAACTCCGCAGCAGGAATATAAAGAAAAGTTAAGGTCTAGTAAGTCAGCCAGTTTAATTGTCTAAGTCCCTCTCGGGTGAAACGGTTAGACAGGTTCCTGACATGTATGAGATAGACCCACACAGTGAGAGAGTTAGTCAAAACTCTAAGAGAATACGTTATTGTAAGAATGTTCGGAGTAGATGCATTGTTACTCTGTTATTCATGATATTTCTGAGTCTTATGGTTACCTGCATAAGTTATGCCTTACATTTATGTTTTCCTATTAATTCACATGTACATTTTTCCTCTAATGTTACAGTAGAGCACACTTTTAGTGACCTGCCTCCTCACGAGTTATCCTATCGTCTTGCCATGCGCAATAATACGTTTATTCGAATGTTACACTATTCACATCAGACCAGCAATGCCACTAATTGTTGGGTGTGTGGTCGACTCCCCCCTTTCCAGACACCGAAGGGAGTTCTGCCACTCTTTCCTTATCCGTTTTCACATAATGGTTCGTGTGGAGCATGGTCCACGTTAACGTCATCCTCAAATGATATGTCCCTTCTGAATAGAACATGTTTCCCAGACAAGGAAGGTCTTTCCCATAGAACAGGGTTAGATCTAGAAAATGAAGTATATGATCTAGGTAATTATTCCTCGAATTTCATGGTTTTGAATGTTCAGTCCGAGACTACTCCAGATTTGCCTGCTATTTCAGTTCTACCCGTGAAAGGCGAATTATGTGTCAGAAAGAATGGTTCCGCACATGTAGGACATAGTGATTGTACTACTGTAGTCGAGTATAGTGACAGTGGGAAATCTATTTTCAAAGCCTCACGTCATTCTTATTTTGTATGTAGTCAGACCGCATATGTTCGTCTGCCCCTAGATTGGGATGGAACATGTTACATTGCCTTCCTACTGCCACCAGTTTTCCTAGCCCCATCCGATTATCACAGAAACACACATCTAGTACACGTTAGACATAGAAGGGAGACTGAGTCCCCAATTGTCGATCAAACTGAAACTGCCTTAGAACAATATCAAGATTTCAATAAAGGTTTCTTTTTCTTCATAGGTCCTGTCCAGAATAGTAAGTTAATACGTAGGCTAACCAGAACCCTTGAAGCAGTAGTGAATAAGACTACTTCCGCTTTAGGTAACTTAACTGAAGAACAATCTGCTATGAGATTTGTTGTGCTCCAAAATCGTCTCGTCCTTGACGTCATACTGGCCGATAGGGGAGGAGCTTGTAGAGTCATCGGATCTAGTTGCTGCATTTTCATTCCTAATAACGCACCGTCTGTTTATTCAGCTATAACCAGACTTCATAAAATTGCCCATCAGTTACACCAGAATCCAGGCACTTGGACATGGTCCGGTTGGCTCTGGAGTATAATATCTGCCTGGGGATGGAAAGTATTGTCATTCCTAGGTATAGCAGTAATGATCATATTCAGTTGCTGTCTCTGTTTACAATGTGGCCCTGCGATTTGCGGCTTGTGCGCTACCTCTTGTATTCCTAGTCCTAAGTCCCGTTCCAAGACAATTCGAGATGAGCAGATGATGCTATATGAACAGATAGATGGTATCATGAATATTGATGTTTCCTGATGGAAACGTAGGGCACAAGGAGGGAATGAGGAAAATTGAATTTTGCCTTGTCATATGTGCCTACGTGTTCCCCATCCTATGTTATATGTGCATGATCGATATGCATATATCCCCCTATGATCGATTAAAGACGCAATTATAGTTGTGTCCAACTCTAGTATGCCAGTTTCCAGTCCTCGTGAAAGCAACGAGTATTAGGCCTATGTTGCCACGTTTTACAGTGTGCACGTTAATTCATTAAATTGTCCCCGTTTCTAGGCCTCAAAGGGCCCGGACACCAGATTCAAGCTCCAGTCTCCTGAACCCACTCCGAGGAGCGATGCAGCCCCCACCTGCATCCCTGACCCTTCACTTACTTCCTGCCGCGCAGCACGGTGCCCGGCCTGGCTCTGCCTGCCTGTCTGCCAAGAATATGTTATGCCTCTAGTTATCAGTTCAGCTCTCCGTCTTCACATTCCTAAGCTAGCGAACCGCATAAACAGCTTCAGCTATAGTCTAGTCTTTCTGTCTCCATGCAAGAGAATTACTGTATTAATATTCATGAAGATTCATAGCACACGCAATACATGTAGAATATATGCATGCACCAGCCTTAGTGTCAAGTAGCCTTTGCCCTGATAACTTTTAGATTCTATCAACATGTACTCCAAACACCAGATACCAGATATGCTATAGGTACATGTCGTCCTGACACCGCAGACTTTAGTCTCCTCTTCTAGTGCAGAAGTCATAGCCCCCAGTTCTCCCCGGTAACACGTCATGGCCCGTTTGCGCGCACCACTAGGTTAAAGGTTCCAGCTGCTCAGGTAGCCCCCTCTATGTATCCACCCATTTATGACACTTCTGTGACGTTCTCATCACATGTCTACGTGCACGCCCTGTGCACGCCTTCTTTTCACGCCCATGTGTTCTTATCTTACGCTTGTCACTTGTTACGCCTACTGTATGTAATGTAATTGTGATGTTTTACTATATATACCTTGTACTGTTAATGAGACGTTGCAGCTGCCTTCTATGCCATTCTATTTCAGGCTGTTCCGATCCTGTCCCTTCCCTTGTGCCTGATTAAAGCCTGTTAGACTCAGATTCCCCGGATCCTGCCTCTTATTTATTGAGCTATCTGTTATTATTAATGTATTCAAAAATAGTACCGGCAATTAATTATTTATTTACCACAGAAGCCCTGAAAGCGCCCCAAATCGTACTACTTCTCTAAGTACTGATGATAAGTTATTGTCTGGGTCACCTATGTACAGCAAGGTATCATCAGCGTACATTGAAACGTTATGTTATGTTATGTTAGGGTGATTTATTGTGCGCACAGATACTCCAGCCAAGGAGCGTCCCGGCGCAGAGACAAGGTAGAACATAACACAACAGGAGAATAAAAACTATTATTCTGTAACCCGGAAAACCTATGCCTTCGTTTCCGTGGTATTCTCACAAAGCGCAGGCCAGCAGTTCCGCCACCAGGGCGTATAGGAGGGGTGAGAGGGGGCACCCCTGTCGGGTGCCTCTGCTGATTGGGAACGGGTCTGTGACCAGGTCCCCTAGGCGGAGCCTCGTCTTCGGACCATGATATAGTGCCCCTACATTTGCTGGAAAGGCTGCCCCAAGCCCACACGCTGCAGCACCTTGCGCATGAAGGGCCATTCCACGGAGTCAAATGCTTTCTCCATGTCGAGGAAGACCGCAAGTGCCTTCACATCTGGTCTGACATGTTCAAACACCCCCAAGACAGTACGTATGTTATAAACTAGATTCCTGCCCGGGACAAATCCCGCCTGCTCTGGGGCGATCAGTCCGTCCACCAGCAAGTGGGTGGCCAGTACCTTAGCGAACAGTTTGGTATCGACATTAAGCAGCGATAGGGGCCTGTACGAACTGTACTCCTCTGGTGGTTTTCCCGGTTTCAGTATGGCAACCAGAAGTGCCTCTCTCATGGAGTGCGGCATTTTGCCTTCCGCGCAGATATCGTCAAAGAGGGTCGACAGATGTGGAAGCAGTTGATCCTTGAAAGCTTTGTAGAAGCCCGCCGTTAAGCCGTCCGCTCCTGGTGCGCTGCCCGATTTCATACTAGCTAGCGCGTCTAGTATCTCGTCTTTCTCAATCGGCTGCATAAGAAATTCCCTGTCATGGTCAGCCAGAGTAGGAATGTCTATGTGACTGAGATAATCATCTATTTCCTCTTCCATATCCTCCACTTTCGAGGAGTACAATTCCGAATAATAAGATTTGAAAGTTTCAGCAATTTCTCTCTCGTCTGTGGCAGGAGTTCCCGACGCTGTGTGAACCATAGGTATATGTTGGCATGGTCGCATCCCTTTCATAAGGTTCGCTAAAATCGCGTTCGGGCGCTCGCCTTCCCCATACACCCGTGCTGTGGAGTATTTGCTCATGTGGCAAATCTCTCTGTCCGCCTCCTCATGGTATTCCGCTAGTAGTGTCTTAATTTCGGCGCTCACTGTGTCCTCCGTGTGGAGGCACTGTCTGCACTCCAATTCTCCCAGCTTCCCCTCTATATCTGCGAGGTTCCATCTGATTACTTTAAGAATGCCCGAGTGTTTTGCTATCGCCACACCTCGGATATAGACCTTAAAGGCTTCCCACACTGTCTGAAAGCTCTCGACCTATCCTGTGTTTTTAAAAAAAAATAAGTCTATGGCCTCAGCTAGTTCTCCCTTAAACACTGGATCTAGCAATGAGTTTGGTGGGAACCTCCAGGTAAACGGTGGTATGAGCTTGCCCGGTAAGCGGATGCTCATGAGGACCGGTGAGTGATCAGACAAGGTTCTAGGCAAGACCCTGCAGTCCCTCACTCGGTGTAGTAGGGAGGTGGAAGTCAGCAGGTAATCTATCCTAGTATGGATATTATTAAATGCAGAGAAGTGCGTGTATCCTCCCTGGTGTGGATTCCTGGATCGCCACACATCCCCCAGGTCAAGGCAGGTGATTGCGCTCTGTAGCTCCAGAGCGTCGGCCGCTGGTCGGCGGAGGGGGGGGCGGAGTATCTGTCCAAGGCCGGATCCATCGCAAGATTGAAGTCTCCCCCCCACAGCAATAGATTCCCGTTGTTCAAGCGTTTGATCTTGGCCGTGAGTGACTTGTAGAAGTCCGGTGAGTCAAAGTTAGGGCCATATGTATTGACTACTTTCATGTCTGTAAGTGGGCCGATACATCTAGATATAACAAATCGCACATCAGGGTCCGCTTCCAGCGTGTGTATCTGCAGTTTGGATTTCGGGTTAACCCACGTCAAGACCCCCCTAAAGCTAGTGGTAAATCCCGCTACCGAGATGTTGCCCTCCAACCCGCTGCAACGGAGCATGCGATTGTGTGTCGGGAGGTGTGTTTCCTGGAGCAATGCTACATCTACATGCTGGCGCTGCAAATAGCTAATAACCTTTCTGACTTTGCGGTGATCGTTCAGTCCGTGGACATTCCAGGTGAGAATAGTCAGTTTAGGAGTGTGTGTAAGTGTCTCGTCTATGTTGGTGTTAGCCATTACGCCGTGAAGGTGAGTAGTTAGCAAGCATATGTGAGACTGTGTAAGCCATGGTTTTTTTGTGCCATGTCAGATCGTGCAATTTCCCCATCAGAACAATGCGAACTTCTGCATAATTCGGCGACTCTGTTAAAGAGTACCCCTTAACCCCCGCTTCCCCCTTCCACAGCAGACCAACCCCAACTTGACCCAGCATGTTAACGTCCCCCACCCAAACAATACCCATTACTGTCTCAAACAATCCGCAAATGGGATCAACATTCCACACAGCGCAGGGGCCAAGGTTGCCAGTTGTGTCGGCCGTTACTCCAGGCAGTGACTCCCCAGGTGTCACCCCTGTTGCTAACGCCCATAAGGGATAACGCCAGTGCAAGCCATTCAGGCACAGATTGGCTGCTATAACATGTGTGCCGACTCGTGCGCTCTCCAACCCAAGTGTAGCAAGTAAGGGATAAGGTCCGAGCCACCCTAGATTCCCGTTCCCATACCATGGTCAGTTTGACATGCAGGCTCAATGTTCGGCAGGGGGATGCTAAACAGAACAGTCTCACCAATGTCTCTGAGTCTCCGGATTCTTTAGACCTGCACACAGAAGTGTAGACAGGAACAGCTCAGTATTCGATGTGTTCCATGTGGCCATGCCTGGGCTTCAGGTCGCGGCAAAGCACGCCGTCAGCAGTCAGTTGTCCCAGAGGTAGCCACTCCCCTGTTCGATGTATTCATTCAATCCTGATTGTCCAGCTGACTACCTGTGTCCTCCTCGCCGTTCTGACTCCTAGGGCTGCCTCTACGTTCTTTTGGCCAGACTTTCAAAGCCTTGTGCAGGTCTTTAGGATCCGTGAAAATGTGAGAGTGGCCTTGTCTATTAATTCTTAATTTCGCGGGATAGAGCATAGCATAATCCAACCCTAGGTCGCGGAGCTGTCTCTTATACGGGGCAAAGCGTCTGTGTTCTTCCTGCACCCTCGCGGTAAAGTCCGGGTATAGAGAGATGTCTGAGCCCTCGTACTGCAGTGAGCCCTTCTCACGGGCCGTGCTCAAGGCCGCGTCTCTATCTCTGTAATTTAGTAGTTTTGCTATGATCGCCTCGGGGGTGCTCCCGGCTTTGGGCGCGGGCCCAATGTTCGGTGTGCTCGTTCCACTATAAACATCGGCGAGAACACCTCCGCTCCCAGCAGTGTCGTCAGCAGTTTCTCGACGAAGAGCTCCATTTTGCCTGCTTGAGTGGTCTCCGGTACTCCCGTGATCCATATGTTCGATCTTCGAGAGCGGGCCTCCAAGTCCTCCGACTTTTCTTGTATGACTTGTAGAATTTTGTCGTTTTGCTTTTGAAATTTGTCTTGTCCGTTTGCGCCTCTTCGACCTCGGTTATGCGCCTCTCCGCCATGTCTATTCTGTCTGCGTGCTTGTCGACCCTCTCAGTTATGCGGTCCATGCGGTAAGATAAGGCATCTATTTTGGAGCCTAACAACGCTATGCTCTCTTGGAGGCCTTTTTCTATCGACACTAGCAGTGTTTTGATGTCTGCGTAAAACGTGGCCTCAGCTCCTTTCGCCTGTGGGTCCGACTCCATTGTCTGCACCTCCGGGGCTCTGGTGCGACGCTGTTCGAATGGCAATTTGGTTTGGGTCTTGTCACCTTTGCCCATTCCGCTCACCGGACTCCGGGTGGGAACCCCCACTCACTTTCGTTATGTCTTGATGATGAATCGCGATGAGATTGCGCCGTTCGCTCACCCAGCACGCATCCACCGCTATCCTGGACCTTCAGATCAACCCCTTCCTCGGAGGGGAGGGCGCAGGACTATCAATATCCTTGTACTGCCCACGGTATAGTCACCACTCTTCTGGGCCCCAACTCCTTCTCGCTACCTGGTCAGGGTACGCTCCCGCTATTCCGACTGTGGAGGTAGGTCCCTTACTCCGCTCGTGAATGAGCGTCACCAGTGAAATTAACCGCAACGCGGCCGTAGAGGCCGTGAAGACCACGCCAGGGGGGTTCGCCTAGTCGCCACCAGCATTCAAACCCCAGTGGGGCTGGTAGTCATTCTCCTTGTGTCTGGCGTATTAGTCGGGGGCTCCGCAGGTTTTCCTCCAGTAGGCCTTACCGTGCTAGCGGTAGCTGCAGGGGTTCTGGGTGGTCGGTCCTCTGGGCCCTCAAGTAGCGGTCCAAGGGTGAGCAAGTGATGGGCTCTGCCATCCGGTGAACGGTCTTGCAGACTGTGCGGTGGCCTTCCGCCGTTTCGTAGGGGGGCTGCAGTGTTTTCCCCATCTTTCGCAGCTCTCCGCTCCCCTCCGGGCCGAAGTCGCTGCGGCTGGCCGCACGCCCTAGCATGCACAGCGGCTGTTGCGGTAACTTGAGGCCGGGGATTAGCGGCCTAGGCTGCAGGTTCTCTCACACCTGCCGCGTAGGTCACCGCAGCTCGCAGCGGCTCCACTCTTCTGGATTTTGATCGCGGAGGCCTCAAGTACTGTGTGGCCACCTCTGAGACCCGATTTGGCCCTCACCAGCAGGATAATTGAAGGATATTCAGGGCGTTAGTGCGGAGCGTCTTTATCACGCGTCTGCCATCGGCCGTGGCAAGCTCCGCCCCCCCAACTTGCGAATTCTTTTATTTTGGCTTGTTCGAGGGTTTTTTTTTCAGCGCGGCTACCGCAAACTTACCCATGCGGTCGTTTTTGGGCGCGACCATCTTGTTCGTGGGAGGAAAACAACTCGGCAAACTCAGAGTCAAGGTAAGGCAACGCAGCGCGCGCAAGATTGTATTTTTGGAGCGCGAACAAGCAAAAAAAATTCGCGAACTTGTGAATTGCGGATTGTTTGGCAATTTCGCGCGATTCGAGGAATGCGAAATTGCCAAAAATCTGCAAATTTCACGAGCGGAACGAATTTTCAGCCCATGCATACCAAAAATATAGAACACATACATTTAAAATACATACTAAAATACATAACACTAATATAAACATCGATATTCTTAACAACGATATTTTTACAAACGATATTACTGACTTTGATATTAACAAAAACGATATTTCCTACCTTCATGTGGATATTCTGGTCACCGATATTCTTGATGTCGATATTCTGTCCCTTTGATATTTCCAACTCGATATTTTCGTCCTCCGAAAATAAAAACTCGATATAATGTCTCTGCACCATTGATCTGTGTTAAAGGATGGCCATTTGTGCATACAACTGCCACCCAATCCAATGTCTGAAACATAATATAGGGGCTGATTCCAATTCGGAAAAAACTGCACCAAATAGCCGTTCGGAGCGTTTTTCCCGTACGAACCGTACCCTGCAACGTCCCCCGTACGTACGACGAAGTACGATTCGTACCAGGAGCCGTACTCCGTACGAGTCGTACAGAGACCGTACGAATCAAATCCCCGTCTGAATCTCCCTCGTAACCCGCTGTACGCGACATCTGTATGGTTCGCGGCTGGTTTTTAAGACCCAGCAAGTATGATACGTGTCGGGAACGCACCGTATGACCCTTTTTCTACGGGAGCTGAAAACAGTCGTAAAAGCAGAGTTCGGGCCAAAACAGGAACGGAACGGCCCCTCCGGGTACGGTGTGCACCCCCCATGATCGCAGGGGTACGCACCGTTCCCCATGACTGCAGGGGTATGCACCGTACCCCATGTATGCTGGGTGTACGCACCATACCCCATGTACGCTGGGTGTATGCACCGTACCCCATGACCGCAGGGGTACGCACAGTACCCCATGATCGCATGTGGTTCATGTTCCGTATGTGACCTAACAAAAGCAACCAAAGTCATCCAACTACTACCTGATTTCAAGTGGACTATAAGACCCCACACAAATTGCTACACTACACATGTCATCTACATGATCACCTGTCCGTGCAATATGCGCTACATAGGGATGACATGTCGCAAAGCAAAACAAAGGATATACGAACACAGGAGCAACGTAAAATGCAAGAGGAATACCACAAAAATGAGTAATCACTACATAGAGACAAAACACACGGTGGAAGATTTAAAGTGGACAATTCTAGAAACACTAACAACAAGAACTCCTAATGCAGAAAAAATCCTCTTTGAGAAGGAACAAAGATGGGTACACAGACTGAAAACGGATAGGGCTGAATGATCAGATCCCTTGGCTGAGCCTGAATAATTGAACTATAAAGGAAATTACATATGGCAATATCACATGAACTCTTAAATGAGCCATAATCTTTCAAATGCCCCCATCATGATATTACTCCTCCATTGAACATTAACAACAAACATTGGGTGGACCACTGACCAGGCGTGATGAACAAAGGGAAGATGATCCAAACACATAACCACTTTGTCAGTATTTGATTCTTAAACACGAACACGAGTAATAGCTTCTGTCTGTTTTCAATATTTGAATTCAATTTCACTTTTCATTTTGATTTTTATTATTTTCATGGCCCAGTTTGCTAAAATATCCAAGCCCTCAAAACATGAGGTCACAACCATTTAGATCACAACACAGTTCTAATTTTGAAAAAACAGACAACCACTCGAATCCTAGTCTCTCCTCGCTTTTTATTACAAACCCCAAGCATACAAACACCCACCCGGAACCAAAGCGAACGATCCGGGCCCAGGACAGCAGAGTCAGCACAAGTCATGTTGACAGGATGCCGAAGGTAGATGTAAAAGCTTGAAGCGGACTCCACATCTAAACCGTAATGTACCTTTCACCCTTTTTAATTGGAGTCATGTTCTTTATCTAGAAGGCATAAAAAGACTCACTGGCAGTCCGTTGAAGCAGTTTTCAGAATCACGAAAGGTATGTGTGAGAACGTTAAAATGGGCGCCTCGCCCAATTACGCAATTAATCACCGCGCCCATTGCATATCCACCTCACGCATAAAAGCACGCTGATCGGGGCTCACACTAATTATTTAATTAGAAGCACAAACAATATTTCCTCGCATAGAAACATGCCGCTCATAACCTACTCTCAATGCGGACATGAATGCACATTAATACTTAACGATGTATTCATCAAAGTAATCGTATTGCCCGCAAAACCCGGCGGCCGCTTGCAGCAGGCTACCATTCGAACAAGGTTAACACACAATATGAGGTTCACTATGGTTCTAAAACACACCTATGCCGCATACCTTTCCTTCCCCAACACCAAACAAGCGAAGTATAAGGAAAGGCTATGCTAAGACACCCAAGATTAGAAGTTGCTCACGTAGTGAGTTAGACACCGTAATAATCCTCAACTATTTCTTGCCAACTGAACAAGCAGAGATATTTTGCCTATTACGAAACATAGTCATGTTTTGTACATACCGATATTTTAAGAACTGAGAGAGAAACCTTTTGCCAAACATGAGAATGGTGCTTTAGTATTGAAGTATTGCCATTTTTTTGTTGCTAAATTTGATTATTTGAAATAATTAAAGAATTAACAAACAGACAGCACTGTTAGGAAGAGTGACATACTCAATACCTCTGTATACGTTTGTGTCCCCCCCTTCCCTCCCCCACCCTCTTCTTTTTTCACAGGTACCGCTGGACCTTGTCAAGAATTAGATTAATATATCTTCTTCTCACTTCTCCTTGAAAACTAAACATTTTCGAGGGGCACACACTAAGAGACACTCACAGTCTCAGATCACTCACTCACCCTGGTCCTGGTCCTGAAGAAAGCCTATCTGACCTATAGAGGCAAATCAAGGGCTGAAACATGTCAACCATTTTAAAGGACTCTTAAAAGTGCGGGAGATCCATAACCCAATCTCAGAACGCACATAACTCTATCTTTTAACCCATATCTCGAATCCAGACTTATTAAATCTATTCCTGGCTGTACGAGTATTTTTAAAGCCACACCTGGCCCCTAAAAATCACTGATCACTACTGCACTAACCTGTGGTTCACCTCCGGGTGGAGGAAGCATGAGCACTAACCCCATGATGATGCTGCCACGTGATTAAGAGGCGGAGAATCAAGATATACCGCCAAACCCATCTTTTACACGGGATTGAGGGTTTTTTATTGTGACATTGAACACGAGGAACCGCTAACCCAGGTTATGCAGGACAAGTGATCCGTTCCCCACTTGATTTTTTGGTGTCTGATAGACACCGCCACCATATAAACCCTTTTCCGGGTCGGAAAAGCAGCGGACGGTCTTTCCGTCCGCCGCGGACCCCCCAGCCATACTGATATGGCGGGGGGTCATTCCGGCACGGATGGCGGGCGGATCGCCCCCGACAGGCCGGCGATGGCTACCGTCGGCCTGGTGGGGGCGATCCGCCCGCCATCCTAATGGGCCCCTTTGTTTTTCATTTGCTGATCTCTGGGCCTCGCATTTACGCAAAATACTTTAAATTAATTTAAGAGCAGTTATCGATACCCAGGAGTTTTAGACACTAGCAAGGTGTCATCCCCAATAAAAGGGTCACCATTTTATCCCTCCACAGTTTTGGTGCATCCGCTGGGGTCTGCAATAGAAACTCATTTACTTACTTGATGTAGAGGGAGAAAAGAGTTGGAGCCAGGACACAACCTTGACGAACACCCCTATTATTTTGAATGGTGTCAGTGAACTATCCTTGTTTGCCCCAACGCACTGTGGCGTAGTTGGCCTCATGGAGGCGAATAATTAAGCACAGGTTATCCAGAGGCAAACCCAATCCTTTTAGTACTTGCCATAATGTATTGCTAGGCACGAGGTCGCAGGCAGTCTTCAGATCAATCAAGGAAGCAACATAAAGACTTTCTTTATCAATGACCACTGTTTTCCAGTATAAAAGGAGAAGATGGAACACCTGGTCTATGTACCCATCTACTGGCGAAATCCTGCTTGGTATGGGGAGAGTATGTTGTTATCACTAATCCATCCCTGTATCTTAGATAGAAGGGAGCGACAGAGTACCTATTGAATGGAATCAATAAGGCTTATAGGCCTATAATTGCACGGTAGGCTCCTGTCGCCGTTCTTGAAAATAAGAGTTACCTCACTCAACCCCCCCGCAATTCTGGTATTGGCACGCCCCCTGCTACAGCACTAGAGAGTGTCTAGATGTATTCGCACCAATCGACTTTATCATGCAGGAAACGGTCGCCTGGGATTCCACCAGGACCCGGGGCTTTTGATGATATACTTGACTCAATTGAGGTCAAGATATCGCTCAAAGTGAAGAGGTCCATAGTGTTGGCTTGGGATAGTTTGGGACACGTTTCCTGGGAGCTGAGGCTTCCTGGTCATGAGTATAAGGAGCTAAAGTGATCTTGCCAGGCAAGGATGTTGTTGGCTAGTGGCGGTTGGGTCTTGAGGTCCCGCCTAGCAACTAGAGACCAGAATGTTTAGGAGTCTTTCCGGGCACATGCTCCCCTTATAGGTTTCCACTTGGCCTCAGCCCATTCCCTTTTAGCTCTTAATATTGCTAGCTTGTAGGCCCTTCTTAACTGTTTCACAAGGTCTGTATTCTTGGATTTAATTGGTATGGAGAGTTGGCTCTTTAAGTGTCTGCACTCCCTTGAGAACTATGTATTTTGTGATTTAGTTTCCTGTCTATACTTCTGGCATTGTGAGTGGGCAACGAAATGTAGGGCCAGCTGCTCAAATTGGTGACTATGGATATCAATAATCATAGCCACCCCTCCCGATTTCTTCATCTGGGTGTCAATCTCTTCTCTACAAGTTATTAGGTCCTGCTTGTTTAGCTGTAGTTTGCTTTTGGCCCTATATAACCTGTGCCCATTGAGGCGACGTTTGTCCTTCAAGGGTGACAACTCCTTTGTTTGAAGGTGGTCTCTAGGTGTAGTGGATGTGTTGTCCCAGGGGGATACCAGACTTATACTTAAGGAGTTATGGTCACTGGCGGTGGTTTTACCCACTATCATACTCAGTACACGTGGCCAGAGCCATAGATCAAGCAAGTATTGATACGACTCGAACTGTTAGGGCCAATATAGGTGTTATCTCCCCCTAAGTCTAATTCCGTCCTTCCATTAGTGGCTCTCAGTCCATTCTCCAAGGTCGGAGCATATAATTGCAAGGCCGCTTGTGACCATTTCTTAATAGGGGACCAATCCAGCTGGGGAACAGACCAAAGCTCATCCTCCTCACTGGCCCCACAAATATCCTCTATATCCGGGGATCACTGTGCCGCAAGGGCACCAATGCAAAGCGAGGGCTGGGGTTCCCCGATCCTCAGTGCTACCAAGCGCTGCACCTGAGCCCATAGCGTGGAACCCGTCCAGGTAAAGACTCGGTTAAAACGGGCAGAGGGCCACTCCCCTTTATTCCTGGCTCATCTCTCACGACTACCCTTGACCCTCGGGTAGGTCACTTCTCCACCGCTGCAGCCCCGCCTGCCAGTCTTCTTGCCGCCTGCTCCTCCCTCCAGATCGGCGCTCTCCCACCCTACACGAGCGCCGCCTGGACTGCCTGCGCCTTGATTGTGTACCCCATGTGCCTGCTTTCCTTCTCTTTTTTCTGTACCCCCGAATAAGTGAGTGAGTGAGTTATTCCGCCGGGCTCCTCAGCCCCGTTTTTCCTGCCGCTGCCTCCCGTGCGGCCCCGCCCCCCCACACCCATTGGCTTCTTCCCTCCCGCCTCCCAGCTGACCCCTCCTCCCCTCCTCCCCTCTTAAGGAGTCCGCTGAGCGGCAGAGACAGTGACCCTTGACCCTCGGGTAGGTCACTTCTCCACCGCTGCAGATCCGCCTGCCAGTCTTCTTGCCGCCTGCTCCTCCCTCCAGATCGGCGCTCTCCCACCCTACACGAGCGCCGCCTGGACTGCTTGCGCCTTGATTGTGTGCCCTGTGTGCCTGCTTTCCTTCTCTTTTTTCTGTACCCCTGAGTGAGTGAGTGAGTGAGTTATTCCGCCGGGCTCCTCAGCCCCGTTTTTCCCGCCGCTGCCTCCCGTGCGGCCCCGCCCCCCCACACCCATTGGCTTCTTCCCTCTCACGTCCCAGCTGACCCCTCCTCCCCTCCTTCCCTCTTATGTCGCCCCCAGAACGACCGCGCAGCGGGCGTGCCGATTGTGTGCCGAAGGCACGCCAAAGGCAAGCCCGTCTGCGCCCGTCCGCGCCTGGACCGCGCCCAGCGCCAGGACCCCTGGCCCCCGACGACGCCAGACCTCACGACGGACTTACGACGCCGCCACCCTCAACGCACTCAACGCCGGCCGAACCCCCGCCTGCTACCGAGCCACCCCGAAACGCACCCACGGACCCTTCACCTGCCAAGCCTGCAAGTTCACCTGCCACCGGACCTGCACTGCACCCGCCAAGCCGAGCACCAGCAGCAACCACCTCAAGTGCATCCTACTCAACACCCGCTCCGTCCACAGACACGCCGTCGAACTCTGGAACCTGCTCGACACAACATCACCAGACGTCACCTTCCTCATGGAAACCTTGATGAACGCCTCCTCAGCGCCCGACATCACCACAGCCATCCCGGACGGATACAAGATCATCCAGAGAGACCGCGTCAACCAGACCGGAGGAGGCATCCCCATCGTACACAGAAACACCATCCGCATCTCGACCAACTCCAACGACACCCTCGCTGCCGCCGAACACCTCCACTTCCAGATACACACCGACCCCAAGACCACCCTCAGAGGCACCCTCATCTACAGACCCCCGGGACCATGCACACAATTCAGCGAAGACATCGCAGACTTCATCAGCCCGCACGCCCTCTCCTCCTCGGACTACATCCTCCTAGGAGACCTCAACTTCCACCTGGAGAACAACAACGACAGCAACACCACTACCCTGCTGGACAACCTCGCCAACCTCGGACTCAAGCAACTGGTGAACACCCCCACCCACTACGCCGGCCACACGCTTGGCCCCGTCTTCTCCTCCAGCAAGCACATCTCCTTCAGCCACTCCACCGGACTTCACTGGACCGATCACAGCTGCGTCCACTTCAGCTTCAGAAGAAACACGACACACCACCACCCACAACAGGCTCCTCGCCGGAACTGGAGCAAGATCACCGCCGAGCAGCTCACCACTTCCCTCAGCCAGAACCCTCCCGCCAGCACAACGGACCCCAACGAAGCAGCCAGCAACCTCACACAGTGGCTGACCACCTGCGCCGACGACCTCGCACCACTAAAGAACCCTCCCAACAGGCCCGGCAGCAAGAAAACCCCCTGGTTCACCGACGAACTCCAGGACTCCAAGAGGAACTGCCGCACCCTCCAGAAAGCCTGGCGCCACAACCAGACCACAGACAACATGACCGCCCTCAAGCACGCCACCCGCAAGCACCACCAGCTGATCCGCACCACCAAGAAGACAGCATTCAAAGAACGACTGGACAACAACACCCATGACAGCAAGGAACTCTTCAGCATCGTCAAAGAGCTCTCCAACCCCAGCGCCGGAAACAACGACATCACCCCCTCGCAAGACCTCTGCGACTCACTTGCCTCGTTCTTCCACCGCAAGATCGCCGATATACACAACAGCTTCGGCACACCAACCACGCACCCACCCACCGAACCAACGCCCCCTACCACCACCCTTTGCAACTGGACCCCGATCAGCACCGAAGACACCATCCGCACGATGAACACCATCCACTCCGGATCTCCAACCGACCCTTGCCCCCACCACATCTTCAAGAAGGCCGACTCCATCATCACACCCCATCTGCGGGACATCATCAACACCTCCTTCCACACCGCCACCTTCCCGGAGAGCTGGAAGCACGCCGAGCTCAATGCCCTCCTGAAGAAACCCACAGCGGACCCCACCGACCTCAAGAACTTCCGCCCCATCTCGCTCCTCCCTTTTCCTGCCAAAGTCATTGAGAAGACCGTCAACAGACAGCTCGCAGCCTTCCTCGAGACAAACGGATCCCTCGACCCCTCGCAGTCCGGCTTCAGAGCCAACCACAGCACCAAGACCGCCCTCATTGCAGCGACCGAAGACATCAGATGCCTGCTCGACAACGGGGAAACTGCAGCCCTCATCCTCCTGGACCTCTCCGCAGCGTTCGATATTGTCTGCCACCGCACCCTAATACAGCGCCTCAGCAACATCGGAATCCAAGAGAAGGCACTGGAGTGGATCATCTCGTTCCTCGCCGGAAGAACCCAGAGAGTCCGCCTCCGCCCGTTCAGATCTGAGGCCACCAAAGTAATCTGCGGCATACCACAAGGATCATCACTCAGCCCAACCCTCTTTAACGTCTACATGAGCCCCCTTGCAGCCATCGCATGACAACACAACCTCAACATCATCTCCTACGCCGACGACACCCAGCTGATCCTCTCCCTCACCAACGACCCCGCCACCGCCAGAGCTAGCCTACACGAAGGGATGAAAGACGTCGCCGAGTGGATGAAGAACAGCCGCCTGAAACTGAACTCAGGCAAGACGGAAGTCCTCATCCTGGGATCATCGCCCTCCGCCTGGAACAATTCCTGGTGGCCCCCTGCCCTGGGCACCACTCCCAAGCCAACGGACCACGCACACAACCTGGGCTTCATCCTGGACTCCTCCCTCTTGATGACCAGACAAGTCAACGCCGTCTCCTCATCGTGCTTCAGCACCCTGCGTATGCTCCGTAAGATCTTCCGCTGGATCCCCACCGAGACCAGGAAGACGGTCACCCAGGCACTCGTCACCAGCCGACTGGACTACGGGAACACCCTCTACACCGGAACCACAGCCAAACTGCAGAAAAGACTCCAACGCATCCAGAACGCCTCCGCACGACTCGTTCTGGACATCCCCCGTCACAGCCACATCTCCGGCCACCTGAGAGACCTGCACTGGCTCCCCGTCAGCAAGAGGATCACGTTCAGGCTCCTCACCCACGCACACAAGGCTCTCCACGACCTGGGCCCCAAGTACCTCAACGACCGCCTGACCTTCTACACGCCCACCCGCCAGCTATGATCGTCCAGCCTCGCCCTCGCCGCCGTACCACGCATCCGCAGAGCCACCGCCGGAGGAAGATCCTTCTCCTACCTGGCAGCCAAGACGTGGAACTCCCTCCCCATCCACCTTCGGCTGACCCAGGACCACCTTTCCTTCAGGAAGCAACTCAAGACCTGGCTGTTCGTGCAGTAACGTATCCTCTCCCCCAGCACCTTGAGAACCTTCCGGGTGAGTAGCGCGCTATACAAACGTCATGATTGATTGATTGATTGTTCTCCCAGCCTAAGGAAGAAGGTACAGTGTGACATAATTGTCATTCCATTTTGGGGCTGATATTGGTGGAAATGGGGAAAAAGAAAGCTGTTCCCGTAGTTGTTGTGAGTACACAGGTCAAACCCAGGACAACTATGGATAATATCCTGGTGTGGGCAGTGGATGTTATATCAAATGAGATCAAGTTAGCTGAACGGCAGCTTTCTATGATAGCCGAGGACCTAGCTTTGTCCACATCACCCAGGTTATCTAGGTCTTCGCCATCTGCCAACTCATTAGTTATGGTGCCTCTGTCCTGCACATCTACTGTACAAACCTCTCATGCAGAGCAAGGTGAGGAAATTGAAGAAATTGAGGGTGAGGATGAGAGAGATGAAAGGGATGGAGTATCGGCTTTAGGCAGGAGACCTGAATCTTCTGTTTGCTCACCAGTTCCAGAACCAGTAGGGAAACAAAGAAAAGGGTCCCAAAAACCTAGATTGAGTAACCGAAATCGGGCATAGGTAACACAGGATCAGTGGGTTGCACCGTTCCCAACACATCTGGGGGCTGATCTATAGGTCAATATAAGTGGGCAACTTGGTGAATTAATGGACCGAAAACCGCACCCTATGTATGAACGGCTTGCTACTGTTGGGAAAAACCTAAAAACCTTGACTAATCCCGTAATGACCCAAAACAAAAACTCCTTCGCAAGTACAGTCACCGTTGGCTGATGGAGATCTTTGCACAATGCAGAATGAGAAACTGCCTACTAACACTACTAATTCCATAGTGGTGGCAGAGAATGGTAGCATTAATGCACAGCTAGGTGGATAGCCGTGGAGGCAGTTTCAAAGCCTTTAATCTTAGGTGCTAGGCATCATACTACTTCAATACCATCTGAAGAGAACCACAATAGATGTACAATTAGATCAGCTCCTCTTTTGGTGATTAATCTTCCACCAGCTGCAAGCCCCTCTGTAGTTCTTCTAGTAAATGTCCCCCACTTACCTGCTGGTTCAGTAGATTCATCACTAGCACTGAGAAACAAGGTGGCATACTGGTTGAAAAATAAAGTCAGCGTTCAATGGAATCCATTAAATGTGATTATCTTCGTCTGTCTGGTGTGGCGTATTGGGCCTAAGGAAAAACAATTCCCATGTGATACTGTTATAATAAGCTTTAGAAACCTACAGGCAGTAGGCGAGGGTCTAGCACTGAACAAAACAAAGAGATCCACCTTAAAGGAGGTTCAAAAGAGTGTGTTACCTATCTTGGTAGGGCGCACACAGTGTTTGCTTAAATACCCCTCACACACCAAAAGGGCCCTTGATGTCATACTTCATCATAGTGGTCTTCCCGCGACACGGTAGAACTGATATTGCAGTACTATGTGTAGTGTAGGGGTAGCCAGAGGAAGGGTCAAAAGTGAACGTGAGGAGTGAGTTAAAAAGGACCTGGCCTCGTGGACTTAAAAAACATTATTAGGTCGTTGAGGCTGGTGCTATTAAAAGGGTTGTTCGGAGATGTCCTGCGTCTAATGTGCGGATACTCCTGATCAAGTCGACATGTTTCGAAGCATCAAGGCTTCTTCATCAGGACTGGGAATGATCCCTTCGGTACTCACTATATTACTATCAAGATGTGAATTAAATAGTGTGCTATATATAGAATAGTGAAAAATGCAAGTAATCATGCACTTCATACAGTACCCAATTGGTATTTCTAAAATGTATGTTTGAAAAGAGAAAGCACAATTAGCAATACATCTGCGCCTTCCAATGCGCAAACACGTGTAGCCTGTAAATACAAAGTGCCACAATGTGACTGTAGTGTTATTAACCTTAGTTGTAAACTTGAAAAAAAAGTGCAGTGACCTGTTGGGATAAATAAGGACGAACGAGACACACACAAAATAAACAGAAAACACACACTCTATAATTGCAATCAGAGAAAATGGAAAAAACGATGAGTACTTACCCACTCATCCAAGAGTATTTGATCTACATACTTACCCACTCATCGTTTTTTCCATGATTGCAATTATCAAATACCAAGGGTATTTGATCTACATACTTACCCACTCATCCAAGAGTATGAAGGTGCTGACAGAGCTCACTTTAAACACCTGTCTGCGTGATACTCTGAATACGCTGATATTAAAGCATGATCTGGTAATCTTAAACGAGACCCAGTCAAGCACCCCAGAACCAACCCCAACGTTCACGGGGGTGGGGGCAGTTGCGAGCACTATAGATTTTATTCTAGTACTAGCAGATGCTGTATGCCTTGTTTCGGACCATAAAATTACCCAACTGCCTCAGGAACCACAACCCTGTACCTATCACTTTAGAAATAAGAAATAAACACTTGTAGCTAAAGAGGGTAGCTAAAGAAGGTAAACTGGTGTACTCAAACAATAAAGGACTCGGGGTTAGTTGGGCAAAAGTGATTTTTAACCTGAAAATAGTTAGTGAAAACATGGAGTCGAATATAGTATGTTTGGAAGAAAATTCCAGTCACACTACTATATTAACCAGATTTAAAAGACCATGTGAGTCTGTTACAGAAGGACTTGCTCACACAGGAGGCCCCTTACACCGATGGTTTAACGCTGCCTGCTCCACGGTTCATAAACGCCTAAAGACATTCTTAAATCAAGACTGTGCGGTCCAACGGACGTCCAAAGTGCCAGGCGTGAATACAAGAATATAGTGAGGGAAAGCAAAAGGGAAATAAGGGAAAAAGTCTGGGAAGATCTGGCAGCTCCTGCCTCATTAAGGGATTGCACCAGGTTTTGGGAGATAAATTATCATTCTTTCTTCTCTGACCTGGTAGAAGCTAGAATCCCTGAAGCTGAGTTGGTGATCCACTTTACAGGAGATTTCAACCCGCTGATGGAGAGAGCAACAGTATAATGGTGGTGTAAATAGATCTTCCCCGTCAGAGTTAGCCCCAGTATCCCTAAACACACCTATTTAGTTAACTGAGGTAGTTTTGGTAATAAACCAGTCGGCCCCATGGAAAGTGCCTGACTGTGACAGGGTTCCAGTTGATCTTTTTAAATCGGATTCCAACGTATGGGGTCCAGTTCTAACGGTTGTATGACGTTACAACGCATACTTTTACAATGCATACCTTTACAACGCATTTTTTACAACGCAACATCCATTACAATGCATTCAATTACAACACATGCCATTACAACAAATTTTTCAAAACTACCTTTACAACGCATTCCATTACAGCGCGTACTACCTTTACAACGCATACCATTACAGCGCATAACATTACATTGCATGTATGGTAAGTATTGGATAGTGTGGGGGCAAAAATTACTATTCTAACTCCAGGGGGTGCAACAGTAGGGTAAGTGTTGGATAGTGTAGGGGTAAAAATTACTATTCTAACTCCAGGGGGTGCAACAGTAGGGTAAGTGTTGGATAGTGTAGGGATAAAAATTACTATTCTAACTCCAGGGGTGTGCAACAGTAGGGTAAGTGTTGGATGATAATGGTATGCGTTGTAATGGTATGCGTTGTAATGACATGGGTTGTAGTGGTATACGTTGTAGTGTCATGCGTTGTAATGGTTGCGTTGCTCTGGCATGCGATGTAATGGATGTTGCGTTGTAAAAGTTTCGTTGTAATGGTAGTGCGTTGTAAAAGTTGCATTGTAAAGGTTGTTACCCAGTTCTAACAAATGTTTTAAGGAGTGCAGTAGAGGGTAAAATTCCTGAGTCGTGGAGATTAGCCACTCAAGTCCTTATTTTTAAAAAGGGAGACAAATTAGTTCCAGCTTGTTACAGGCCAATCTCCTTATTTGATGCAACTGCTGGTGTATAATTTTGGTCCGACTAGAGACATGGGCCGAAGAGAAGAAGGTTTTAATGCCCTTTCAGTTTGGGTTTAGGCCTGCATAGGTACCATAGAATGACCATTAAATTTGCACTTATTATTAGCAAATATGTGAAGGCAAAAGGGGAGCCTCTTCACATGACATTTATCAATCGAGTGCTTTCGATTTAGTCAATAGGAATAAACTATGGGAAATAATGCAGAAGCTGGAGATGGAATCAAACCTACTCACCCTAGTAAAACGGCAGCATCATGATCTGAATGTCTTGATACAATACGCTCCACAAGGGGACGTATTTTAGCACCGTTTTTCTTTTCTTGGTCTCCATTAATAGCATAACTGATCACTTATTGTGGCCGGATGCGGACATGCCAAAGATGAGAGAGCGATCGGTGCCAATACTCATACGCAGATGATGCAGTAGTGATCGCCCACATGCAAAACGCCCTCCAGAAGTTTCTAGACCATTTCATGGAGTAAATGGAGTGTTTGGATCTAAAAGTGAACCAATCAAAATCCTATACTATGACATGTGGGCCATTATGCGCGACATCTAAGCACTTTAAAATGGTGGGTGGAGGGTACCACTAAAAAGGATAAATTATTTTAGTTACTTAGGAATAGTTATTAGCTCATCCTTAAAGTGGAAATCACACCTTCATATGAAACTACAACAAATGGGAAGGAACATGTAAGCCATCTTCAGTTTAACACGGATCTTAAAACATAAACCCTTGGTGGAGAATATAGCCCTGTATAAATCAAAATGTATCTTGGCAGCCCATTACTGGGCGGGGGCATAGGGGTATCATAAAGCAGATATGCTCCAATGTAAAGAAAATGGTTTTACATGTAGGATGCTTGCAGTCCCTAAATATACTGCAAATTGTTATGCCAAGAAGAGTTAGGCCTACTGTTTATAGGGGATCAGATAAAAATTGCACAACTCCTCTTATGGATTAAATGTTGGCAAACCCCAGAGACAGACTTGGTGAGAATGTTTATGTCAGACTGCTCAACCCTAGAAAATGCAAATAGGATACCATGGCTGATGTACGCAAAAACATGTTTTCATAAATAGGGCCTCATAAAATTATTACACTTCCTCAACACATTAGGGAAAGCTCTAAGGCCACTGTGAAATGTCACCACACGGATATCTGTTTGGAGGATAGATCATGGGGCGTAATGAAAAAAAAAATCAGTTGAGTTATATTTGCGAATTTCAACGGTTAAAGCTGCTGAACCAAACTTGGTATGGCTAGAGAATACAACTTACCGACTTTATTTAACATATTTTAGATAAAATTAAATTCATTTTAAAGCTGCTTTTCGATCACAATGTGCCTGGCTATATGAACTGCCCCATGTCATTGTAACAATGTCACAAAGCAGAGCACATGTCACTTGATCATATTTTGTCCTTTATATTCAGGTCCAAGAATAACTCTTCTAGCACCATTGCTGTGTCAGGCAGAGATTACGCAACACCTGTTAGCAGTGGAATTTTTACAAAGATTATCCTAGGAAAATGTATGACACAGTTTTACATTTTGTAGGAGCGCGCAACAAATTAGAAAGTGCTATGAGTTCGTAACCCTCTAATTGATGTTTTTATCTGAAACCCAGTTTTTTTTTTTTGAAAACTTTTTATTGAATTTAAAGAACAAGAAAACAGAGAAACAAAAGAAAACAAGGCAGTACGGTACAAACGTGTCACCACGTGGTTCGTGGGGGGGTAAAAATGTAAAGCGGACATCATTGCATTTGAAAAATACTGTGGGATGGGGGGAAGAGTAGGAGAACAGAAGCAAACAATACATCTATATTCCCGCGGAGGAAACATCAGGTTGGGAGGAAGACAGGTCGGTATCAAATTCCGAAATGGGGGGGTACATATATCTCCACGGTATGTGTTCCACTGAGTCCAAATTTTCCCCCATTTGCCAGGCCTGCCTCGGGAGACATACACAGTCTTTTCTCGAAACATGGACCAGTCCATGTTCTGTTGCCATGCCAGAATCGTCGGAGGCCTCTGAGCGCCCCATAGCTGGGCAATGTCACGCTTGGCTATCATGTTACCCAATGTCACCCATCGAAGCTGCGCCTGGGTACAATCATTCGGTTCCCAGACATTCAACAAGCATCTCCGCGCTTCAGGCATCAACCGCACACCCGTGACCTCACTCATAACATCATGCACGCGAGCCCAATAGTGCAGTACAGCAGGACATTCCCAAATGATATGTAGGAACGTGGCCACCATACCGCAACCACGTCTGCACAATCCATCCGCCGAGAATCCCATGCGCACCAGACGCGGACCAGTCACATACACCCTACGAAGAATTTTGAGCTGGACAAATCGAAGGCGCGCCGGAATAGCTACCTCCTTAGGAGAAGAGAGCGCAGCCTGCCAGTCCTCGTCATCCAGCTCCAGACCATCACTAGTCCACAACTCTCGAAGGCTATCCAATAGATCAATCCTGGTATTGATTAACTTTTTATAAATGAGCGAGATCGTACTATCAGGGACATGCCCATCCAGTATCCGATCTTCAAGCGGGGACGCTTCCGGGACGTCCGAACCCAGGGGAAAAACAGACAGGACCGCGTGTCGGACCTGCGCATATCTAAAGGATTCCCTATCATTCAGTCCATATTCAACTTTCATTTCCTCAAACGACTTGACCCTACCCTTGATCCACACATCATCAACCCTGCTGATCCCAATCATGTCCCACCGATCGAACCCCTTCGACTGCCAGAGGGAGCCAAGTTTATCTGAAGCATAAAGCGGCGTGGCACGGGTCGGCTTGTCAGCTCATCCTGTAGCAGCTGTGGCCCGATGCCACACCTGCACGGCTGTTTTAGTGGGCCCCGTAAGCGACCCGACGGTCGACTTCGCGTATAGAGCCCTGTTGTAGTCACCACCGGGCAGCAACCATTTATCCATCGCAAAGGCCGGGTTTGGCGAATGAGTGTAGGTGCCATGGTTGATGGCCCCCAGCTGAGAGGCCCAATAATAGCGACGGATATCAGGGAGAGCGATGCCGCCATCGTACCACGGGAGCGTGAGCTTCGAAAGGGCAATACGAGAACGGCCCCCCCATAGCAATTGCCGCTGGAGGCTTTCAATCTCCCGAAAATAGCCAGCCGGTACAACATCAAGCGTGTTTTGAAGCGCATAGAGAAATCGGGGGAGCGACATCATCTTAAACAACGCCGCTCGTCCCAGAGGAGAGAGAGGAAGCCTACTCCACGTTCCAACATCTGCACGGAGGCGTTGGAGAGGGGGCAGCAGATTGCGTTCATATCGAAGTACAGGGTCCAGGGTAATAAAGATTCCCAAATACCTAAAACCCTCCAGTACCACCGAGATGGGACATCCACGTGGCAGAAGGGGAGCATCACCGGAAAGAACATAAATACAGGATTTTGAGCAGTTGATAACTAGACCGGAATTTTTATGAAAAGAAGTCAAAACGTCAAAAAGGACAATCAACGACTTACGAGGTGACGTAAGGTACAAAAGTATATCGTCTGCATACAGAGATATACGATCTTCAAATTCCGGGGACCATCTAATGCCCTTCAAGGACGGTTCCCATCTCAACCAAGCCGCCAGTGGCTCCAAAGCAAGGGCAAACAAGAGCGGGGATAGAGGACAACCCTGGCGTGTCCCTCTACCAAGAGCAAAGGGGGTCGAGGCACGCCCATTCACCACCACCTGGGCTAAAGGGTCAGCATAGAGCAATTGCACCCAGCGGATAAAGGCGGGTCCAAAACCGAATTTACTAAGGACTGCCCAAAGATAAGGCCACTCGATCGTGTCAAACGCCATGGTGGCGTCTAAAGACGCCAAGATGGCCGGTTCCCACAGAGTCCCCGCTCGCGCGAGGACTCCATGCAGTCGCCGAAGGTTAAGTGCCGTGTTTCGGTGTGGTATAAATCCGGACTGGTCCGGGTGAACAAGATCGCCTATAACAGATACCAGACGATTAGCGAGGACTTTGGCCAGGATCTTAGGTTCAGCATTTATCAGGGAAATAGGTCTGAAGGATTCACAACGGTCACGTGGCTTACCCTCCTTATGGATAACTACTATGGAGGCCAGTCTCTGGTCAGGAGGAAGAGACCCCTCCTCCAGAGATTCCAAGAACATCGATCGGAGATACGGCGCCAGTACATCCGGACAGAGCTTATAAAGCTCAATGGGGAGTCCATTAGGGCCTGAGGCCTTCCCCGAGCGAATCGAGCGGATAGCGGTCGCAATTTCATCCGCCGTGGGCGGAGCTTCCAACACATCCCTCTCTGGATCAGACAGGCATGGGAGCGAGATATGACGTAGAAGCAAGTGGGAGTCCTGCTCCGGTCGGTCAGACACAGGGGAGTACACTACCTGAAAATAGTCAGCAAATCGCGTAACGATCCCAGCTGGGTCAGTGACATCCACACCATTCACATCAACCACAACAGGAACTACCCGACTCGCGCATTCTCTCCTATCCAACCAAGCCAGCAATTTCCCAGCTTTATCTCCCACATCATACAGCCGCCCCTGCTGTTCACGACCCATCTCTTTCGCTGCATCAGTCACCAGCGCTCTATATTCAAGCTGTTTCAGGTCCAGAAGGTGCAGCCTCTCAGGGGAGACCCCAGAGTCCAACTCCCCCTCAAGAGCGGAAATTTCAGTCTCAAGACGGACAACCTCCTCCCGCCTACATCTCTTAACATTGCCAATCGATGAGAGGGCCTGGCCTCGAATTACAGTTTTGTACGCTTCCCATAGAGGATCAGAAGAGGTTACTGAACCTACATTTTCAGCAAAGTAGTGATTGATCGCTGCAAGGAGTTCCGTCCTGATCTTAGGATCGCGGAGGTACCATGGGTTAATCAGGGCGAGACGACCCTCCGAACCTAGGTGCGCGTTCACAACCAACCACAACGGGGAATGATCCGAGATACCCCTGGCTAGATGTTTTACCTCCCCTATAAGGGAAGCCTGAGAGGAGGGCATCAGTACATAATCAAGTCTCGAAAGGCTGCCGTGGGCCCCAGAGTGGAAGGTATATTGCTGTTGGCCAGGATGATGTAAGCGCCAGCAATCGGCTAACCCCAGCTCCTCCAGGAAGTCCCCCAGCCAGGATTGAGACTGTGCGATAATACGGGGAGGGTAACGATCAAACATCCCAGACACTACCGAGTTGAAATCTCCCCCTACTACGAGCAAACCTTCTGGGACTCCCAGAACCACTCTTCCCAGATCGGCATAGGTCGTAGTTTGGAGGCCTGGCGGTATATAGACCGAAAACAAAGTGATCACCCTCCCCTCCCAGCTCCCAACAATGGCGGCGTATCGCCCCCTATCATCAAGTATAATGTCGTCAACGGCAAGAGGGAGGGAGGTCCGAACCATAATACCCACCCCTCTGGAGCCAGAAGTGAAACCTGAGTGTGCAATGAGACGATAGCCATGCCTATTCATTGCATGGCACGTATTGCCAAGCAGATGCGTCTCCTGAAGCAAAACCACATCTGGAGATAGGCGCCGCAGCAACTGCAAAACCACCCCCCTCTTAATTCTATCACCCAACCCATTGACGTTCCAACACAGTATACGTAGTCCCCTATCCCCCATCCCACAGACCACCCCAAGGTCCCCCCCACTCCAAACGCGACACGTAAACACAGAAGATCATCAGTACAGTGCCTTGAAGAAAACAATGAAACACAAACCGAAACCCCTCAACCCCCCAAAACATCATCATACCCCCCACCCCGCACCCCTGCGTAAGACTCAAAAGCCACCCCAACTTGCAGTGTGCCTGTCGCCCTAGTGTACAACTAATCTACGAAAAGAACCCCAGAGGAGGAAGATTCACCCGACCCCCACCCACACCCCGTTCAGACAACACAGTAGCAAACAATAGTAGCATAGCATCAGACCACTGCCGAAAGTCAACATGTTGGTCCGGGAGCCGATTTCGCTCCTCATTCCTGCTCCACCGGGCCGCCCTCCGCACCATCGGAGTGATCAGGACGGTCAAATTGTTCTCGAGGGGGCAGTGAGTCCAGCCAGTCGCTGGCTGCTCCAGGATGATCAAAGAAAAATGTTCTATCATTGTAGACCACACGCAGTCGAGCCGGGAAAAGCATGGCATATTTCATGTCTCTGTCCCGCAGTCTTCTCTTCACCCCCTGGAATCCAAGGCGCTGCTTCTGGACCTGCTGAGTGAAGTCCGGGTAGAAGTTAACCGCGGCATTCTCATAAGCCGTAGGGCCCGACGTGCGGGAAGCCTGTAGGATCACGTCTCTGTCACGAAAGTTAAAGATCCGTGCGATGATGGGGCGCGGAGAAGCTCCAAGCTTAGGCGGGCCACCCGGGATGCGGTGGGCCCGTTCTACTGCAAAAAACTTGCTAAGGCCCTTGGGCGCTAAGTGATTCAGGACAAGGTCCTCCACCAGTAGGTCCACCGATGACGATTCCGTCGTCTCCGGGACCCCGACCAGTCGGACGTTGTTCCGTCGAGTGCGGCCTTCAAAATCGTCCAGGCGTCGAGAGAGGTAGTCACGGGTGGACCTCAGGTTACCAACCTCAGTCTGTAATTCGGAGACGTCGGTAATAAGGCTAGATGTCTTCAGATCAAGGGATTTGACCTTCTCGTTAGTCTTCGCAAGGTCCGCCCTGATCAGGGTAACATCTATAGCAACTGTGTCCAATTTATGGGTCAGGGCCTCATATTGCTGTCCTAGCGTGGCCTTCATCCCAGTAATGGCGCCCATGATGTCTTTCAACGACAGATCTCCATCCAACAGGGAATCGTCCCCAAGGTTGGCCGGGGGTTTGGTCGGTCCGCCTGGAGAGCCCTTAGTGAGGGTGTATCGATCCATGACGTTGGACTGCACAGAGCCTCCTCGAGCTGCCGGTCTGGTCTTACGTCTTTCTCCCTTGGGCTTGGTGGCCATTTTAGGTCGTGCGCCCCGGAGGGTATTCTGAGACCTAGTGAAAATGGCTACACTCGAAGCGCCCTCAGCAATTCGGAGAATAGTTAAAGGCCAGCCACCAGTCAAGAAGCAGTGAAAACCAGGATCGCCAAGCGATAGTGCGCAATGTGAAAGGAGCAAATCACCAAGGCGACCGAGGCAGAGTCCATGAGGTGGAGGCACAAGAATCGAAACCGAAAGTTGAAGACCGGGCAGGGGAGAGTCGCACGTGCTGTTGTTATTCAATTACCACCCGGCTGGCAGGGAAATCAAGCCCGGGGCAGTACCATGGAGCAGGCCGAAAATGTTCAAAAGTCCATATCTTCGGCTCCCGGGAGCCAAAACGAAATGCGGAAACGGGGAAATGATCAGCAGGGTCACGACCACAAAAGCCCGTCGTCCAAATCAGGATAAGGTGCAGGATAATCGGTGGAGGTGGCGAGGGTCCGGGAGCTCTGAGCTCACGCGACCATCTTGGGTGCGCGCTAAGCTCCTCCCACGTGAAACCCAGTTTTTACTATGAAAATTTAAAGAAATTGTGAAGATCAAGTTTTAAAATGTCACCAAATATAAGGTTTTATTGATGTATTGAGGTAATGATTTTCTTTAAATCAAAGTTTATCGGTGTCTTCTGATGTTTTATATGCTTCTTATGGCAAAACGCCGAAATAAAGATGGTTTGATTGACTTTCACTAAGGGGCTGATTACGATGTCGGGTGGAAAGCCTCTGCCCGACAGTCGGAATCTTCCCGACCGTGTCGGGGCCCTTCTGACCGACTTGGTTGGTTTACAGTCTGACCCCCCCAAATACGATGTTTGTGGTTGGAACGTAAACTGGACGATCATTCCAACTCATTTCGGACTGACTCTCAGAGTATTCCTGTCGGTCGGAACCACACTGTATCCCCCTATGGACGGCTTTTACGCCATTGGGATTACGATGTCAGTTTCCAACTGCCTTTCCGCGTAGCATCTGTCTGATATAGAAAGGCTGTCGGAAAGTGACTTTGGGGGCCCCTAGCAGGCCTTCCCGGCCTACAGTTGGTGGCCGCGGGGGTACCTAAGGTACACCCCTATGAAACCCTGCACTGAGTGGCAGGCACCATGTTATGCCTGCTACAGGGTGCAGGGTTTTCACACCCCATTTACCCAAAGGAGCCTATGTAACGGCCGGTTCTCAGGCATGACACGTGCTCCCATAGGAAACAATGGGAATCCGACCGAACAGTGATCAGTCTCATAGTAATGCGGTGGTCAGAACCGCCAACTGCAAGTCAGTCGGTCCCAAATCCAAGACTGTGTTGGGCTGAGGCTTTGCTCCTGACATCATAATGAGCCTCTTAGTTGTATAGCTTTAAACACTGTGATCAGATGAAGCTATTTTTTTTTTACATCATATTGATATTTAATAGATTGATAATAGATCGATAAATTATAGGCACTTATGAACTTTAGTGTTGATATGCACAAATTGTTTTAAATATCTTGTCTTTGTTTTTTAAATATTTCTGCTATTCTTGCTCATAGTGAATGTTTCACTGACAAAATGTGGTTCTTTTTATCTTGTGCAGTTTTTTGATGATTTTGATTAATCAGACAATAATCATTACTTACTTTAAAAAAACTGAAAATAAGTCCTGGCTGCATGAAAGGAGACACTAATTATAGATTGGGAGTCGTAAGAAAGAAAGATATTTGCAAGTACCCAGTTAAAAACAGGAAATTACTATTCACAAAATCGTTTATAACAGAAAATGTGGATGTATGACGTTAAAACGCATACTTTTACAACGCATACCGTTACAACGAATTTTTTACAACGCAAAAACTTTTACAACGCATACCATTACAACGCATGTTTTTACAACGCAAATACCGTTACAACGCATACCATTACAACGTAAGTATTGGTAAGTATATAATATTTTTTTTATTTTAAATTAATTGTAATTAATATAATTTAATTTAATTTAATTTAATTAATTTAATTTTTTTTTACCCTGTACCCCAAAAAAACCCAAATTAACCCAGAACCCTAAAAATACCCCTGTACCCCAAAAACCCAAAACTGTCCCTGAACCCTAAAAATACCCCTGTACCCCAAAAACCCCAAACTGTCCCTGAACCCTAAAAATACCCCTGTACCCCAAAAACCCAAAACTGACCCTGAACCCTAAAAATACCCCTTTACCCAAAAACTGAAAACTGACCCTGAACCCTAAAAATACCCCTTTACCCAAAAACTGAAAACTGACCCTGAACCCTAAAAATACCCCTTTACCCAAAAACTGAAAACTGACCCTGAACCCTAAAAATACCCCTTTACCCAAAACCTGAAAACTGACCCTGAACCTTAAAAATACCCCTTTATCCAAAAACTGAAAACTGACCCTGAACCCTAAAAATACCCCTTTACCCAAAAACTGAAAACTGACCCTGAACCCTAAAAATACCCCTTTACCCAAAAACTGAAAACTGACCCTGAACCCTAAAAATACCCCTTTACCCAAATACTGAAAACTTAAAAAAAAAACCATATAAAATATAATTATATACTTACCAATACTTACGTTGTAATGGCATGCGTTGTAAAAGTACTTGCGTTGTAAAAACATGCGTTGTAATGGTATGCGTTGTAAAAGTTTTTGCGTTGTAAAAGTTTCGTTGTAATGGTAGTGCGTTGTAAAAGTTGCGTTGTAAAGGTTGTTTCCCGAAAATGTGGTTCTAGCTGGGGAAAAAGAATATCTTAAGTGCTACCACCATATCCCCATTCACTATTCTATGACCAAGATGTTTGGTAAGCTGCTGTTAACATGATTGTGGGTTTAAGGAAGGGGATTATTCTCATACGTTCAGTTTGGTTTCAAAGTGAATTTGAGGACAGTGGAACTGCGGTTTAACTCTATTTACTTTTACTAAAGTGATAAAAAGGGCAATTGTTCTTAGCAATGGTGGATTTCTCAGCAGGACTAATTGAGTGAGTTTGTTGTGCCTGTTCACTGGCAATACTTTTTATTCAGTTTATGAAACCAAGTGCAAAGATGTCAGTATCCCAAAGCCCAAATTATTCACCTGAAGTGTCATCATTAGTTTTATACTTAGTGTTTAACCTTCAGAGCAGAATCTCACTGTGGAAAAGAAAGCAAAGTTACCAGAACTTGCCCATCTGCCTCCACACTGCATCCCTGCAACAGCTCCTGTCTCCCTCTCATTAAAATATTTTTTACATTCGCATGTGAAAGCGAATGGAAGGTTATTATATCACATCCAACTCACATCATGATAACGCTCTCAACATCTCCCACTTCACTCTTTTCTAGTAACCTATTACTGTTACTTCTGGAAGATAAAGGTGCGTTGTTAGGATATGCCAGCCTCCGTCCGTAACCAAGATCGTATTGAGAGGAGTTTTCTAATTTAAAACGGTTCCCCTTTTTAATATCACCCCCTCCTCACAAATCTCAATTCTGGGAAGAGCGGGAACCCTGCCCAGGGTGCATTGGACTAATCATCGGGATGATACCTATGATGAGCATGTTATGGCTTCGCCCTTTACACAAAATATCAATGTGGAACCCATACTGGGCATTTAATGTCCTGTTCCTTAAAGAAAACAAAACTCTTGATGGAAATCTCATTCCTTCTTCTTCAGTCAGAGATTCTTACTTCCTAAATGCCCCTTTGGCTCCTCTCTTAAGACTTTAGCCTTGGGTGAGTGGCAGAGCATAACAACGTTGTTAGGGTTGCCCATGTGGTCTTGTTAAGGGTAAGGCAACAGTCTAATTAGAAGTCAAAATGTGTAATGATGCTATGTTTCTAGAGGCTTGAGCACTATATCATCTTGCACTGTGACCCAGCAGGGTGTACGTTTCTCTGCTAGACTGGACCATTTACCCTAGGACCTTGGGCTTTACACACTAACGTTGCCGTAATATCAGCTCTTGCACCATGGGTTTGAGTTTCCTCCATCCAGCAGTGGTTATCAACGTTGTTAGACCTGGGTGTGAAAAATCCCTTTTGTCATTTTGATTGAAATGCACATGTTGCAGCCACCTATTGTTCCCCTAAGAGTTTACAGAATCTTTTAAAGAAAAAAATGGCTTCAGGCCCCCTTTAATATTTCTGCCGATGCAGCACCTGATGCCTCATACTCTGGCACTACTGCAGTAACGTTGCCATATGAACCCGCGACAAAGCACATGATGAAAGCGCGCCCTCTTTTTTTATAACTATAATGTTGGTAATGTTACAAACAGGAGTGGTGACCGCGGATGACTCCTCTCAGACACAATGTCTTTGGTGGTCCATAAATACAGAGGCCCTTATTAATAAAGAATTAACGCAGCAATGCCGCTAGCCATTCGGCATACAACTAAATGATGAATCCCCCTGCTTTTCCCTGTGCTGGCGCACAATTACCTGCCATGCGCTGATGCAGGCACCATGGTGCAAGGATGCCTGCGTCACAGTGATGATTGTTTATGTGTAAGAAGGTGCCCCTTCATGCACATAACCAATCTGAAATGGCGTTTTTCAACTTCTATGTGTGCTGCATTAGCACACATAGAACTTGAACAAAAAAATTGTTTATGTGCAGGAAGGGATACCTTCCTGCACATTAACAATCACAACATGGTGAGTTCCTCATTCTATGTCTGCTGCAGAATTGCGCACACATAGAAAGAGAAAAAAAACGAGGAGAAATTACTAAATTTTTCCTCGTTGCGCCTTCCTACGCCTCCCCTGGGAGGCGTAGCTTTCAAACGCATTTCCAGGTTTACGATTTCGTGTAAATCTGGAAATGTGTCACATTCCATGGGTGCTGCGGGGGATCACCCAAAGCAACACCCATGGAATGCACCTTTTATGCAAAGAGCTGCTTGTGAAGGGGCTGTATTTACAAGGACAGGAAAAGCCACGCAGGGTGGCTTTTTGTGTCCTTGTAAATATGGGGCAGCAAAATGAGCCGCCGTTGCATCACAAAAAGTGACACACCGGCGGTGCAAGGGGCTTGTAAATAAGCTCCAGAATACATGAGATATCTTGTTTATTGAGCACATAATGAATAAGTGCCTGGCTTATATCTGACCCTGTGATCATTTTTTTGAATAGACCATTTAACTAGTTGCTTCAAGCCATGTACAGTAGCAACAACAATCCTGGTAAAGTATGCTCTTTGGGCCTGAAATAGGTCAGTAAAACAAATAATGCTCTATATTACTCCCAACAGGAGATCCGAATACCTTGGAGGCGTCATCTTGACTCCAAAAATCACCTGGACGACATTTTAGCTTATGTTGTTATCCCAGAGGACAGATGAGAGGCTTTCTCATATATGGCACTTTAATCTGTGAACGCAACCCGGCTAATCGGAGCACTGCCTTTCCCTTTGAACAACTATAGACAGTGCTTTAAATGGAAAATTAGAAGTGCCGGTACTCAGTAACTAGACTGGGTATGCAGTTAGGGGTGTGGCTGTGAGCCAGGAATTTAATAATAGCCACATAAGTAAGCTTTAATGCAAATGTTTTGATTGTCATGTAAAGCGCTTAAATGCCCTGGCCCAAATTCAAGCAATATCAAACGGCCTCCTTACATATGAGACATGGCAAGCATCAGCTTATATGTCAAAGGTGCAGGGCCTAATTTTTGGCAGTTTGATATTGTGCAAATTTGCGTTTGGCATTTAAGCGCTTTATATGAGAATCAGAACATTTGCATTAAAACTTACTTTTTTTTAAGCACCACTGGTTAAGGGAGTTGCCCAGAATCACAGGATGATGAGCCCACGTCTGGATTCGAACCTGGGGGTCCATTAGGATGGCGGGCGTATTTAGTCCGCCCGCCATCCCATCGGTAATCGGGACCGCCTGCCATAAGTGCGGGGGTCCCGCGGGGGGTATTAGGATGCGTCCGCCACTGTGGCGGGCGCATCCTGTATTTTTAGCATTGTGGCGGGCGGTGCTCTCAGCATCGCCCGCCACAATGCTAAAAATGCACTTTTACATTTGCATAAACAAAGCGGCAGGCACCGCGCGGTGCCAGCCACTTTGTTTATGTAAATGCAGGGGGGTACCACAGGTACCCGCTGTGTGCACCCCCCACCACTCCTTCACCCTGGGGGCCCACAGGGGGCCCCCCGAGTGAAGACCGCATGCCTTTCCGGGTATCTCCCTAAGCCCATTGTAATATGGCTGGCGGTGTCTAATAGACACCGCCACCATATTAATCCTTAAGTTTAATAGTTTATAGAGCGCTCACATCACCCTGGGGCATCGCGGCGCTAACCAGATCGACATACAACCTAGAGGCAGAGAGATAAAGGAGGTAGACTAGCCAAAAATTAATAAGTTAAAGTTTAATAGTTTATCCTTAGTAATAGTAATCCTTTTCTGCCGGAAAAACGGTGGACGGTCTTTCAGTCCGCCGAGGTACCCCCGCCACACTAATATGGCGGGGGGAATTCGAATGCGGATTTCGGCGGATTTTCAGTAGTTTTTATATTACACGTACCCGTACATCAGGGCATGAGCCCTGCTGCTTCTGGGAGTACCGGTACTCTCCTTGCCCGAAAATAAGTTCCAGTACTCAGGGGAAGAAAACTAAGAAGTGCCCATTTAAAGCACTGACTATAGATGACACTACATAAGACTCATGCCAGCACTACTTGATGGTTCTGGTTAGTTCCGGCTTTCTGGGGAGCATGCACTCGCCATCACTCACATCTTCATTCAGTCTGTCCTACTTGCAGCCTTATCTCCCAGAAGTGAGGATAACATTCTATCAATGCTCCTGAGTTAGGTCACTGATGGATCACCTGAGATCATGGGGTCTACCCCTCTTCCCCCAGCACCACATTAATGTGAGAGTTTGGCTCTTATTGAATAATCGAGCCAGAAACTTTGGACCTCTCTTACAGCTCTTAGAAGGGAGGGATTCGGTTAGGATTTTGAATCAAAACTTTATCCTGGGAGCACCTAAATGAAGACTTTACAGGCGTCCCTCTCAACCAGCTCTATAACATTCTTTAGATTAACTGTCAGTTACCTCACACGCAGCATTCAGTTGGCCCCAGCCCAACATTCCACAGTGACATCATAGACCACAGTGGTTTTCTGACTGGCACTAGAATTTTCCCCAATTGAAAACAGACGCTGCATGACAGAGATATACCACAGCGGAAAGGTAAACACAAAAGCATAGCATTCGAATTCAACACCAATCACAAACATAGCCAAAAGCAAAAAAAAAGGCGCAGTTCAGCTGCACCTCAATTATTCTTCTGCCAAGCAATTTTCAAATACAGAAACACTGACTGTACAACTTACTGATGTATCACTATTTCACTGCACAACCTTTTCAAGTTCTGTCACTCATCACACCAAAAGAAGGCCTGGGCACATCCAGCTATTACTACATGCAAACTGCAGCCAAATGCGGAATCCTTCTCATACCTGAATGCAGAACTAAAGTCCAAACAAGTGTCACGAAAGCTCCCAACACCACCATTTTGTTTTCCAGCAGGTTTTTCACCAATACCACCAGGGAAAAGCATGATTTTTCATCAGATCCAATCTGAGAGTTCATGCACCTCTGAGCATCTTGTCATCATTGAACAAGACTACAAGATTTTGACATTTGACTTGGTCCTCACAAGTGAGAAAAAATAAAAGGGTGGGGGAAGCACAAGTCAATTGTTTTGTCAACATTTCCTCATACCTTCCACCGGAGTTTCACCTTTAGGGGGTCGTTCTGTTGGCGGTCGGAACGCCTCCGATGATTCATCGGATGTGGTCTGACCGCCATCTGCAGCTTCAGTCTGACCGACGCATTACAATGCGTGCAGTCGGAGGCAACAGAGGGAGGGACAGCCTAACGCTTTCCGATGGGCTCAAGAAGCCCGCCGGACTGTCAGTAATCCCTACAATAGGGGCGGTGCCTTCTCAGGCACCGCCGTAGGGATTACAATGTCCGCCTGCCCTTTCATGGCAGTTCACGAGCCATGAAAAGGCAGGTGGAAAGTGACTTTAGGGGGCCCGCTCGGGCCCCCCTTCCCCTTCGCTATTGAGCCTGGGGGACACCTATGGTTCCCCCTGAACATCCTTATACCATGTGGCAGGCACCGCATAGTGCCTGCCACACAGTGCAGGGATGTTTTTAAAGTGTATATTTTCTATGAGCCCGCTGCACAAGCCACAATAGAATATATACACTTTGCGACTGCTATGAAGGCGGTCGCATTGTAATGAGGGCAGGGGGACCACTCGGATAGTCCCTCTCCTGCTACGTTGCAAGTCAGATGAGAGTCCGACCGGCATCGTAATGATGCCCTTAGTGTCCTTCAAGTATAAGTTATTTGTTTTCCATCCACCTTTCCAGGGCATCCTTCCCCTTGATATGGTGAAAAACAGAATATTCCTGCTCTAGCAAATGCCCACAGACTAGTCTCTCCTTGGCAAAGGTACAGTAGCAGACACCTTGATTTAAGAGCAGTGCCATGGGGGACATATACATGTTAAACCTCAGAGGGTTATTTATTAATCAAATTCATATCTTCAGATTGACTAGTTATTTCATACACATTTAATTTAAAGAATGTGCTGTAGTATTTCATTTTATTAGTTAAATTACAACATATTTGAAATTAATTTTCATTTGTATTAAACATTAAAATATTTAAAATAATTTTCAAAGACTATATAAAGTTCAAAAAGTTTCCCTATACTTTCCCATAGATATATCTCTGTCGCAGTGGTAGGACATCTGTGCTTAAGAGTGCAAAAAGATTAGTAGTAACTTTATACTTATGTATGCTCTTGTGTGAGGCTCCATCCCTTGATTTGAGAGGATGGAGACATGTAAGTCTACAGGTAGGATGAGTAGTAATTACAAATGTGTATAATTATCTTTGTGAATAGGCCCCTAAGTCGCTATAATGAACAGTTTCTTAGGTTGCTTATGGGGACATTACATTTTGCCATAAAAGTCTTCTTTTAGACTTACACTATTGTACTTTGTATTTTACGTCCACGTCCATATCCACTGAATTTCAGCTTTTCTCCATTTGGATTCTTTGTTCTGGCATTTAGATATATTTTGCTCCAGGAAATCATTAAACGAAGGATCATGATTTTGGCAAAATATAATATTCTTCACATGCACCTCTTGATTCAAACCGGAATACTTTTCAAATTCCAATTGTGAAGAAAAAGTGGCTATAACTTGAAAAAGGGAAGGGAGCGTGGCTTCGCAAGCCATGATGGCAGACGCAACCTGCTAGAGCTCTGCACCAGCCGCCCGACAAGTGGCATCTATCGCTCGCAGTCGGGGCCCTGAATTGCACCAAAGGGCGCGCGCCACACTCCTGCATTACAGAGGGGCCGGGAGAAGCAGAGTTCCTTGGAAGAAATGGAGAATCAGCACATTTCCAGCAAGCCATGCGGTGAGTGCCACCTGACACTAAAATGGCGGCCGCCTGCGGCAGCCCAGGGCCGAGAGTGACACCCTGAACAACCGGGACCCAAACACTTGTGAGGGGCGGATCGGCCCCGGGAGGTGAGCGGGGGAGCGGTGGGAGTGTTGGATGGTGGGGGAGGACGGACCACAGCAGCGGATGCCAGGGGCGCCAATGGGTGATACTGCTGGGGCCTGATCACACTGCGCCCCAGAAGGCACCCCGGGGGAGACACCCTCAAGGCCAGCAGAGGTCGAGTGCCAGTGGGGACCCCGAGTGCTGCCCATCGACCCCCGTGGCCCAAGGTCAGAGACTTTCTGAACTACAGATATTCCCGGAAGAGGGGCTACAACCCACAGAGGGTCAGGAAAGACAGCACCCTCTCGGCATGCAAGTAGGGAGGCCTGCACCTACAACCAAACAGGGCTGAAAGCCAGAGGCCGTATAGACATAACCGGAATTCCCCCAACCCAAGCTGCCACTACTGCAAGACGGACTCTACCAGGTGGGGGGGGCTTTCCTTGTCACCATCTTGGTCATCTCTAGAAGTCTGGGGGACGCCGAGAGCCGCAGCGCCACAAGCCCAGAAGGCACCACGTAGGGACCATACGAGCTTGGGTACAGAGAGGAGGGAACAAGACGCGCCCGGCACCTTACTCCTGCGATTATGACCGGTCAACAGAGAGGCGGACGACGTTCCCCCCTCACTCAGGCACACGGAAATGGCCATGAGGTGTGTCCCCACAGAGGGGACCTGAAAGAGGGGAAGTAGTGGTGATGCTGGAGACATCGAACGGGGCCACAGGCCCAAACAACCGACTCCGGGAACAGGGCTGCAAAGGCAGAGGGTCCCCCTCTCTCCCCCTTCCATCCACAGACTGCTACAGCTCTTCGACACAGGACCCTCACGGGACCCAATACCAGCAGTCCTCACCTGCCCCCCAAGAAGAGATCATAAACAGAGCCATAGCCCCAGCTGGACCATTGAAGAGGGGGCCCTCACAAAATAAGCCTGAGTCAGCCCGGATTCAAAGACTGGATCATAGAGCCCAAGGAGGCACGAAAAGGGGGGGGATCCAGCCAGGAATCACAAAGGCGTACTACCCACAGACCTGCAACCCCTCCATCGAGGCTAAGCGGGGGAGTAGGCCAGAGCTACCCAGAACCGGAGACTCTGGGACAACCTCCCCTCCGTGGGTGACCAAGCGGGGGGGGGGTGTCTGGGAACCCACAACGCGGACAGTGACTATGGGGCACCTAAAGACAACCGGGGGACCCCAGCCCCTCAGCCAAACGAGACCGGAGTCTCTGACATCAGCTGGGCAGATGGCAAGCACAGACGCCAACACCATCATGTCGGAGAAACTTGACAAGGTGCTAGCTGCTATAGAGCACTTACGGGTTACGATGGAGGAGCGCTTCGGCACCCTGTCCACAGACCTCAATCTGCTGTGCGATGACCACAGAAAACTGTCGCATAAGGTGGGAGATGGGGAAAAAATGCTATCGGCAATGATACCTCACACTCAAGTATAACAGGACTCCATCTAAGACTTGCAGGCCCGTGTCACGATTCTGGATGACAGAATGGATGATCTGGAAGAGCGCTCCAGTTGAAACAACCTACGTATCCTGAACCTACTAGAGGGAGTGGAGGAAAAAGATCCTGTTGAATATACAGAGGCCTGGCTCCGATCCTTTACACCTCAAGAAGACTTCACCTCATATTTCTCAATCGAAAGGGCACACAGGGTTCCGGCACAACGATTGCCCCCGGGCTTGCGTCCTCACCCCATGCTGGTGAAGCTGCTCAACTTTCAGGACCTGGATGCCATATTACGAGCGGCTAGACAGAACGCCCCCATCATGGTAGAGGATAAGAACGTCATGCTCTTCCCAGACTACTCCAGAGTGGTACAACGGAAACAATCATCATTTCTGGAGATAAAAAGACTACTGCTGGACAAAGGCATGCAATACTCTCTGTTGTTCCCAGCAAAGCTTAAAGTAATACACAACGATACCACTATGTTCTTTACGAATCCGCAGGAAGCAACGGAGTGGATGCACTTGAACCTACAAATTGGTTCACAGCAAAGAAACGCCTCAGCACCGGGAACTAAAACGACCAGGCCTCCGAGACACGGAGCACGAAGAACCCGGAGGCAATCCGGAAAGAAGTCACGCCCTAAACCACTAGCACTGCCGAACCTGGAGCTGATCATATCGCAGCGCAGGAAGGCTATACAAGCAGCAGCAGAAATGGTAGCAAATTTCTCAACCTCGGATCATGAGGACACTCTGCATATTTTCACGCCAGATGTAGAAGATCCCATTGACTCAAGCGACTCTCATGAGAACTCTGGGGCCCTGCCCTCCGTCACGCCAGACGGCCGACACGCCTATATGAAGTACACTCGCCACCACTGACACATTACCTCTGATCGTGAAAGCGATCCTGCCCTCTCAACCCACATCACACACTAAGGGCATCATTAGCATGGCGGACAGACTTTTTCCGGAATTGGGACCCCTCGCAATGCATGCGGTTGTCCTGCAGCTACAAATAAGATGTGCCCGCCACACTGGCGGGCACATCCCACATTTTTAACATTGCGGCAACGGGGACCGCAATGCCAAAAATACAAGTTGTGCTTTTGTATGCACAACGTGACAGGCACCGTGCGGTGCCTGCCACGTTGAACATGCAAATGCAGGGGGGTACCATAGGTACCTCCCATGTGCACCCCCAAAATACCTGGGAGCCCGCTACAGTCCCCCAATGTGAAAGACCACATACCTTTCCATGGCGGCATCCACGGAAAGGCAAATCCCCACATGCATCCTGATATGGATGGCTGTGTCTAACAGACACCACCACCACATTAAAAGCTTTTCCACCCGTCGACTCATGGACCGGGCGGAAAACCAACGGTCTTTCCATCCGCCGGGGTACCCCCCGCCATAGTAATATGGAGGGGGAATTGGCATGCGGACGGGTGAAAATGTCGGGCGGATCGCCACCGCCATACGGCCGTTGGCAATCCTCCCGACATACTAATGGGCCCCTAAGTGTAATGTACGGTCAGACCCCAACTATCACAGCTGAGAGTGACCCCCACTACAGACACACAGACCTATGAGGGCCCATCTGGCACGTCGAGTCTCAGCGGTTCACGTACATCAGCCGAAATACACCCCCACACAAAACATTAGCGAGTACATAACTGTACCAGTTTGAATGTGCTGTCTGTTGCAGCAGATCCTCTGTATTGGGTCTTCAACCCCAAAGAGTTATAGTTCAATCCCTCGCCCAACCCTCACCCCATACCAACCCTATCACAAGGGGCTGGACCAATTCGCTGGCACACTTACACTTCACACCGGGCACCACCACACTTTCCATGGGGTTTTCAAGTGGGGCGCCTGGGGCTTCCCTCCCTTGCTGTGCATCCTATCAACCACCATGAGTCTGCTGGCAGACGTTAAGTTTCTCACTCTAAATGCATGGGGAATACATACGGCGCGGAAACGATACGCCATCTATGCTTACATTAAACGCCAGCAAGCGCAGGTCATACTATTGCAGGAAACTCATCTTACAAAGGAAGAACTTGATAAGCTTAAAAAGCGATTGAGGGGTACCTTTTGCGCCACGACATATTCAGCATACGCGCGAAGAGCCCTTATCTTGCTTATGCTGGGAGTCCCCTTTTTGGAAACTAATAGAAAGATAGACCCCGACGGTAGATACGTCCTGCTAGAGGGACTATTGGATGACAGCCAATACTGATCCGTAGCATTTACGCTCCAAACACGGAACAAACACTATTGTGGGAGACCCTCTCACGTAGCTTGACTCAATTTACATCTTCAACGTGGGTTTTGGGAGGGGATTACAACTGCGCACTAGATCTCCGCTTAGACAGATCGCATCCATCAACCTCAACGTCACAAGCCACACGCACACAGCCCGTTTCCAGGCCTGGGCAAATCACTGGTCATTAACGGACGCATGGCGACATGTACACCCGACAACTAAACTCTACTCCTTCCATTCAATCCCCCACAACCCACGAGTATGGTTGGACCGATTCATGTGTACATGCACTATTCTCCCCCAAACCTAAAAACTCGGACTGTTTAGGTAGGGTAATATCAGATCACGACGCACATGTTTTGACGCTTAGATGGCGTCCGCCCACACCACCAGTCCCCACCTGGCGTCTCCCTCGAGATTGCCTGGAGGATCCGGTGTTCCAACACGAACAGAAGGAGAACATACAAAACTACTTCTTGGACAATGCACACTCCACAGACTCTAGGACGCTCGAGTGGGACGCCTTCAAGGTGGTTATGAGGGGTGCATGCATCCGACAAATAGCGGAGGTGCGGAAAACACTAGAGCAGGTGGTACAGGCGACGGAGCAACACCTGGTGCAACTATCCAAAGAAGCAGACACACAGGCTAATCTCCATACACAAATAGCAGAAGCCAAGACCAAATACACAGAGGTGTGCAAAGATTTGTGCAGATACAACTTCCGCGCCTATGCCGTCAGAGCTCACAAGAAGGGAAACCAAGCCAGAACCCTGCTGGCATGGCTAGTTCAGCAAGACCAGAACACCCAACCCATCACCAGTATCAGAAACATGGCAGGCGAGGTCATTTACTCACAGGCCGATATCATGCTAGCCTTCTATGACTATTAAAGTGCTCTGTATAGGGAACTGTCCCCTGACAGAGAAGAACACATTCAAAACGTGCTACATTCCATTACTATAACACAGATGATGGAAGACGACCAAACCTCACTAGAAGAGCACATCACAACAGCGGAGATCAAACATGCGATCCATCATTTAGCCAGAAACAAAGCCCCGGGACATGACGCCTTCCCCATAGAATACTACCGCACATTCTCCTAGCAACTAGCCCCCCAACTGGACATAGTATATAGAGCGTCACGAGAGGCGGAAATACTCCCCCAAAGCATGCGGAACTCTATACAGATGACTTTCCCCAAACCGGACCAAGACCTACTGCTTAGGTCATCATATCCACCTATTACCCTACTGACGGCAGACTGAAAAATACTGGGGAATATCCTGGCAGACCGAGTAACAGGAGTGCTCCCACATTTGGTACACCCAGATGGCTAGTTTATGTTCATGATGGGGTGCAGGACCGGTTCCCGCATGCTGCGTGCCGTATACTTGACCTAGAACAGGCCTTTGACACCTTGGCATGGCAGTATTTATTCACAGTTCTGCAACGAGTAGGGATGGGACCCCAACTCCTGGAGTACATCAAATTGCTATTCACTGGCCTCACCACCCAGGTCCGTATAGGCCAACATATCTCTCCACCTATTCAGGTGACCCGTGGGACGCGTCAAGGATGGCTCCTCTCCCCGTTGCTGTTCGCCCTTGCAATGGAACCACTGGCGATCAGACTTAGGGAAGGAGGCGAGCTTTGGGGTATACGACTTGAGGGGCGAATTCACAGTGTGTCTCTTTACGTGGATGACCTCCAAATATATGTGAGAGACATCACCGCAGACCTCACACTTTTGTGGGCCACACTTGATGAATTTGAGAGAACCGCGGGCTTGAGGGGGAATTGGGCCAAATCTACTATTTATTCCTTTTCTTTCAGACACCCCCCAATGGAAGATAACGGCCGAGTAAATCAGGTTAGCCTGGAATGGGACCGCTCCTAGGTATCTAAAAATCAGGCTGTACCGTACTCCGAGGGGTCTCCTTGAAGGCAACCACTTTCGAGCCCTTCTGGGGAGCGCTTCCATGGGCCCCAATATGGGGTGGTGGCTTTATCAAAAATGATCATATTCCCCCGTCTTCTCTACTTTTTTGCGAATGTCCCATTGATCCCTCCGTGGGCCATTTTTCAGGAACTAAATTCCTTACTGCTGTTTGGGGCGAAGGTCGCTGCAGAGTAGCTCTGACGACACTACAGCTCCCACGAGACCGGGGCAGGCTGGGTGCCCCATCCTTTTAGGCCTACTTCCTCGCAGCACAACTTCAGTAGATCTCACGTTGGACAGCGGAGCATCATATCGAGGAAACGGAAACGTAAGCGGGGGCACTGACAGCCCCAGAGATCACCCAAATGCTCCTCCCGGGGACTAGACCCAATCCCTCCCACTCTGTTTTGGTGAAGGTAGCCAGATCCTGTATAATGAGCATCCACCGTCTTTCTCGAACGACACCAATGTACTCCCCACTATGGCCACTAGCGGGTCTACCTAGGGGACATAGCCACTACACATCTAGGGATTTACAAACTTGGGCAGAACAGGCACTCACAGTGGTGGATACCCTGTTCACCGACGGCCAATTAACCTCGTTCCTGCTTCACAGACAACTCATAGTGGACTGTAGGAGGACGTGATCTGACAGGGGAGAACCCAAAACACACCCCACACCACACGCGATATTGAATATGGGAGCAGGGAGACACCTTATCACTTGAATCTACAAATCAATCATAAACCTCACATGTGCACCACTAACGAGATTACGGCTCAAGTGGGAAGAGGAATTTGGCCGGACATTACATGATAAGGAATGGTTAACAGCCCTAAAGCATCATAAAAAAGTGTTGTGTAACCAACGCTTTAAAAACATCCAATTTAACATACTACACCATGCGTACCTCACTCCGGAGTGGCTCAAACGCTTCTTCTTTGCGACACACCTGGAATGCCCGCGCTGCCACATACCAGAGGCTCCCTTTGTTCACATGCTATGGTCCTGCCCCGTCCTGCAGCCCTACTGGGCAGAGGTGCATGCTGCAATATTGACGTCACAGGTCTGACAGTCCTCGCCTCCTGGGAAACCAGCAACCTGGGGATTTTTAAACGAAAAAAGCAGAGGAAGGTGGAGACTCACTTTGCGATATTGGCCCTACTCCTCGCTAAGCGCAATATTACACTACACTGGCACTCTCCAAGCGGCCCCCCGATAGCAGCATGGAGGGGGCAGTCCAAAAATGGGGAGCAGCAGAATAGGATGCATTCAGGCTCGAGGAGGCACGGGCACACGAAGACGTCCCATATCTATGGTGTGGTCAATGCTCCCCCACAGCTTCAAACAGACACATAACACTCCCACGAATTACCCAGCAGTCACACAGACGAAGTCCAACCCTGTAGCACCCCGAGCAGCACAGGAACTCACGAACGGGTCCTACCCCACCACTTTCTTATAAGTCCCGTTGTGAAAGTGATTCCTAGTGCCAATAGACCAGCAGCAACCAATGCCCTCATTCATAGCCCCCCTTCTTTCCATTCCCAAATTATTCACCCCAGTTGGGTCCAAATAGGTGAACTCTTTACAGCCAATCTTAAGAGTAGTCAGTTGCACTGAATAGACCCTGGTAATTAACAAGCTGGGAGGAGACCCAGTTTCACTAGGCACGCATACATGATCAGACACGAGATGCCTACCAGAACAAAAATGAACCCTGATGTTTTTCTGTTCTAATGGCAATATAACTAGACAAAAGTTACATAGCTATCAATGGCATTATGAACTGTATACGATGTATGCACATGTAAAAAAGAATAAAAAGGTTTACAAAAAATAAAAACTTGAAAAAGGCATAGCGTATAAAAGGTATGGCCCTAAAACGGCTTCTGTTAATTCATAAACATACACCAGCAAAAAAAGTAAGATAAAGTGTAATACATGAAAGTTACAATTCTGATGTTCTCATTTTGGAATGATGAACAAACAGCACCACACTCTACCAAAAAGAGAGAAAAGAATTCAATATTTTAATAATAATAAAAAAAAAGTTGAAACACCTATATTAAGAGAAGCACTAGAGGACACATCACATTATTTCTAATTTAAGAAAAATTGAACATAAAAATAACCATGAATTACCCTGAATGAGTGTACCTATAACTGCCTTAAAGGTTTTCACTCTTGGAAAGCTGTTCAAAGTGACATTATCTATTATAGGTATTCACATCAATGAGCCTGAAGTGCTTCTTATTACTTTTATGCTAAAACTACTATGCTGAACATCCTTTGTCCCATGACCTATGCCATATGTTCGTAAAACTTTATTAAAATGAAAGATCAGAAAAGTACACAAGAACAGTATTACAAAACATAAAAGTTCCTTAAAATGTGCAGCCTAAAATACAATAAATTTCAGTTTCATCATAATCTAGCTAAAAATGACTAGGAAGTAATTTTCCTATGCCATATAGTAACGCAATCTCATTTGGGCCCATTCACAAAAGGTATTTTGAAGTATAGAGTACTACTAATCCTGTACTAAAATATGGAATTCACAAAACTACAGTAAGAAACCTCACGCTCCGCTTATCCTATCTTTTCTGTACGGAGATCTCCACCCTGAGGGCAGAAATCTCCCCGCAAGTACGTATAGAATTTAGTAGAAAGTGGACAAGGAGGAGTTTGGGTAGTTAATTACTACAAAATTAATTAACATTTCTATTTAACATGACATTAATGTTATTATTTTTCGAAAATAATAAACTATATTACATTTCTCTGTATTTTCCAGTAGGCCATCACCTTCATGGTGGCAAAGATTTTCAGAAACCAGTGGAGAGTCATTAATAGCAACTTTACAATTGTTAATTCTGTCGTTAGAGTCTCCACCTCCTTATTTGATTGGTGGTGAGGTCTCTAAAATCTGCACTTTCTGCTAGGCTTCCCTCTTCAGGGACCCTGGTTTGAAATGGTCCTTGTGGCAAGACGCAGCAGCAAAGCACTAGTCATCTTATGCTTTTCTGTTCCCTTTACACATATCCTCCCAAGCAATTTTTATTAGTACCTTGGTTACGCTCTGCTAAGATCAGACTTTATCACCCTGCCCTTTTCTTTTTACAACAACTAGCATCCCCCGAAGTATATTTTTCGGTTTTACATTTTATTAGTGGCCTTAAGAATTGGGAAACGATATGGCTCATAACAGTACTCCAATTAATTATGATGCTCTAATGTTTTAGTGAATTGCTTGTTATGTTGTCAGTATTTATGCTTCCTGCAACGATGAAATTATATGGACATGTGTATCAAAGTGGCTTATAAGTTGTACTGTATTGTTTTACATATTGAATGATTTTTTTGTTTTTTATGTGTGTTTTCATGGCCTGTTCGCCGAATAAAGAATTTTGGTTGATGCAGTTGATTTAAACCACAAAGCAGAGAGTTCCACCAAAGTGTAGGAGTAGATTTAAATGTGAGTAGATCTACACATGTACATTTTTCTTTTGTGAATTGGGCCCAATTGGCAGTCTTACTTAAAGTGGTGCGTAAGTAAAAATGAAAGAAATGTTCTGCAATCAGGTGACTAGATTACCAGAAATCAGATTGCCACAGTTTACTACCTTTCCCCCTGAGTCTGCTTAAAGTTTTAATACTGTGATAATACTGCAGTAACAGGCCAGGGTGTCTGTTGGCCAGGTGAAAGCCCGTTCTGCTAAAAACATACCCCCAGATTCATCAAAGTCCTGTTTTGCGAGTCCTTAATAGCGATTTTTAACCCCTTCAGTGCTAATGACGGCTCCAGCTCGTCACGATTCCAGTAGGGAAGGTGTTGGTACATTCCTTATGTTGGAGCGCCATCTAGAGCAAGTCCGGTAGATAATGTGTTTGCAATGGTAGTGCGCAATGCTTTCCAATGGGGCGACCAGATTGCCGGGCTTACATGGAAGGCCTGAGGCCTGAGGTCCAGGGGAGGGCGGCCTCCCCATCCCGGGCGCTGTCCTTGGTCCTGCTGCGTGGCAGGGTGCCCGGGACGGGGTCCTGGAGGGCCCGGGGAGGCTTCCCCTGCGCCTCCGGGCTTGGGAGCCCAGGCTGGGTCCAGGGGCCCGGCCGGGCCCCGGGTCGGGTGCCACGGCCCTGGGCCCTGTCTCCCAGCCTGCCGCACTGCCAAGGGCCCGGGAAGGGGTTCCGGTGTGCCCGGGGAGCCTCCCCTTGCTTGGCTGGGTTCAGGAGCAGTGGCTAGGGCCCCTGAGGGCCCCCTCCCCACCCCGGGCTCTGTCCTTGGTCCTGCTGCGTGGCAGGGTGCCCGGGACGGGGTCCGGAGGGACCGGGGAGGCGTCCCATGCACCTCCGGGCTTGGGAGCCCCGGCTGCGTCCAGGGGCCCGGCCGGGCCCCGGGTCGGGTGCTCCGGCCCTGGGCCCTGTCTCCCAGCCTGCCGCACTGCCAAGGGCCCGGGAAGGGGTTCCGATGTGCCCGGGGAGACTCCCCTTGCTTGGCTGGGTTCAGGAGCAGTGGCTAGGGCCCCTGAGGGCCCGGGGAGGGCTGCCTCCCCACCCCGGGCTCCGTCCTGGGTCCTGCCGCGGGGCAGGGTGCCGGGGACGGGGTCCGGCGGGCCAGGGGAGGCTTCCCCTGCGCCTCCGGGCCTGGGAGCCTCGGGCTGGGTCCAGGGGCCCGGTCGGGGCCCCGGGTCGGGCGCTCCGGCCCTGGTCCTGGTCCCCCGGGCTGCCGCTCCACCCAGGGCCCAGGACAGGGGTCCGTCGGTCCCTTGCAGGCCTCCCCTGATTGTCAAGGTGTAAGCGGGCCCCGGGTCGGAGGGCCCGCCGGCCCCTGGCAGCCTCCATGGCTGTGGCCCGGCTGGGGCCCCGGGCCTCCGGCCCGCCATGCCCCAGGGCGCCCGCTCCCTCCTTCGTCGGGGCACGGGGCGACCAGATGGCGTCCCTTTCGTGCCCGGCCATCTGGTC